>NC_090819.1:47428734-47742624 GCF_000390325.3 Nicotiana tomentosiformis | reverse complement strand
ACTTTCTAAGTTTCCAAATATTTTGCCAGAGTCTTCCCTGTAATTGGGCCTATCCACCTGCTAGAGAATCCCAAAACTAGTCCTAACAACATAACCATGAAACAACGATGCAAAACAACAGGGAAACAACACCGGAAACAACGCCATAAACATTACATCAGCAAGAAGGAGTATCATTAACATAAGTTGTACAAAGGAAGCATAATTCCTAGAATGCTAGCTTTTAAAATCATAGACACAATTACATAGCTATTCAAATAAATTAGAATACTTCTTCTTCATCTTTTTCGCGGCTTCCAAGATGGCCTCTTCGACTGGTTAGTTTCACCATAACACTTTTACGGAGGCAATCTCTTTGTTTCTCAGCTTTCGGCCTTGCCTATCAAGAAAGGCAACTGGAATCTTTTCATAAGTCAATTCCTCATTAACCTCTATAGTCTCAACCGGAACAATAAGCGACGAATCTCCAACCACCTTTTTCAACATGGATACATGAAACATTAGGTGCACTAAAGACACCTCTGGATGTAGTTCAAGCTTGTAAGCCAACTGACCAATCCTCTGAATGATTATGTACGGTCCGACATACCTCAAACTTAATTTTTCTTTCTTACCAAACCAAATTATACCCTTCACGGGGGAAAGATTCCATAATACCCAATCATCCTCTTGGAACTCCGAATACGACTTCTGACGACTCTAGGCAATTTTCAACCGTTCCTTAATGATCTTAACCTTCTCCATAGCCCGATACACGGTGTTTGGCCCTATCAACTCCGCTTCCCAAATCTCAAACCACTCAATGGGAGATCTACATCTCCTACCATATAAATCCTCGAACGGTGCCATCTGAATGCTAGCATGAGAATTGTTGTTATAGGCAAATTCCATAAGCGACAAATGATCATCCCAGCTACCTTTGAAGTCAAGAACACAAGAGCACAACATATCCTCAAGCGTCTGAATAGTCAGCTTTGCTTGCCCGTCGGTCTGTGGGTGGAAGGTTGTACTAAGATTCACATTATTACCCAAACCTTGCTGAAATTTCTTCACAAAGTTAGATGTGAACCGTGACCCCCAATCAGAAATGATAGAAACTGGAGTGCCATGCAACCTGACTATTTCTTTCATATACAACTGAGCATACTATTCCAAAGTGTGCTGATTTCATGAGTCGATCCACAATCACCCAAATCGAGTCAAACCACAAAGTCCATATTGATCATCTCCCATTTCCATATCGGAATTTCTATGTTTTGTGCCAACCCATAAGGCCTTTGGTGTTCGGCCTTCACTTGCTAACAATTTGGACATTTTTCCACAAAGTCTCCTATATTCCTCTTCATATCATTCCACCAGAAGTCTTCCTTAAGGTCATGATACACCTTTGTAGAGCTTGGGTGGATGGAATATCTAGAAGTGTGAGCCTTGGTCATGATTCTTTCCCGGAGACCATCCATATTCAGAACACATAGCCGCCCTTGGTACCTTAGTGTACCATCATCCATGCCAAGAGAAAAAGCCATGGTCTTATGTTTATGAATCCCCTCTTTCAGTTGTACCAACAACAAATCATCGTACTGCTTTTCCTTGACTTCCACAACCAGCGATGATTCAGCCCTATTTTTTACAATCACCCCTCCTTCACTAAAGTCCGCAAGATGAACTCCCAAACTATCCAACCGATGAACCTCCTTTGCTAACTACCTTTGATATGCCTCTAAGTGAGCCAAATTGCCCATAGACTTCCGGCTAAGAGCATCCGCCACAACATTAGCCATCCCTAGATGATATAGGATATCGCTGTCGTAATCATTGAGTAACTCAATCCATATTCTCTGCCTCATATTCATTTCGTTCTACTTGAAAATATATTGAAGGCTCTTATGGTCCGTGAATATATCCACAAGGACCCCATACAAATAATAACGCCAAATCATCAATGCAAAAACCAATGTCGTGAGCTCTAAGTCATGAGTTGGATTGTTCTTCTCACGATTCTTGAGTTGCCTAGAAACATAAGCGATCACCTTGCCATGTTGCATCAATACACACCCAAGTCCTATCCTTGAAGCATAACAGTACACCACAAACCCATTTGTACTCTCTGCTAGGGTCAACATCGGTGTTGTAGATAATCTTGATTTCAACTCCTGGAAGCTCCTTTCACAAGTATCTAACCATTAGAACTTAACCGCCTTCTGCTTCAATGTAGTCATCGGAGAGGCAAGGGTAGAGAACCCCTCCACAAATTTCCTCCCCTCCAGAAACTGTGAATCTCTATTAGGGTTGTAGGTCTAGACCAATTCTTCACCGCTGCAATCTTCTGAGGGTCAACCCTAATTATTTCTCTAGAGACAACATGACCCAAGAATGTGACAAATTCAAGCCAAAATTCATATTTTGAAAACTTCGCATACAACTAATGATGATACAGAGTCTGCAGAACTGCCTTGGGATGATCGGCATGTTCCTCTCGACTTCATGAATATACCAGAATATTGTCAATGAACACTATCACAAACTAGTTGAGGAACGCCTTGAAAACTCAGTTCATAAGATCCATGAAAGATGTCGAGTCATTTGGTAGCCCAAAAGACATTACTAGAAATTCAAAGTGCCTATACCGGGTTCTGAAAGTTGTTTTCGAAATATCCTGCTCCTTGATCTTGAATTGGTGATACCGACTCTCAAATCAATTTTGGAGAAGTACTTAGCACCCTGCAATTGATCATCTATCCTTGGTAGTGGGTACTTCTTGATCGTGACCTTGTTGAGCTGCCGATAATCAATACACATTCTCAGTGACCCATCTTCCTTTCTTACAAAGAGGACCAGTGTGCCCTAAGGCGACACATTCGGCCGGATGAAACCCTTCTCGAGCAAGTCCTTCAATTGTTCCTTT
Source organism: Nicotiana tomentosiformis (assembly GCF_000390325.3). Lineage (NCBI taxonomy): Eukaryota > Viridiplantae > Streptophyta > Magnoliopsida > Solanales > Solanaceae > Nicotiana > Nicotiana tomentosiformis. Next base: position 47,739,719 of record NC_090819.1, on the reverse strand, counting down.
AGTTCCTTCAATTCTGTCGGTGCCATCTTGTAGGGTAGAATAGATATAGGTTGCGTTCCTAGCATCACATCAATCCCAAAATCAATCTCCCTGCATGGTGGAATCCCATGGAGCTCATTGGGAAAGTCCTCTCGAAATTCATTCACAACAGGCACAAACTCAAGTGTAGGTGCCTCAACATCGATGTCGGTAACTCGGACCAAATGGTAAATACACCCTTTGTTGATCATCTTTGTGGCCATAAGGTATTAAATAAACCTACCCTTTGGCACCACATCATCCCCCTTCCATTTAATAACTGGCTCATTTGGAAAGTCAAACCTAACGGATCTGGTTTGGCAATCAAGCTTGGCAAAACATGAATAAAGCCAGTCCATCCCCATTATTATATCAAAATCAACCATCCCAAGCTCAATGAGATCGACCATGGTATCCCGACCAAGCACTATGACAACACAATCCCTATAAACATAAGGAGTGACATATGATAAAGTGGAACGAAGATCAATAAGGGCATATACATCATGAGAATGGACAGTCAATACACCTGTAACAACATCTGTAGAAGCCTCTGAATGTTGATGTCTCCTAATAGCATAAAACCTATTGGGCCCTACCGAGCTCTCGGTACCACCTCTGGTTGCACCACGCCCTACGGGTGATGGGTTGCCTCGAACTGGGGGAGGGGTTGAGGATGAAGTAGTTGTAGAACTGGCTGGCTGCGTCATACCCCTGCCCACGCCCTCACGGGACGAACAACAATCCCTCTGAATGGGACCCCTGATACCATACCCGTAGCGTATGGGCTTATCCAGGAAGCAGGTCCCAAAATGCATCTTTTCACACCTAGGGCATGAGGGCCTCCGTTGCTGCTAAAATCTCCCTCCAGGCCGACCTTGCTGGTAGGATCCCCTGTTGCCCTGATTTTGCCCGAAATAGCTCCACTGCTGCTGATTGGGCCCTGATGGCGGTGCACTGACTGAAGACTTAGCAAAGGACTGGGATAGACCTGATGACACTCCCCTAAATGCGGACCTGCCACCACCACCACAGTACCACTAAAGTTGTCCGCTGACCGGGCCTTGTTGCTACCCTCTCGCTCCATTCTATTTTTCAGTTTGCGAGTCTCTGTGGGTTGAGAAAATGCCACTATCTTACCATAGTTCATATCAAAATTCAAGGCAGCTGTAGCGGCCTCATGAATAACAAAAGGGCTAAGGCCCTACACAAACCGGCGCACTCTAGACTCCATAGTGGGCAACATGTAGATGGCATACTTGGACAGGCGCGCGAACCTCATATGATACTCCCACACTCTCATGCTACCTTGCTTCAGACTCTTAAACTCAGCGGTATGGGCCGCCTTAGTATCGGCAAGCAAGAAATGGTCAATGAAGTCGTAGGCAAATTCACTCCACCTCGCCTGAGGGCTCCCTTCCTCACGAGATTCCTCCCACATCTCAAACCAGAAATAGGACACCCCTTTCAGGAGGTAGGAGGCCAACTCCACTCCCTCCGTCTCAGTAGCATGCATAACTCAAACGATCTTGTGCATCTAATCAATAAAGTCATGGGGGTCCTCCTCAGGATCAGTACCTGTGAACACTGGAGGATCCAACAGAAGAAACCTGTTCACCCTGGAACTAGCAAACTTCCCCGGTTGTCTGGAAGAAGCAGGTGCAACATTCGATCTCTAGGCTTGGAAAGCCACTATATGATCCAACATCTATATGTCTCCCCTAAGATCACCATCCGAAACACCGAGACTGGAAGCTGGTGCTGGAGGTGGAGTAGATGCACCCTTAGTACGAGTAGGTATTGGTGCAGTCGGAGCAGAAGTAGTAAAATCAGGCATGTAGTAGCTGGGGGAACATCCTCACCCCTCGGGTCCTCACCCGCATCATCGGGTATATAATCAACTGCCACTCCTGGGGTGGCATTGGCTCCTTAGCCAGATCTTACTTTCTTCCTAGGCGCAATATACTGAAATTTAGAGCAATGCATAAGTTAGATAAGAAACAACCCTACAATCAGCTTTATCGCACGATCTAGAACATTAAAGAATGGTATTATTCCTAAATGCCCAAGTAGCCTCCTAATTATAGATGTGGTCGACAAAACACCGATAAGAAGGCCTCTACTAGACATGGCTTCGAGACATCCTAGGACACTTTAAAACCTTACGCTCTGATACTAAGCTTGTCACGCACCGACCTCGGGGAGCTCGACCAGTGCTCAACCGAGATAACTCGGCCAAGCAAGCTTGTACAATGCCTTCTATCTGAACTCACCCATGAATAAAGTGAAGATATATTTCATTAGTTAGAAAATGAGGAGGATCATGTAAACAATATAAATTCATTTTCATTGGTCACATAATTTTTAAGTCTCAAAATACAAACAATTTCATGGTTTGAAGTGGAACATGTGGTACAAATACAACATTACTAGTTTGACCTCCCAACACCAACATACTACCCATACCATATCTACGGAGCCTCTAATATATACAAAGGAATACATTGATAGTGCAGGCAACAAGGCCCCGAGTATACCTCAAAACTAAATGCATAAGGAGCAAAAGATATATGACCTAGAAATGAAGTGGGGCTCACCAAGTCAGCTGGGAAAAGGTTGCACCGCTATCACTGATCAAAGCTGCATGAGGTGGAACCACCTGCATTGTAACAATCTGGCCAGTCATTTTTTGAGAGTTGTAGCCCCATTCCCCCCATTTACTGCTCATTTTCTATCTTATAACTGCTATGTGACTTACCGGGGTAGCTGGTTTGGGTCCGGAAACATTTCGGAACGAGTTGAGGCACTTAGTCTCAAGGTTGGAAGTTTAAGTTGAAAAGGTTGACCGGATATTCACTTATGTATAAACGATTCTGAAATGGAGTTTTGATGGTTCTGTTAGCTGCGTTGGGTGATTTTAGACTTAAAAGCGTATCCAGATTGTGATTTGGAGGTCTATAGTTGAATTAGGCTTGAAATGGTGAAAGTTGGAAATTTAGAAGTTTGACCGATAGAGGACTTTGTGGTTTCCGGGCTCGTATTTGAGGTCAATTCGACGTGATTTGATAGGTTTCAACGTCGTTTGTTGAAGTTGGAATTTCCTTAGTTTCAATAGGCTTGAATTGGGGTGTGATTCATGTTTTTATGTTGTTTTATGTTATTTGAGGTCTCAACTAAGTTTGTATTGTGTTTTAGTAGTTGTTGGAATATTTGGGTAAGATCCCGGGGGCCTCGGGTGAAGTTCGTATGGTTAATAGATTGAATTTGGCTTAAGTGTTATGCTGTGGTTCTGCAGATCTGGTGTCATTGCACCTGCAGTAGGATTGGCAGCAGGTGCGGAGCCGTATAAGTGGATGAGTTTGCGCCGCTGCGAAGAGGAGGAAAGTCACTGGGGGTCGCAGGCGCGAAAAATTTTCCGCAGATTCGGATGCGCATCTGCGCGAGGTTGACCGCAAAAGCGAATTTGGACGGGCAACATGGGAGTCACAGAAGCGAGGAATGGCTCGTAGAATCGTGCCCGCTGGTGCAAAGCTGGGGACCGCAGGTGCGCTTGGTCGGATGCTAAGTGAGTTTCGCATAAGCTAGTTTTTCTCCGAAAAAGCGGGAGCCCAGGTGCGAGCCCAGGCTCCGCAGGTGCGAAAATGCCTGCGCAGGTGCGGAAATGCCTGCGCAGTGTTTAAATTCAAGGGTTTCCGAGATTTTCTTCATTTTAAACATTTCAAGCTCGGGATTAGGCGATTTTTTAGAGGCTTTTCGAGGGGTTCTTAAGGTAAGTCACTTGTGGTTAAATTTATTCAATAATTATGTTTCCCCATTATTTTTTGCCCCTAGATTGTGTGGTTTTAAGGTGTAATTTTGGGAGTTGAGGCTAGGGATTTGGAGAGCTTAAATTCGGAATTTGGGGGTCGATTTGGTGTTAGATTTTGGTAAATTTGGTATGGTTGGACTCATGGTTGAATGGGCTTTCGGATTTTGTGACTTTTATTGAATTTTGAGACGTGGGCCCAGGAATGGCTTTAGAGTGATTTTTTGACTTTTGATTAAGAACTTGATATTTCTTATGGAATTGATTCCTTTAGCTCGTGTTGATTGTATCAAACTTTTTATGGGTAGATTCGAGGTGCTCGGAGGCCGATTCGCGGGGCAAGGGCTTGCTAGCAAAGTGATTCAAGTTGCATGAGGTAATTGCTGTATTTTAACTAGGTTGAGACACTAGTTTCCTGAATTGTTGTGATAGCCACGTGCTTTTGGATGCGTACATGCGTGGGGATGATCCCATGTGCGGGCACCGGGGTTGTAGATTCGTGTTTGGGTTGTTCTCGGGCTCCTAAAAGACCAGAAATGACTGTTAAGCTTCGAGCTTCGATATCTAACATGAGGTAATAGTTTATGTTATCTAATTAAGCCATGATGAGTCTACTTAGAGGTTTAATCCCTGAACGAACTTGATTAATGCTTTTCATTGACGAAACTTCCGGATTGAGCTACCCATTAGCATGTTATTTACCCCAGTCCAGGGATAGAGGAATATTATTTCATTCATTACATACCTGTACACTTGCTTTATTGCTGCTGTATGATATTTTGGATTGGGGCCTGTGGATATGCCGGACAGATTATATTATTGGCACGTGAGTTGTCCATGTGGATCTATATATTAATATCATTGGTCCGTGCGGATCCATATATTTATATTATTGACACGTGAGTTGTCCATGCAGATTCTATTATTATCACGTGAGTTGTCCGTACAGTATGTGAAACTTGTATTTTCTTGATCATTTATCTAATTACTTATTTTCTTTCCCCTACATGTCATATTACTGTTGAGCAGGGTATTTGAGAACCAGTGCACATGCACATACGGATATTAGTATCACGAAGCTTTATGAGCTAGCTTTAATCTTATACTATGTTAATCCAAGAGGGTAGAATTGTGTGGATTTAACTAGTGACCTCAACAAATTAAGCTTCTCTTACCTTACCTTGTTAATTTGCAATACTTATTGTGTTGGTTGTACTCACCCTACACTCTGCTCCTCGTGTGCAGATTCAGGTATTTCCGAGCATGACTGTTGTTGATCGTGGAGTCTACCTGTTTGGAGTTCATCGAGGTAGCAGCTTGGTGTTCGTAGACCTTGATCTTCCTTTCTCTATCTTTTAGCTTATGTATTTTTGTCTTACTTTCCAGAAAATGTACTAGACTATGTTGTTATATATATAGATGCTCATGTGCTCCGTGACACCCAGATCTTTTGGGAGGATTCTTGTATTGATTTTGAGGTTCATATCCAATATATGTGAAATTCTTAATTATTTAAACTCACTTCCGCATATTTGAGTTTTAAATGTGTTAGTATGTGTGAGATGTCATCTTGCCTAGTACTATGATAGGCGCCATCACGACAGGTCGAGTTTTGGGTCGTGATAAGTTGGTATTAGACCCTAGGTTACATAGGTCTCACGAGTCATGAAAAGGTTTAGTAGAGTCTTGCGGATCGGTACGAAGACGTCTGTACTTATCTTCGAGAGGCTACCGAACCCTTAAGAAACTTCACATTCTTGTATTCTTGTCGTGCGGATTTGTTGATTCCGTTCACTAAATTTTTGTTGTTCTATTCTCTCAGAGATGGTGAGGAAACGTACTACCGGTCGGGACGTACAGCCACCAGCACCACCAGCTAGGGCCACGAGAGGCCGGGGTCACAATAGGGGCAGGGGTGCTGCTCGTACAACTGCTAGAGCGGCACCTGCAGATCCACCAGTTGCTGCAGCTCAAGAGAAGGTACCAGCTCTGATAGAGCCAGTGGGGCCAGCTCAACCACTAGCTATGCCCATTGTGATTCCAGGTCTTTAGGAGGCTTTGGCTCATATTTTGACTGTGTGCACCAGCCTTGCTCAGGCGATTTGTGTTTCGGCCGCGGCAACCACTTCTCAAGCTGGGAGAGGTACTCAGACTCCTGCCGCATGTACACCAGAGTCGGTGATGCATGGACTTTTGACACCGGATGTACCACTAGCCCAGCTGTTTACAGATGCTCAGGACCAGGTGGATCCCGTTGTGATTGATGATGAGCAGCGGAGACTAGAGAGATTTGGGACACTCCATTATTCATCATTCAGCAGGGCTGAGTCTGAGGATGCCCATGACATTTTGGACAGGTGCCAGCGTACTATTTACACAGCAGGTATTCTTTAGACCAGTAGGGTATCATTCACTACTTTTCAGTTTATTGGGGCTGCCTTCAGATGGTGGGAGGCTTATGAGGGGCGCAGGCCTGTCAGTGCAACACCACTTACATGGCATGGGACCTCCGTTATCTTCTTGGAGAAGTTGGTACCACAGTCTCGCAGGGAGTAGCTGCGCAAACAGTTTGAGCAGCTATGTAAGGATGGCATGTCTGTGACCAAGTATGAGATAAGGTTTTCCATGTTAGCCCATCATGTAGTTTGGTTGGTTCCCACGGATAGGGAGAGGATTAAGAGGTTCATTGATGGCCTTACATATTAGTTGCGGCTGCTTATGACTCGAGAGACAGTATCCGGTGCTACTTTTGATGAGCTGGTTGATATTGCTCGGCAGATAGAGATGGTCCATAGTTAAGAGCATGAGGAGAAGGAGGCCAAGAGGCCTCGAGGTTCGGGTAGTCCCAATGGTGTTCATTCTAGGGAACAGTCTTACCACAGTTGGGGTTGTCCTTATAGGCCCGCTCAAATAACTCGTCCAGCTCATCGTGGTGCATTAGTTAGCCACGGTTCTTACCGTTCTTGCTCAGGATAGTCTTCATTCATCGCGCTACTAGCATAGAGTTCTCACCATGCCTTGTCTGCGGAACCCATCGTTTGACGATGAGGAACTGCCTTTAGATTGCCCTAGATAATCAGGAGCAGCAGTTCCGTCAAATGAGGGTTGTTTCGAGTGCGGGAACATGGGTCATATCAAGAGAGATTGCCCTAGATTATTGAGTAGGGATCCACAATAGAGTTCTCGGCCTATAGTACCAGCACTAGCAATTCAATCACCCACTCAGCCAGCTCAGGGTGGGGCAGAGGCTGCTGCAGGTCGCCCAAGAGGGGGAGGCCGATCAGGTGGCAGTCAGGCCCGATTCTATGCTATTTCTGCTAGGTCAGATGTAGTTCCTTTAGATGTAGTGATCACATGTATTGTCTTAGTGTGCCAAAGTGATCCTTCCACATTATTTTACCCTGGTTCAACTTATTCCTACGTGTCCTCCTATTTTCCTCGTTATTTGGATATGCCCCATGAGTCCTTAGTTTCACATGTTCATGTATCTACGCCGCTGGGTGATACTATTATTTTGGACCGTATATATCTATCGTGTGTGGTGACTATTGGGGGATTGGAGACTAGAGTGGATCTCTTATTGCTTAGTATGGTTGATTTCGACGTGATCTTGGGTATGGATTGGTTGTCTCCATGTCATGTTGTGCTGGACTGTCACGCTAGGACCATGACGTTGGCGATACCGGGTTTGCCAAGGATTGAGTGGAGAGGTTCTCCAGACTATGTTACCAGCAGAGTGATTTCATATTTGAAGGCCCAACAGATGGTTGGGAAAGGCTGTATATCTTGTTTGGCCTTTGTGAGGGATATTGGTGCTGATAGTCCTACTATTGATTCTGTTCCGGAGGTGCGACATTTTTTGGATGTGTTTCCTGCAGATCTGTCGGGCATGCCGCACGACAGAGATATTGACTTTGATATTGACTTGGTGCCAGGAACTTAGCCCATTTCTATTCCTCTGTATCGTATGGCACTAGCTGAGTTGATTGAATTGAAAGAACATGTTCAGGAACTTCTTGATAAGGGGTTTATTAGGCCTAGTGTGTCGCTTTGGGGTGCACCGGTTCTGTTTGTGAAGAAGAAGGATAGTACTATGCGGATGTTCATCAATGCGCAAAATCATTGATTTCTGGTCTCATGGTGGCAAAGAAAAACAAATTGGACTATAGGTTGTTGAACAAAGTTACAATCAAGAACAAATATCCTTTGCCGCGCATAAATGATCTGTTTGACCATCTTCAGGAAGCGAGAGTGTCCTCTAAGAATTATTTGAGGTCTAGGTACCACCAATTGAAGATTCGGGACTCGAATATTTTAAAGACAACATTCAGGACTCGTTATGCTCATTATGAGTTACTTGTGATGTCTTTTGGGCTGACCAACGCCCCAACAATATTCATACATCTGATGAACAACGTATTTCAGCCTTATCTTGACTCGTTTGTCATAGTATTCATTGATGATATCCTGGTGTACTCTCGTAGCCAGTAGGAGCATGCCCAATATTTGAGGGTTGTGTTGCAGCGGTTGAGGGAAGAGAAGCTTTATGCCAAGTTCTCCAAGTGTGAGTTTTAGCTTAGTTCAGTGGCGTTGTTGGGACACGTGGTGTCCATTGAGGCGGTTCAGAGTTGGCCCAGACCGTCCTCAGCTACGGAGATTCGTAACTTTCTCGTCTTGGCCGGTTATTATCGTCGCTTCGTGGAGTTGGCTGCCATCATTCATGCATTGAATATTTGGAGGCACTATCTCTATGGTGTCTCTTATGAGGTATTTACAGATCATCAGAATCTCCAGCACTTGTTCAAATAGAAGGATCTAAATTTGAGGCAGCGGAGATGGTTGGAGCTGCTAAAGGATTCTGATATTACCATTTTGTATCATCCCGAGAAGGCCAGTGTGGTGGTTGATGCCTTGGTAGAAAGACGGAGAGTATGGGCAGCCTTGCATTCATTTCTATTGGTGAGAGACCTCTTGTAGTTGATGTTCATGCCTTGGCAAACCAGTTCGTGAGATTAGATGTTTCGGATCCCAGTCGGGTTCTAGCTTGTGTGGTTTCTCGGTCATGCGTATATGATCGCATCAGAGAGCGCTAGTATGATGATCCTCATTTGCTTGTCCTTATGGACACGATTCAGCACGATGATGCCTGAGATGTTATTATTAGGGATGATGGGGTGTTGAGGATGCAGGGTCGGATTTGTGTGCCTAATATAGATGGTCTACGTGAGTTGATTCTTGAGGAGGCCCATAGTTTGTGGTATTTAATTCATCCAGGTGCCACGAAGATTTATTAGTACTTGAGACAACATTATTGGTGGAGGAGAATGAAGAAAAATATAGTGGGATTTGTAGCTCAGTGCCTTAACTATCAGCAGATGAAGTATGAGCATCAGAGACTGGTCGGATTGCTTCAAAGGCTAGAGATTCCAGAGTGGAAATGGGAGCGGATCACCATGGATTTTGTAGTTGGGGTCCCACGGAATTCGAGGAAGTTTGATGCTATTTGTGTGATTGTGGATCGGCTGACCAAGTCTGCACACTTCATTCCAATCGAGACTACTTATTCTTTAGAGCGGTTGGTAGAGATTTACCTCTGCGAGATTGTTCGCCTTCACGATGTGCCGGTGTCCATCATTTTATATCAGGGCAAGCAGTTTACATCGCAGTTTTGGAGTGTCGTGCAGCAAGAGTTGGGCACCAAAGTTGAGTTGAGTATAAAATTTCACCCTCAGACGGACGGACTATCTGAGCGCACTATTTAGATATTGGAGGACATGCTACACGCTTGTGTCATTAATTTCGGGGGTTCTTGGGATCCGTTTCTACCGCTCACGGAGTTTGCCTACAACAACAGCTACCAGTCGAGCATTCAGATGGCTCCATATGAGGCTCTATATGGGAGACGGTATTGATTTCTGGTGGCTTGGTACGAGCCGGGGGAGGCTAGGCTATTGGGTACTAACTTAGTTCAGGATGCTTTGGACAAGGTTAAATTGATTCAGGATCGGCTTTGAACGGTGCAGTCCAAACAGAAGAGTAACACTGATAGGAAGGTTCAAGATATTGCTTTCATGGTTGGGGAGAAGATACTGCTCATGGTGTCACCCATGAAGGGTGTTATCAGATTCGGGAAGAAGGGCAAGTTGAGCCCTCGGTATATTGGGCCGTTTGAGGTACTTCAGAGGATTGGAAAGATGTCTTACAAGCTTTCCTTGCCACCTAGTTTGTCGAGTGTGCATCCAGTGTTTTATGTTTCTATGCTCTGGAAGTATGTCGGCGATCGTCTCATGTTTTGGATTTCAGCACGGTTCAGTTGGATGGTGATTTGACTTATGATGTGGAACCGGTGGCCATTATGGATCTGCAGGTTTGAAAGTTAAGGTCAAACGACATAGCTTTAGTGAAGGTGCAATAGAGAGATCATCCAGTTGAGGAGGCTATATGGGAGACCGAGCAGGTGATGCGGAGTAGATATCCATGCCTATTAGAGACTCCAGGTACATTTTTAGACCCGATCGAGGACGAACATTTGTTTAAGAGGGGGAGGATGTAACGACCCGGCCGGTCATTTTGAGAGTTGTAGCCCCGTTCCCCCTATTTACTGCTCATTTTGTACCTTATAACTGCTATGTAACTTGCTGGGATAGTTTGTTCGGGTCCGAAAAGGTTTCAGAATGAGTTGAGGCACTTAGTCTCGAGGTTCGAAGCTTAAGTTAAAAAGGTTGTCCAGATGTTGACTTATGTGTAAACGACTCCGGATGGAGTTTTGATGGTTCCGTTAGCTCCATTGGGTGATTTTGGACTTAGGACCGTGTCCGAATTGTGATTTGGAAGTCTATAATTGAATTAGGATTGAAATGGCAAAAGTTGGAGTAGGTTTGTGGTGTCATTTGTGACTTGCGTGCAAGATTTGAGGTCAAACGTACGTGATTTCATAGGTTTTGGCGTCGTTTGTAGAAGTTGGAATTCCCTTAGTTACAATAGGCTTGAATTAGGGTGCGATTGGTGTTTTGATGTGATTTGAGGGCTCGACTAAGTTCGTATCATGTTTTAGTACTTATTGGTATGCTTGGTTGAGGTCCCGGGGGCCTTGGGTGGAGTTCGGATGGTTAACGGATCGAATTTGGCTTAAGTTTTATACTAAGGTGCTGCTGATCTGGTGTCATCGCACCTACGGTGGGATTGGCCGCAGGTGCGGAGCCGTATAAGCAGCTGAGCTTGCACAGCTGCGAAGAGGAGGAATCTCACTGGGGGTCACAGGTGCGGAAAAGTTTCTGCAGATGTGGATGCGCATCTGCGCGAAGTCGACCGCAGAAACAGATTTGGACGGGCAGCATGGGAGTCGCAGAAGCGAGGAATGGCTCGCAGATACGATCCCGCAGGTGTGAAGTTGGGACTGCAGGAGTGCTTTGTCGGTTGTTAAGTGAGTTTCACATAAGTGAGTTTTTCTCCGCAAATGCGGGTGCGCAGGTGCGGAAATGCCCGGGCGGTGTTTTAATTTGAGGGTTTCCGAGATTATCCTCATTTTAAACATTTTAAGCTCAGGATTAGGCAATGTTTGAGAGGATTTTTGAGGGGTTCTTCAGGTAAATCACTTGTGGTTAAATTTATTCAATAATTATGTTTCCCCATTGTTTTTCCCACCTAGATTGTGTGGTTTTGTTGTGTAATTTTGCGAGTTGAGGCTAGGGATTTTGAGAGTTTAAATTGGGAATTTGGGGGTCGGTTTAGTGTTAGGTTTGGGTAATTTTGGTATCGTTGGACTCATGGTTGAATGGGCTTCCGGATCTTATGACTTTTATCGAATTTCAAGACGTGGGCCCGGGAGCTGGCTCTAGAGTGACGTTTTTATTTTTGATTAAGAACTTGATACTTTCTTATGGAATTGATTTCTTTAGCTCGTGTTGATTGTATCAAACTTTTTATGGCTAGATTCGAGGCACTCGCAGTCCGATTCGCTAGGCAAGGGCTTGCTAGCGGAGTGATTCGAGTTGCATGAGGTAAGTATCGTATTTTAACTCGGTTGAGGCACCAGTTGCCTGAATTGTGTGATTGCCATGTGCTTTTGGGTACGCACGTGCGTGGGGATGATCCCATGTGCGGGCACCGGGGTTGTAGATTCATGTTTGGGTTGTGCTCGAGCTCCTATAAGACCAGAAATGACTGTTAAGCTTCGAGCTTCGATATCTAATATGTGGTAATAGTTTATGTGATCTAATTGAGCCATGATGAGTCTAGTTAGAGGTTTAATCCCAGAACGAACTTGATAAATGCTTTTCATTGATGAAACTTCCGAATTGAGCTACGATAGCACACTTTGCACATGCCTACCCTTTAGCAAGTTATTTACATCAGTCCAGAGAAACGAGAATCTTATTTCATTCATTATATACCTGTACACTTGCTTTATTGCTTTTGTATGATATTTTGGACTGGGGCCTGCGGCTATGTCGGGCAGATTATGTTATAGGCACGTGAGTTGTCCGTGAAGCACGTAAGTTGTCTGTGTGGATCCATATATTGATATTATTGGCACGTGAGTTGTCCGTGCAACACAAGCGTTGTCCGTGCAGATCCATATATTTATATTATTGACAAGTGAGTTGTCCGTGCTGATTCTATTGTTAGCACGTGAGTTGTCCGTGCAGTGTGTGAAATTTGTATTTTCTTGATCATTTATCTGATTACTTGTTTTCTTTCCCCTACATGCCATAATACTGTTGAGCAGGGTATTTGAGAACAAGTGCACACGCACACACGGATATTAGATCACGAAGCTTTATGAACTAGTTTTAATCTTATACTATGTTAATCCAAGAGGATAAAATTGTACTGATTTAACTAGTGACCTCAACAAATTAATTTTCTCTTACCTTCCCTTGTTTATTTGAGATACTTATTGAGTTGGTAGTACTCACACTACACCCTGTACCTCGTGTGAAGATTCAGGAATTTTCGGGCACGACGGTTATTGATCATGGAGTCTGCTTGTTCGGAGATCATCGAGGTAGCTGCTTGGCATCCGCAGACCTTGATCTTCCTTTCTCCATCTTATAGTTTTATGTATTTTTGTCTTACTTTCCAGACAATGTACCAGACTATGCTGTTATATATATAGATTCTCATGTACTCTGTAACACCCAGATCTTTTGGGAAGATTCTTGTAATTATTTTGAGGTTCATATCTAGTATCTGTGAAATTCTTAATTATTTAAACTTACTTCTGCATATTCGAGTTTTAAAACTGTTAGTATGTGTGAGATGTCGGCTTTCCTAGTACTATGATAGGTGCTCATGACAGATCGAGTTTTGGGTCGTGACAGCATCGCCCCTGGCAAAAGGGGCGTTAGTACATGTGGAATGGAACTAGTATGAAAACCAAACACCCCTTTAAAGGATTGGAAGTGAAACATGAATGTGATGAGTCATGGAAGCGATAAAAGAGCTTAAATGGCCATTAGAAACCATAGAAAATTAATCTAAAGCTTTCAATAACATTTATATATTCAAGTTGGGAATCCTCTATATGACCTCTACCACAATGCCACAATCTCTATACAAAATGGCCATGCCTCCTCACCCCAATGCGTGCGGATGGAGCTGTAATCACAATACCACAATCTCTATACAAAGCGGCCCTACCACCTCACCCCAATGTGTGCGGATAGAGGTGTATTCGCAATCACAATCTCTACACAAAGCGGCCCGACCACCTCACCCATGTGTGCGGGTGGAGGTGTATTCACTATCACAATCTCTACACAAAGCGGCCCCGCCGCCTCCCCCCAATGTATGCGGGTGGAGGTGTATTCACAATGCCACACTTCAGATTCCCAAAATGATAATAGTTTGTACAAAAGATGTCATCATATGAGAAACAAGAATTTGATCAAATTGATTTCGTATAAAATTTTCTTCCCAAAAAGGGGTATATCTTAATTAAGTAAAAATAGAGAATCATTAACACATGAGGGTTTGGATACGTTATGCAATTTGAGAATCAATTTACTAGCTTGAATATCCCACTCCAATAGTGTTTCAAGTTCAAACTACACACGATGGAGTCTTGTAAGAATACGAGAATTCCGATACTAGAAGAAGAGTTTAGCCTTCATACCTCGAAAGAGCCTTCCGCGGTGTAACAACAACGTCCTAACACTCCTAACGATATCAATCTATAGAAGAGGGGAGAATTACAAGCACGATTAGAGGAATTCGTATGGCAAGAGCTGCTACAATGACAACCCAACCTTTCCTTAACCAATTCAACAACAAAACCACCCAAGGTTGTCCGACATATTCCCCAGAATCCTTATTTGCTCATGCATATGATATGTCTACTCTCATCACCCATAATCAACCCAGAATTCGAAATTGGAGAATTGGGGGAAGAAATTCTTACCTTTTAGAAACTCTAGCCAGTTCCCTTTGATGGAATTCCAAGGCCTAATCCAAGTTGAGCAGTAAAATCCTTGAATCTCCCCTTTCTCTCTCTAAAATAGCTCTATCCTTTCTCCAAATTACCAGATAATTCCTCAAAAATGACCCATATGGCTAAATAAAATGAATTGGGGTCGCATATGCGACGACATAACACCTCTACGGTCCGCATAATGGCCCTCCAGAACTAGGCATTTCTGTGCAGGTGTGCGGTTGAATAAAGGACCCCAGAACCTTCTTCCGAAATTTCTCATGCTGGCTTCTACGACGTATGTGCAGCCCACGAAACGGTTACGCGGTCGCATAATTGATCGCAAAACAGCCTCCAAAATTTGCCCATTTCTCTACTTCTCTTTACGGCTGATCTACGGTCCGCATATCAATTTTGCGGTCGCATAATGGACCACAGAAATGCCCTATTCTTTAAAACTGCCTTGACCACAGCTCCAGTTCTAGTTTTTCCTTCAGTATCGGGTTCTTATTCAATATACTGTGATGCTTTTCGGATTGGTATTGGGTGTGTCTTAATGCATGAGGGTAGAGTGATTACATATGCTTTACACGAGTTGAAGCCTTGTGAGAAGAACTACCTCGTTCATGATTTAGAGTTGGCAGCCATCGTTCATGCGTTGAAGATTTGGAGGAACTATCTCTACGGCGTGTCTTATGAGGTATTTACAAATCATTTTTGAGGTAGCCGAGACAATTGGAGTTGTTAAAAGACTATGATATTACCATTTTGTATCATCCCGGTAAAGCCAATGTGGTGGCCGATGCCTTGAGTAGGAAGGCGGTAAGTATGGGTAGCCTTGCACACATTCATGTTGGTGCGATACCACTTGCATCAGATGTTCAGGCCTTGGCAAATCAGTTCATGAGGTTAGATATTTCGGAGCCTAGTCGGGTTCTAGCTTGTGTGATTTCTCGGTCTTCTTTATATGATCGCACCACATAGCGTCAGTAAGACGACCCCCATTTGCTTGTCCTTAAGGACACTGTTCAGCACGGTGATGCCAAGGAGGTTTCTATTGGGGATGATGTGGTGTTGCGGATGTAGGGTCATATTTGTGTGCCCAATGTGGATAGGCTATTTGAGTTGATACTTGAGGAGGCCCACAGTTTGCGGTATTACAATCATCCGGGTTCTGTGAAGATGTATTAGGACTTAACGCAACACTATTGGTGGAGGAGAATAAATAAAGACACAGTGGAGTTTGTAGCTTGGTGCTTGAATTGTCAGCAGGTGAACTACGAGCATCAGAGGCCAGACGGTTTGCTTTAGAGGCTTGAGATTCATGAATGTAAATAGGAGCGTATCACTATGGACTTCGTAGTTGGGCTCCAGCAGAGTTTGAAGAAATTTGATGCTATTTGGGTGATTGTGGACCGGCTGACTAAGTCCGCACATTTCATTCCAGTTGGGACTACCTATTCTATGGAGCGGTTGGCTGAGATCTATAACTGCAAGATTGTTCGCCTTCACTGTATGTCTATGTCTATGTCTATTATTTCAGATCGGGGTACGCAGTTCACATCGCAAATTTGGAGAGTAGTCCAGCGAGGTTAGGCACACGGGTTGAGTTGAGTACAACATTCCACCCTCAAACATACGGATAGTCCGAGCGCACCATTCAGATATTAGAGGATATGCTACACGCTTGTATCATGGATTTCATAGGTTCTTGGGATCAGTTTCTGCCGCTTGCAGAGTTTGTTTACTACAATAGCTACCAGTCGAGTATTTAGATGGATCGGTATGAGGCCTTATATGGGAGGCGGTGTCTGTCTCTGGTTGGTTAGTTTGAGTCGCGTGAGGCTAGGCTATTGGGTACTAATTTGGTTCAGGATGCTTTGGAAAAATTTAAGTTAATTAAGGATCGGCTTCACGCAGCACAGTCTAGACAGAAGAGTTACGTCGATCGGAAGGTTTGCGATATTCTCTACATGGTGGGGAGATGGTATTGCTCAGAGTTTTGCCCATGAAGGTGTTATGAGGTTCGGGAGGAAGGGCAAGTTGAGCCCTCGGTATATTGGCCCTTTTGAGGTGCTTGAGAGGATTAGAGAGGTGGGTGACAAACTTGCACTGCCACCTAGGATCTGTGATTTGTCTCATGTTTTGGAGAGGTGTTCACTTAGTGTTTCATGTTTCCATGCTCCGAAAGTATTTCAGTGATCCGTCTCATGTTTTGGACTTCAACACGGTTCAGTTAGATGGGGATTTGACTTATTATATGGAGTCGGTGCCCATTTTGGATTGGCAGGTTTGAAAGTTGAGGTCAAACAATATAACATCAGTGAAAGTACAATGGAGAGGTCAGCCAATCGAGGAGGCTACTTGAGAGACCGAGCGGGAGATGCGGAGCAGATATCCACACCTATTTGAGACCCCATGTATGATTTTAGACCCGTTTGAGGACGAACATTTGTTTAGGGGGGGAGAATGTAAAGACTCGATCGGTTATTTTGAATATTATAGCCCTGTTTCCCTATTTATTACTTATTCTATGATTGTTTATTGTTATGTAACTTACCGGTGTGGTTGGTTTTGTTCCGGTGATGTTTCAGAATAAATTGGCACACTTAGTCCTGAGGTTGGAAGCCTAAGTTGCAAGAGTTGAACGGATGTTAACTTATGAGTAAATGACTTCGAAATAGAGTTTTGATGATTCTAATAACTCTGTATGGTGATTTTGGACTTAGGACTGTGTCGGGATATTGATTTGGAGGTCCGTAGGTCATTCTGGCTTGAATTGGCGAAAGTTGAAAAAGTTAAAGTTTGGAGAGTTGAGAAGTTTAACCGAGAGTTGACTTTGTTATTACCCAGCTCGAATTTTGGTTTTGGAAGTTCGAATTGGTCCGTTGTGTCATTTATGACTTGTGTGCAAAATTTGAGGTCAATCAGAGTTGGTTTGATAGGTTTCGGATCGATTGTAGAAGTTGGAAATCCATTAGTTTCAATAGGCTTGAATTAGGGTGTGATTCGTGCTTTTGATGTCATATGACGTGGTTTGAGGCCTCGACTAAGTTCATATGATGTTTTATTATGGGTTGGTGTGTTTGGATGGAGTCCCGGGGGCCTCGGGAGTGATTCATATTGAAATCAGATCAAGAATTGGACTTATGAAACTTTTATGGGCAGTTGTTTTGGTGTAACCGCAACTGCGAGGTATTGGCTGCAGTTGCGGAGCCGCAAAAGCAGCCATGGGGGCGCAGATGAAAGTATTGGAGAGGAGGCATAGGAGCGCAGGTGCAGAAGGATGTCTGCAGAAGTGGATGCGCTTCTGCCTAAGAAGGCCGCAAAAGCGAAAACGTGTAGGAGGCAGTGGATTCGCAGAAGCGGAAGGACTCCATAGGCACGAAAGCGCAAGTGCGGGTGTGAGCCCGCAGAAGTGGTCCCGCAGGTACGATAGTTCAGGGGTCTAGTTTTTTTCTGTAGGTGCGAACTATTAACGAAAAAAGCGGTAACGTAGAAACGGATAAATGGACGCCAGAAGCGGAACCAATGGCAGAATGCATAAAGTCGAGGGCTAGAGTAATTTCATCATTTTTGGACTTTGGGAGCTCGGATTTAGAAGATTTTTGAAGGGGTTTTTACTAGATTTCAAGAGGTAAGCAACCTTTGGTGGTTAATACTTATTGAATTTCCCCCGCAGATTTGGTGCTTTTGAGGTGAAATTTTGGGATGTTTTACCCATGTATTGGAGACTAAGATTTGGGGATTTGAGGTCAGAATTGGATGAAATTGGTACGGTTGGACTTGTTATTGAATGGGTGTTCAGGTTTTGTAAATTTTGTCGAATCCCGAGACGTGGGCCCGGGGTTGACTTTTTGACTTTGGTTGAAGAATTTAGCTTTATCGTATGCAATTGATTCCTATAGGTTGTATTGATTGTATTAAGTTGTTTGTGGCAAGATTCCAGTCGTTCGGAGGCCAGTTCGCGAGGCAAGGGCTTGTTGGAGTTGGGATTTGCGTGGTTTGAGGTAAGTAACACTTCTAAATTTTGATACAAAGGGTATGAATCCCTGATCTATGTGTTATGTGGTTGGTGTTGAGGTGACACGCATGCTAGGTGATGGGCGTGTGGGTGTGCGCCATAGTAATTGTGACTCGGTTAATTTCTTGGTACTATGTAGTTACCCGATCTTATTGTTATTCATGTAATCTCCATGTATTAGAGAAATTGAGCTGTGATTCATGTTAGAAATCATGTTTAGGCTTTATGCTGGTACTGTTGGGACCCACCGAGGTTGTTTATGTTGTTGACTTATTTGCTTAAATTGTAATTATGTACTCAGTCGCCTTCATCATTTCATATCATATCTCAGCCTCTGTTATCAATTTATCTCTCCAGCCCGAGATATTAGAGAGATTGATGACTGAGTGAGGCCAAGGGCCTGATTGTGAGTGATATTTATGGGATCAGGCTTGTCACGCCCCGACCTTGGGGAGCGAGACCGCGGCTCAACCGAGATACCCCGGTCGAGCAAGACTGCACAATGCCATCTACCAAATTCACACGTGAATAAAGAGAAGATACATTTCATTAATTAGACGGTAAGAGGTCATGTGTACAATACCGGTTCATTTCCATAAGTTACATCATTAACCAGTCTCCAAAATAGAACACTATACAATCATAGTTAAAGTGAAATAGATAATACGATTACAACATTTTTGGCTCAACCTTCCCCAAACAAGAAATAACCCACATTATGTCTACGGAGCATCTAACAGAAACAAAAGAGTACTAAGACTGTGCCGGCAACAAGGCCCGAGCTATACCTCAAAATGCTATGTACAAAGGACAAGAGATACAGGACCCCAGAATGAAGTGGGGCTAACCAAGTCAGTTGAGGAGAGGGTGTGTTGCTATCACTGATCAATACTACCTCCTATGGAACCACCTGCATCCATTAAAGATACAGCGACACTGGCAAAAGGGACGTTAGTGCATATGGAAAAGTACTAGTATGTAAACTAAAAATCGAGATACCCAGGTCGAGCAAGCCTGCACAATGCCATCTACCCAATTCACCCATGAATAAAGAGAAGATACATTTCATTAATTAGACGGTAAGAGGTTATGTGTACATTACCGGTTGAATTCCATAAGTTACATCATTAACAAGTCTCCAAAATAGAACACTATACAATTATAGTTAAAGTGGAACAGATGATACGATTACAACATTTTTGGTTCAACCTTCCCCAAACAAGAAACAACCCACACTATGTCTATGGAGCCTTTAACAGAAACAAAAGATTACTAAGACTGTGCCAGCAACAAGGCCCCGGCTATACCTCAAAATGCTATGTACAAAGGACAAGAGATGCAAGACCCCGGAATGAAGTGGGGCTAACCAAGTCAGTTGAGGAGAGTGTGTTTTGCTATCACTGATCAATACTACCTCCTATGGAACCACCTGCATCCATTAAAGATACAGCGACCCTGGCAAAAGAGACGTTAGTACATATGGAAAAGTACTAGTATGTAAACTAAACACCCTCTCAATAGAACGAATAACAGTAAACAGAAAAGGAATCATGAAATCATTAAGAGGCACAAACAGTTTCAAGGTGTCGAATTAGGGGAAAAGTAAATTTCAAGTAAGTGTCAATATTTTTAAGTTGGGAGATCTTTAGCACCGATACAGCACCGAGTTTTTAGCATGAAGTCCGATTTCAACCCGATCGGCTAAGCCGTCTCACCCTGAGACATCCACTTACAATACCACCATGTGCCCGGCATGGCGTCTGATCTCAGCTCGATCGGTTAAGCCGTCTCACCAAAATGCCATATGGATCAACATCACATCACATCTCGCTAGAAACAATCTCATCCCATTTAACGAGAAACATAGCAACACATCAATCTCATCCCATATAAGGGCAAACAACTTCATCACATTAATATGGGGATTTACCCTTCAATCACTCCTACACCGGCATGTGTAGTTTCTGGGTTAGGTTATTTTGACCTACCCTTCCTCAATGACTAAACGATACTCCCAAAGCATTAATTATTAAAAGGATTCACAACTCATTTCAACATCTTGTTCTCACCTGTTTGTTTCGTTGGCACTAATGGCCCCAAATGTAATATCATTGATGGCACGTTGGTCGTATTTCATATTCTATACTTACTGTTTCACTTTCAAACAACATCACAGATCATCAACAACAAACATTTCTATTCAAGACATTAAGTATACATTTGAGAAATTAAGGGTCTTAGGCACATGTGATTTCTTATACAATTCGACAAGATTGCTTTCATTAGAATCACGTTTTCATGTCATAACATATTAACACAACCCATACTTAAATCACCTTCTCAAATAGTAACACAACATAACAAGAACATATGGAATACATATTGAACGCATATATCTTTTGACACAAGGATTATTCGGAATAATTAATTTATATTGAGAAATACAGGACTTACAAGGCCATTGTAAGGTTCAATTCTAAAAGAGAAGTTTAGCCAACATATCTCGCTTTGAGCTTTCCTTAATTCACTACACAGTTCCAGAAATCCTAGCAACTTTGATCTATTTAGAGATATAGAAAAAATGAACACAAATTAGGAAGGAGTTCATGTTTCCAGCTCATTTGAGCATTTTATCGAACACTAGGTGGGCATTATGATTTCTAGTTTCTCCTATGGTGATTTCCTTCACCCCAAAACCCCAGGGCCTACCCATTTGAGCTCAACTACCTTCCCAAACTTATGATTGTACATGCATGCATAGATACACTCTCACACCCAAGAATCACACCCGTCATTAACCATCTTCTACCCCAAATTCGAAATTGAGACTAGAACATGGAACCTTACCTCTTGGATGAAGAACTTATGAGCTTCTCCTTGTGAATTCTCCAACCTTGAGCAAGAATTGATGTATAGTAATCTTAGGAACTTTCCCTCTCACTCTATGGCACTTCCTCTCTCTAAAATTATCAGGTTTTCACCTTATAAATGATCTTCAATGGCTATTTATTGAAATAGGGTCGGGTTAAAAAAATTAGAAAAATGAAGCCCTGATGCAAATCTGTAGTCACATATGCGACCGCATACTGTTTCTGTGGACCGCAGAATGGACCGCATAATGGCCCTCTAGAACTGGGCATTTCTGCTTCACTCAATGAACGATCCGCGGTCAGCAGACCAATTCCACGGTCGCATAATGCATCGCAGAACTTCCCTCCCAAAATTTTTATGTTGGATGTGCAATGGATTATGCAGCCCGTGAAATGATTATGTGGCCGCATAATGGTCCTAAAATTAGCTGATGCTTCTACTTCATTCTGCAGCAGATCCGCAATCCGCAGATTAGTTCTGCGATCATAGAACAGACCGCAAAAATGCCCTGCACGGCCAAAAATATTCTTCAACTCCCCAACGCACTTTTCAACCCAAACATTCTGTGCTCGCCACGAATAATATCTACAATCATCAACGCATAAGTCTACATCGGTACCACGAAACCCTGGGGTTTTGGGTAAAATTTTACGGTGCCTTATAAAGATGCATGACGCATCAAGCTTTATCGATTTATGATTGGTTTGGGATGCACGTCGCAGCATGCCGTGTTGTCTTATATTAGCATTTGCGAAGGATCCACGCCACCGGATTATGACATACTAGCAGTGAGTGCATGTACCATTGAGTGCTGAGTGCGAGTGCTGAGTGATTGAGAGTGTTGACTGATTGGGAGTGCTGAGTTATTGATCGTGCTGAGTGAGGTTAAATACTTCGAGTGCATAAGTATATGTGTTTATCATTTTGTTGAATTACATGTGACATGCATATTTGACATGTAAACATAGAGATATAATATTCTTCATGTTAGCTATACTTGGCATATTTTACCAGTATTGAGCCTTAACTGTTGAACTTGAAAGAATGTCTACCTTTCTGTACTGTGTACAACTGATTATGAGATTTTCTCTGAGTTATTATGGTCATTTCCCTATCGTATATGTACTGTATTATCTAGTTTTGGATTGTACCTATCTGAGATCGTTCCTGCTTTCAGCCCAAGGTTAGTCCTATTACTTATTGAGTATATTGGGTCGGTTGTTCTCATACTATACTCTGCACTTCGTGTGCAGATCCAAGTACATCTGGACACGGAGGTTGCTAGACTTGGAGGATTTCCTGCTTGGAGACCTGTTGAGATAGTTGCTTTGGCGTCCGCAGACCTCGACTCTCCTTCTTTTCAATCTATTTAGCATTGTTCTATCTTTCTAGACAGCTGTATTAATAGTTTTGATTGTGTTGTCATTTAGTAGCTCATATACTCGGTGGCATCCGGATTTTAAGGATTTGTATTTGAGTTGCAGTAATTTCTTTTGGTTATTTATGAGATTTTAACTGTCAAACTCAATATATCATGCTTTTAAATTAACATGCATAGCTATTTTGTGATTGTCAGCTTGTCTGGTACTGTGATGGCACCATCACGACATGTTGAAATTTGGGTCGTGACAAATCCCCTCCAAAATCGACCAAAACCGAGATACAAAAGCTTGTGAGAAAAAGTAACTAAATTCTGAAACAAGAAAAACAATGCAACAACTTTCCTAGCTCAATTCAGGTCCTAGACAATCCCAAAACTTATGTTTAATAATCCCAACATGATCCTTGCAAGATTACACCGAAGATAGCCTTTTGAATCACCCAAATTGGCCTTAAAATGAGGGAGATATGATGTTTTGAAGTTTTAAAAGAAATCTGAAATTTTCAATGGCATTTTCATAATTATTTACACCAGAAAAAACCAACAATAAGAAAATCTTCGTTTTAGCACCCAAAACTCATTCAGAACCACCCCGACACAAAACATATATGCATTTCAATCATAAAATACGCCACGAACCTCTCACGCACTCAAAACATAGAAAAGAGGTCATCTTGATCTGATATTTACCATGGTCAAACTTCAAATCCTTAACTTAACTAGTTTCTCAACCAATATTTCAAAATACACGTGAGAACCTCGGGACCCTATCCAATCATACCAACAAGTACAAATACATCATATAAACGTATCCAAAGTCTGAAAATATACACGGGAATATCACAACAAAGAATTGAGGCTCAAACCAAATAGAATTTGTCTTAAGTTGTTAAATCTTCATTCTTTCAAAAGAGTGTCCGAATTACACTTAAAGACTTCAGATTACTTTGAAACTTAGCACACAAGCTTAATTCAACTATATAGACCTATACAAAGTCTCGTAACACCAATTGGGTTCCAATAAAATGAAAGTCAACTCTTGGTCAAACTTATGAACTTTTATATTCTTCAAATTGCCAACATTCGACAAATAGTATCGAATTCTTCTAGGAACCTCCAAAATCAAATCTGAACATACGTACAAGTAAACAATAACATACAAAACTATCAAAACAATCAAAGCCTGATTCTGAGTTCGTTTCCCCAAAAGTCAAACCTTGGTCAAGTCTTCTAACTTAAAGCTTCTAAAATGAGAATCATTCTTCCAAATCAATCCCGAACTGCTCGAAAACCAAAACTAAATGAAAGTCATAATACATATTATGAAGTTACTCTAAGTCTCAAACCATCGAAGGAATGCTAAAGCTCAAAACAACTGATTGGGTTTTTACAAAAATGAGGTAAAAGCTATTATTGGAATGACCCATTTTTGTTTAAGGTCAAATTGGGAAGCATACTATCTCATTGTCATGGCGGCGAAGCTGGAGGACATTATGGAGAAAATAGGACAACAACAAAAGTCATGGAAGTCGGGTTCTACTCGCCATCCCTTTACAAGGACGCAAGAGCATACATCGTTGCATGTGACAAGTGCCAGCGGACTGGTATGTGAGGTCTTTGACGTTTTGGGCATCAACTTTATGGGTCCTTTCCTATCTTCACATTCGTATAAGTATATCCTAGTAGTTGTTGGCTACGTCTCTAAATGGGTTGAAGTAGTCCCTACTAGGACTAATAATGCTCATGTGGTATGTGAATTCTTCAGGAACTACATAGTCGCCCGCTTTGGGACACCCCGAGTCACCATTAATAACAATGGGTCACACTTTATCAATAAACAGTTTTCAACACTATTGTCTAAGTATGGGGTGACTCATACAATAGGAACCCCATACCATGCTCAGACTAGTGGGTAAGTGGAAGTAGCTTCCCGAAAAGATTGGTCAATAAAGTTAGATGAAGACTGATGACGTCCAAATTCACTACTAAAAAGTAAACGGACACTGTTGCATGCAATATAATATACCCAACTATGAGTCGGGGTTGAATCCCACAGATGTAGGAGATTAGGCAATGTAAGAGATTTATCGCTTATTATGCTAAGCCAAACACTTAAAA
Organism: Nicotiana tomentosiformis; assembly: GCF_000390325.3. Classification (NCBI taxonomy): domain Eukaryota; kingdom Viridiplantae; phylum Streptophyta; class Magnoliopsida; order Solanales; family Solanaceae; genus Nicotiana; species Nicotiana tomentosiformis. The sequence continues at coordinate 47,715,091 of NC_090819.1, read as the reverse complement.
GGAATTTTGATAAATATTTATATCTACATGCAAAAATATAAACTAACCTAGAAAGAAAGTAAAATGATCAATGGCTACAAGCATGGATACACTGGGAATTACACTCAAGTAACGATCCAATGTATTTCACGATTTTATAAATATGAGAGAGCTTATGTTAATTAGCCTCGGATATTAATTCTATATTAGCTTCTTTCGAAGACTAACAAGACTTCCGAATTGAATTATCCCTAAAACAATTAAGAGAATTAAGCACACTCGAATATGGATACAAGTAGTTCAATCCTATCCCTAGGTAGAATCTATAAAATGAGGGTTAACGCCTCAAGTTCTTGAATTAATCTTTCTCAATGCTAAATTCCCTTTTCTAAGATTAATTAAAAGTTAATGGGCGAGTCTTAGGATTAGCTAATCCTTTTGGAAACATAAAAGAACAAGAATAATTAAAGAAACAATAACTCACTTCAATATTAAATGAAAATCATTCAATACATAAGCACAACAAGATATTTAATCCACACTTTAAATATGAATATTCCCATAAACAAGATTCAAGTGTTGAAAAAAATACTACACACTTAGATATTTGATACAAAGCAAGGAAATAAAGAAATGAGTAAACGTGGGTAAGAAATTCTCAACCAAAAGCTTCAAATCTTCAAGTCCCAAGTGTGTATGCAAGAACCCTTGCTCCAAGACTTGTTTCTCTTAGTTAAGAGATTGCAAATAAGCCAAATATGTGTTTCCAATATTTTAGGTCATGTATTAAATGGTTTGGGTATCAAAGACGTGAAATTTCACTTCTGACCCAGAATCTGCCCAGTTAATGTGCTATGCAATCGCGAAAGAAGAACCATGATTGCGGTGACCAACTTCTGCAAAGCTACGCGATCAGTGAGCAAGAGACGCGTTTGCGTAGAACGTTTGACCATTGGCTAACCAGCCTTCCTTTTTTCTCGTTCGCATGACTTCCATCGCGTTCGTGATGGCTTAACTTCTGATCTTTCGCGATCGCATAGAATTTTTCGTGATCGCGAAGAGTATTCACTGGTAGCAATTAATTTTCCTATTTTTTAACATATTTTGAGTTGTTTTCTTTCGTATCTTCTCTAAATCACTTGATACCTGAAATATGTCAATAACCCTCAACAAATTCCTTAGTTTCTCAACAAAATCATACAAAAGCCTAAGTATCAAGAAGAGATAAGTTGGTAAAATACAAACTTATCAAACCCCCAAACTTAAACTATTGCTTGTCCTCAAGAAATTCAATAACTAACAACATCCTTCAATAAAATCAACAATTAAGCTCAATGGCATACCAAACACCATTTCAAGTCAAAAAGGTTCAAATTAAACACAATCTTGTGACATTGGTTGGTACCAACAATTAATCCAAAGCATATGAATCACCAACTTCTCACAAATTTTATTTCAATTCAAGTGCTCAAACACCGCGTAGATCAAAGTAGCAATCAAGTCGTTACACTAAAGCTTCAAAATTTTCCTCATTATCACAAACAATTTTCTTTTATTCATTCCTCCCAATTGGAGATAGGATTAAATTCACAACCCAAAATTTCATATTCCCTCACACTTAAGAGAGAATATTAACTTATAATTGCAATTTAAAATACAAATGGGATATCAAATGGAAAGAATTAGCTCTCTCTCTCACACACACGCAAAGATATTCAAATGCACATAAGTAGTACCATAGGCTTGCCCTCCATGTACCTCTCCACTAATGTAGACACACTTGGTTTGAAATTTAGTAGGACTTAGAGGGTTGTAATGTAGGTTTTTGGTTAAGGTAAGACACAATTTGGGTAAGGGTGACTCAAAACCTCCCTAAGCACTACAATTTGCAACAATTAAAGTATACTTCCTTCAAGAACTTTCCCTTCCTTTCTTCACTTTTCATTCCACCATCTAATCTTACCTTTATTCACAACTCATTATTTTTCTTCTTTTTTCCTCTTAGTCATTTTTTTTCTTTTTAAAAAATCAAGGAAGGTTCAACTATTTATTGTTTTGTATTTCAACCTTACACCTTTTAAGAAACTTCCAAATTACAACTTTTTCAACCATCATCCCCAAACTTAGGCTTTTAGCCTATGTTTATACTTTCAAAGTACTCAGGGAGGTGGGATTCCAAAAGAATAGATCAATAAAGAATGAAGGGTTAAAGTATGTAACATAGTTGCCAAAGAAAAAGTTTAAAGGCTCAAAAAGGGTTGACTAGGGACAATATGCAAGGGTAGAAAATATAAGGTACAATAACGGTCTAAGGAAAGCCGAACATCATTTTTCAAACCAAGTTAGTCTAGGATTTCGCCTTGAAGCACATTTCGGGCAAGTTCTAGACTACAAATAATGCAAAAGAACTCACAACAAATCTCACCACACATGGCACATGCAAACTTGAGTGAAATGTAAATCAAAATTCCAATTAAAACCAATAAACTCAAAGAAAATTACATATAGCCTAAAAGACTATTTAATGAACTTATGAGCCAAATATTGAATCTAAAAGTCACAACAAGGATTATCACTTATAGTTTTTCATTTTAAAGACCAAGAATTCATATGCCAAAGTTTAAATCATGCTGGCACCAAACAAACCACATGTTGGTTTATGGACATAAAGATTACAGAGAGTAACCAATTTATTCACTACTAGCTACTAAACTAACTAAAAGAAATTACCTAATAAGAGAAAAACTAAACAAGACTAATTCCGTAAGAAATTTGTCAAGCGATCCATCTTAGGGAAAAGTCACCCGGTTCGACACAAATTTTTTCCTTGGAAAAGAACCGTGGCATAAAAAAAAACCAAGGAGTGTAATTAATACTACTACAAGTAAAGAAAGTAACAAAATAAGAAAATAAAAACTAATGCTAACATGCTAGAAATAAATTACAAAATAACACTAATAAACTACAAACGTTAACCAATCTACATAAGTTCACAGAGTAGTCCTGCTTTACATATATCATCACATATAAATGAGCCACCCCAACCTAAAGTGTTGCACTGTTCTCAATGCAACTAAACAAAAGAAGATAAAATGGTGAGAGGTACTCCCTGAAAGCGGTATCACTCGGAGCTGGAGGTGGTGGGAATTTTAGCTCTAAATCCTCCTCATCATCATCCTTTGATTCATGTGAGCCATAGAATGAACTCAACTTGTGCATCATTTTGGACAGGAATTTGCTTTTCTTTTTCTCATGCTTCTTGAGCATCAGCTATTGCCTTTCAATATTTTCTTGCCTCCGACTAATGTCTTCCAACCTGCTTTTGATTGCTTTTTTATCCTTAACTACATCATCCAGAGATGGCTTATTATCATTTCCAGTAGAAGTGCCATCCCTAGATGGACCAGAAAGAAGGCCAGCTACAAGTCGGCGAATGTGTGCATCGACACCATAGATTTGACTGGAAAGGTGGTGCATAGTGGGAGGTACAAAAGGAAGTGGTGTTATGGGGTCACGTGGCCCTGCTGTATCTGTGGAAGAATGAAGGAGATGATATATCAATCCCCCTCTTCTTCTGCCCGCCAGTTGGCACCTTTATGACCAATGGATGAGTTTCCTTGTTTGGGCCATTCTCATAATCATTAGGGTCCTTTAGCACCCCAGCATCATAGCACAACTGAGTAATCAATAAGGGAAATAATAGACTCCTTGACCTCCCATTACATGCTGCCTCAATATCACTCACCATATGTTGTCCCACATTCACTGGCAAGTCATCCATAATATCAGCAATCATCAATGCCTTCTCAGGCATCACCTCGGACTCATGTTTAGACGGTAGGATTCTGGCACCAATAATGGATAGCCATGTCTTGGGTTCAGCTGTGAATTCAGAAGAATCAACCCCTTAGTGCAATCTTTCCCAAGTCGGGGTTACCCTATCATGAAGCTTCTCCAACAACCACTGGCTTCCTCTCTAACTTGTTCTGACTCTGTATACCTCTATGTAAGCATTGGGAAGATCATAGTGTGCATTTAGTACCTCCACATCAATGTTGACCCGCTTTCTCCTAACAAAGGTAAATACTTCCCCTTGAAAGTCGGTCTTTAGGGCATTGGAATAAAATTCCCGTACTACTGTGTAGTTGGCTTTGATTGGTTCAAGAGAAAAGCAAATCCATTCACTACTAATCAATCATCAGAAAAACTCCAGCATCTTAGCCTCAAGTTTGTCCAAATGGATGCCCCTTTCTTTGATGATGCTCATTGACATGAGTTTGTCATATTTTCTTTCACATTCACCAGCTATGAATCTGTCCCGATCAAAATATTCCTCTTCCGCAGCTTGGAGAATTTGATATTGCACAATTTCATTATTTCCCGAGGTAATTTTATTATCAAAGTACCTACAATAGTAGACCACATGTTAAATGCTTGCATGGGTACTTAATACACTGTATTATGATGTATTTAGGCTAAATAAAATGACCAAAAAGCATCAGCATTCAGATCTGCAATACTATTGTTTTGCTGCCTGGAGGTAAAAGCAACGCGATCGCGGAAATGACCTAACAAGATTCAAGTGTTGAAAAAAATACTACACACTTAGATATTTTATACAAAGCAAGGAAATGAAGAAATGAGTAAACATGGGTAAGAAATTCTCAACCAAAAGCTTCAAATCTTCAAGTCCCAAGTGTGTATGCAAGAACCCTTGCTCCAAGACTTGTTTCTCTTAGTTAAGAGATTGCAAATAAGCCAAATATGTGTTTCCAATATGTTAGGTCATGTATTAAATGGTTTGGGTATCAAAGACGTGAAATTTCACTTCTGACCCAGAATCTGCCCAGTTAATGTGCTATGCAATCGCGAAAGAAGAACCATGATCGCGGTGACCAACTTCTGCAAAGCTACGCGATCAGTGAGCAAGAGACGCATTTGCGTAGAACGTTTGACCATTGGCTAACCAGCCTTCCTTTTTTCTCGTTCGCATGACTTCTATCACGTTCGTGATGGCTTAACTTCTGATCTTCCGCGATCGCATAGAAATTTTCATGATCGCGAAGTGTATTCACTAGTAGCAATTAATTTTCCTATTTTTAACATATTTTGAGTTGTTTTCTTTCGTATATTCTCTAAATCACTTGATACCTAAAATATGTCAATAACCCTCAACAAATTCCTTAGTTTCTCAACAAAATCATACAAAAGCCTAAGTGTCAAGAAGAGATAAGTTGGTAAAATACAAACTTATCAAACCCCCAAACTTAAACTATTGCTTGTCCTCGAGAAATTCAATAACTAACAACATCCTTCAATAAAATCAACAATTAAGCTCAATGGCATACCAAACACCATTTCAAGTCAAAAAAGTTCAAATTAAATACAATCTTGTGACATTGGTTGGTACCAACAATTAATCCAAAGCATATGAATCACCAACTTCTCACAAATTTTATTTCAATTCAAGTGCTCAAACACCGCGTAGATCAAAGTAGCAATCAAGTCGTTACACTAAAGCTTCAAAATTTGCCTCATTATCACAAACAATTTTCTTTTATTCATTCCTCCCAATTGGAGATTGGATTAAATTCACAACCCAAAATTTCATATGCCCTCACACTTAACAGAGAATATCAACTTATAATTGCAATTTAAAACACAAATGGGATATCAAATGGAAATAATTAGCTCTCTCTCTCACACACACGCAAAGATATTCAAATCCACATAAGTAGTACCATAGGCTTGCCCTCCATGTACCTCTCCACTAATGTAGACACACTTGGTTCGAAATTTAGTAGGACTTAGAGGGTTGTAATGTAGGTTTTTGGTTAAGGTAAGACACAATTTGGGTAAGGGTAACTCAAAACCTCCCTAAGCACTACAATTTGCAACAATTAAAGCACACTTCCTTCAAGAACTTTCCCGTCCTTTCTTCACTTTTCATTCCACCATCTAATCTTACCTTTATTCACAACTCATTATTTTTCTTCTTTTTTCCTCTTAGTCATTTTTTTTCTTTTTAAAAAATCAAGGAAGGTTCAACTATTTATTGTTTTGTCTTTCAACCTTACACCTTTTAAGAAACTTCCAAATTACAACGTTTTCAACCGTCACCCCCAAACTTAGGCTTTTAGCCTATGTTTATACTTTCAAAGTACTCAGGGAAGTGGGATTCCAAAAGAATAGATCAATAAAGAATGAAGGGTTAAAGTATATAGCATAGTTGCCAAAGAAAAAGTTTAAAGGCTCAAAAAGGGTTGACTAGGGACAATATGCAAGGGTAGGAAATATAAGGCACAATAACGGTCTAAGGAAAGCCGAACATCATTTTTCAAACCAAGTTAGTCTAGGATTTCGCCTTGAAGCACATTTCGGGCAAGTTCTAGACTACAAATAATGCAAAAGAACTCACAACAGATCTCACCACACATGGCACATGCAAACTTGAGTGAAATGTAAATCAAAATTCCAATTAAAACCAATGAACTCAAAGAAAATTACATATAGCCTAAAAGACTATTTAGTGAACTTATGAGCCAAATATTGAATCTAAAAGTCAAAACAAGGATTATCACTTATAGTTTTTCATTTTAAAGACCAAGAATTCATATGCCAAAGTTTAAATCATGCTGGCACCAAACAAACCACATGTTGGTTTATGGACATAAAGATTACAGGGAATAACCAATTTATTCACTACTAGCTACTAAACTAACTAAAAGAAATTACCTAATAAGAGAAAAACTAAACAAGACTAATTCCTTAAGAAATTTGTCAAGCGATCCATCTTAGGGAAAAGTCACCCGGTTCGACACAAATTTTTTCCTTAGAAAAGAACCGTGGCATAAAGAAAAACCAAGGAGTGTAATTAATACTACTACAAGTAAAGAAAGTAACAAAATAAGAAAATAAAAACTAATGCTAACATGCTAGAAATAAATTACAAAATAACACTAATAAACTACAAACGTTAACCAATCTACATAAGTTCACAGAGTAGTCCTGCTTTACATACATCATCACAAATAAATGAGCCACCCCAACCTAAAGTGTTGCACTGTTCTCAATGCAACTAAACAAAAGAAGATAAAATAGTGAGAGGTGCTCCCTGAAAGCGGTATCACTCGGAGCTGGAGGTGGTGGGAAATTTTAGCTCTAAATCCTCCTCATCATCATCCTTTGATTCATGTGAGCCATAGAATGAACTCAACTTGTGCATCATTTTGGACAGGAATTTGCTTTTCTTTTTCTCATGCTTCTTGAGCGTCAGCTATTGCCTTTCAATATTTCCTTGCCTCCGACTAATGTCTTCCAACCTGCTTTTGATTGCTTTTTTATCCTTAACTACATCATCCAGAGATGGCTTATTATCATTTCCAGTAGAAGTGCCATCCCTAGATGGACCAGATGAAGGCCAGCTATAAGTCGGCGAATGTGTGCATCGACACCATAGATTTGACTGGAAAGGTGGTGCATAGTGGGAGGTACAAAAGGAAGTGGTGTTATGGGGTCACGTGGTCCTGCTGTATCTATGGAAGAATGAAGGAGATGATATATCAATCCCCCTCTTCTTCTGCCCGCCAGTTGGCACCTTTATGACCAATGGATGAGTTTCCTTGTTTGGGCCATTCTTATAATTATTAGGGTCCTTTAGCACCCCAGCATCATAGCACAACTGAGTAATCAATAAGGGAAATAATAGACTCCTTGACCTCCCATTACATGCTGCCTCAATCTCACTCGCCATATGTTGTCCCACATTCACTGGCAAGTCATCCATAATAGCAGCAATCATCAATGCCTTCTCAGGCATCACCTCGGACTCATGTTTAGACGGTAAGATTCTGGCACTAATAATGGATAGCCAAGTCTTGGGTTCAGCTGTGAATTCGGAAGAATCAACCCCTTAGTGCAATCTTTCCCAAGTCGGGGTTACCCTATCATGAAGCTTCTCCAACAACCACTGGCTTCCTCTCTAACTTGTTCTGACTCTGTATACCTCTATGTAAGCATTGGGAAGATCATAGTGTGCATTTAGTACCTCCACATCAATGTTGACCCGCTTTCTCGTAACAAAGGTAAATACTTCCCCTTGAAAGTCGGTCTTTAGGGAATAGGCATAAAATTCCCGTACTACTGTGTAGTTGGCTTTGATTGGTTCAAGAGAAAAGCAAATCCATTCACTACTAATCAATCATCAGAAAAACTCCAGCATCTTAGCCTCAAGTTTGTCCAAATGGATGCCCCTTTCTTTGATGATGCTCATTGACATGAGTTTGTCATATTTTCTTTCACATTCACCAGCTATGAATCTGTCCCGATCAAAATATTCCTCTTTCGCAGCTTGGAGAATTTGATATTGCACAATTTCATTATTTCCCGAGGTAATTTTATTATCTAAGTACCTACAATAGTAGACCACATGTTAAATGCTTGCATGGGTACTTAATACACTGTATTATGATGTATTTAGGCTAAATAAAATGACCAAAAAGCATCAGCATTCAGATCTGCAATACTATTGTTTTGCTGCCTGGAGGTTAAAGCAACGCGATCGCGGAAATGATCAGCGATTGCAGAATACTCAACGTGATCATGAAAGGCAATTTTCACTCAGTGCAGGATTAGACCTACGTGTTCGTGGAATTGGGCATCGCGATCGCGAAAGTCTTCTTCCTTGCCCAGTAACACTTCTTTTAGGCATTTCAGCAAACATGAAGAGGGCATTCAATTTTCTTAGCAAATTCACACCATTGACTCATGGATCTTGCCCAGAATTGTTTAAACACAAAACCCTAAATCTCTCTACCAACCTCACTCAACAAGCAAGCACAATTTCACACAATTTGTACACACAATATTGACATCAAAGACAAGCTTTCAGCCCTAAACATGGAGAACCATGGCTTTTTCATCCACTATTCTAGTACAAAGAAGAGGCAGAAATGATTTCAAGGAGAGGCGTGAATGAAGCACATACCTTTGAGATTAAACCCTGAATATTGATATGGAATTGAAGATAGAGGATGCTTTGAGATGATTTTGAGGGTCACGGGAGTAGGAAAGAGTAGTTTCTATTGTTTGGGCAGAAGTGGTTTTGTTCTTTAGTTCCAGTGTTTTAATTAGTCGGGCACTTACCTGATGAATCGTGATCTCATTGTATATGTGCGTTCGTGAAGAACAACATTTTTCCGAAGGGAGGTGATCGCTTGGTAATCTCTGTTATCGCGTAGCATTAGGAAATATTTTTTTCTACATGAACACATGACGAAGTCCGCGATCGCGAAGTTCTACAGTTTTTGCAATTTTCAGCAGTCATTTGTTTAGGCTGTACGGACCACGCAACCTGCTCAAAACAACTCCAAAAAATGTGAAACTTGGCTTATTAGTCCAAAATAATATACTAAACCATTTTAAACAAGAAAATTCCAACAACGAATAAAAATTTTGAAAATTATCGGTTGCCTCCCACCATGTTCCGTATTTAACGTCGTTGCACGACTCAAGTCAACTTTACCACTTTTCTCTCGACTTGGAGTATATAAATTAGGCACCTAACTTGTAATCAAGCCTGTGACCACGAGCGACGGGGGGTGGTAAGTAGATGAAAAATTCGGATAATTTTGCTTCATTTTGTATTTCTTGGCTTTCATGTGAGGAATGTCAGTTTGCCTTCTTGCACCTTCAAATTGTAAAATGTATGGCCCTTGCCTTTCCTCTTCGCAATCCCTCATTGACTCGTGTAGTTCAATTCCTATATCACCACACAATTCCAATATTGAGAAATGCTTGGAATGTGACATCAAGTCTCCAAATTATAATTCTTTCCGGATTTTGACATCCTCTTTATCCCCTGAACTAGAGTCAATTTCAACTATCTTTTTAACTACACCGGTTGAATTGAATTCCATTTTTTTCTTAGTATCACCAACAAGCATGGAGTCGGTTGGCGGATGTTCAATTCTTGATACCTCAAAATATATCTCACTGTCTTCCTCAAAGTTGGTATTCTCTTGAACTCTTTCCACACTCTCAAGTTGGTGGGCATAATGAGCCTCAACCAATGATTTAATTTGATCTGTCAATGTGTGGATAGTCTCATATGAATAAGTGGATCCCAGATCAAATAAGACTGATGCATCCCTATGAAAAAACGGAACCATACATGTGATTATAGAATCTGATGCAACCGCCTTCGTCCTACCAGGAAAAGCATAGAAACGAGCCTAGCCCCCCTCTAGGGCGGCCTCTACCCGCCTGACATCCACCCCTAGCAAGTGGGATAGGTGGAGTGGAAACTAGAGCAACAACCATGGCCTGCGAACCTTGTGGAATATCCATACCTATGGGTACGAACATAACACCGAAAAGAGAAAGGCTTCAATACAGACAATGTACTGAGTATGTAATGCTAAATATGTAAATGAGAGATATAACATAAGAGATGTGATTACGTAATCGATTCTGGTCACCGAGTACGAGGCACCGGGGCGTAGGCCAAGTTGTGGAGACTATGAACCATGAATCATAAATGTATGCAACTTTTATGAACCCAAGCCACCCATTTGGGCCATGCATTAGTTTATACTATACATGTTTATACATATCTTTAGCCCTTCTTTGGGGCATACTTTATCACTCCATACCTAGCCTCATAGAGGACTCGGTCGTACCTAGCCATAGGAGGGCTCGGTAAGCTCACTTCGCACATCATCATACCTGGCCAAACAAGGGCTCGGTAATGTCTCACAACCTGACATTCGGTTCTCAGTCCTATGGAGAGCTCGGTCGTACCCGGCCACACAAGTGCTCGGTAACATTCCTCATCATACCCAACTGATCAGTGGTTACACAAGATATGTCGTACCCGTCCGTCTATAGCGCGTCTTGGTAAAGTGTAATGGATATATATACAAAAAAATGAAACGCATAATCAAATTCAAGAAATCTTAAGATTAGACTCAGAATTAATCATATTTCCCTACCTCAAGATACTAACTGGGAACATTTTAGACATGAAATAAATTCTACCAACAAGAATGTACAAGAACAGAGCAACATCATTGAGAGGGCTTATAACTACCAAACCTTACAGTGCAGGAGTCATTTAGAAAGAAGGAGAGACTTACACTAACTCATACCAAAAAAGAAGGTTGCCTTATATACCTTGTGGAAGATCTAACTGTGCTTATGATAGTTAACCTTGCCTCTAATGGATCTTCACAATTAAAACCACCAGATGATAAATGTTACAGCGATCGATTCTTAGTTTCTTTAAGATAAATCTTAACATAACCGTCTTCGGATTAACTTTAAGATCTTTTGGAACTTCATAGGGGATGCAATCATGTTTTTGGTGAATTATAATGAGTGATACTCTTGGAAAAAAATGAAAGAGAGTGAGCCTTACTGCTTTTATAAACAGGTACCAACCATAGGAATCTCCGCCGGGTCCACATGCAAAATTGGTCACCTCGCTTTGGCTGTCGTTCCTGTTGAGATAGCTGGCAAAATCTAGTCGCATGCAGTTGTCTCCTATGCCCGGTAACGCATCGCCATCTAATTGGTTGAGCATGAACATCATAGATTCTTCAACTTCACACGTAGGGTGTAACATCATCCCCCCCCCCCCCCAAAACGTTCGTCCTCGAATGTTGAATCACGACCCATTAGGATAACCTTGTTGTTGCCTTTGTTAGTGTGGAATATATGGGGGTACCTAGATCTCATATATTAATATGCTTCCCACATTATTTCTTGCTTACTTTTGTTCCTCCCAGGAGCCTTAACTGAAGCCAAATCATTAGTTCGCAGCTTACGAACTTGGCGGTCTAAAATAGCCACCGAAACTTCTTTATAGGACAGATATTCTGTGACTTGAACATCTTCAATAGGTATGATATGTGATGGATCACTCAAACACTTGCGGATCATAGACACGTGGATAATTTTGTATGGCCCAATATACCGATGACTGAGTTTACCTCTTTTGTGAAATCTCATTACACCTTTCATTGATGACACTTTTAGGAATACCCAGTCTTCCATTGCGAGCTCCAAGTCTTGTCGTCGGTTATCCGTGTAAGATTTTTGCCTGCTTTGAGTAGTCAGAATTGTCTTCGAATTAGCTTTACCTTTTTCATGTCCTGTTGCACCAATTATGGCCCCAATTACTTTGTTTCACCCACTTTGAACCTGCTGATAGGAGATCTGCACTTTCGTCCATATAGGGCCTCAAATTGTGCTATTTTAATACTAGCATGATAGCAATTATTGTAGGCAAATTCGATGAGTGGTAGATGGTCCTCCCAATTACCCTTGAAGTCCAAAACACACACTGGTAGCATGTCCTCGAGCATCTGAATAGTGCGCTCGACCTATTTGTCTGTTTGGGGATGTAAGGTTGTGCTAATATTGATCCTTGTGCCCAATCCTTTATGGAATGACCTCTAGAAGTTCGTTGCGAACTGCGCACCTCTGTCTGATATGATGGAAATCAGAACCCCATGAAATCAAACTATTTCCTTTATATACAAATTAGGGTAATATGCACCCTAGAAAGTAGCTTTATTGGTAGGAAATGAGCTCATTTGGTAAAGCAGTCTACGATGACCCATATGGAATACACTCTTTGGCGTGATCGAGGATGTCCGATAACGAAATCCATATTGATTACTTCCCATTTCCAAGTCGGAATCTCCATGTTTTACAGTAACCCTCCCAATTTTTGGTGTTCAACCTTAACTTGTTGGAAATTTGGACATTGATTGACGTATCCAGCAATGTCCCTCTTAATGTTGTTCCACCAGTATAGCTGTCGAAGATCGTGGTACATCTTCGTCATCCCCGGGTGAACTAAGTACGGGACTGATGACCCTCTGCCATGATCTGCTCTCGGAGTCCCCCAATATCAGGCGCACATAGCTGATCCTTGCATCTAAGGGCTCTATCTTCGGATAACTCAAACACTTGCTTCTTTTAAGAGGGGATGCTCCCTCTTATCTTAACCAATGTTGGGTCATCAAATTGACATGCATTTACTTTGGCTACTAATGAGGACTCAGCTGAATTCCGTAATGTGGCTTCTCCGCCACCGGTATCAAGCAATCGTACACTTAGGTTTGCCAACTAGTACAAGTCTTTAGTCATCTCCTACTTTTGTTCCTCGACATTCAGCAGGCTGCCCATATACTTCTGACTTAATGCATCAGCCACAACGTTTGCCTTACTAGGGTGGTATAAAATATTTACATCATAGTCCTTTTGCAATTCGGGTGTCACGCCCCGGCCTGGGAGAGCGCGACCGGCGCTCAACCGAGATACCCAGGTCAAGCAAGCCTTTACAATACCTTCTACCCAACTCACCCATGAATAAAGAGAAGACTACATTTTATTAATTAGACAGTAAGAGGTCATGTGAAAACACTAGTTCATTTCCATTAGTTACGAGATTAACAAGTCTCCAAAATAGTACATTATACAATCATAGTTAAGGTGGAACAGATGATACGATTACAGCATTTTTAGTTTAACCTTCCCAAAAACATATACAACCCACACCATGTCTACGGAGCCTTTAACAGGAACAAAAGAGTGATATGATAGTGCCGGCAACAAGGCCCCAGCTATACCGCAAAACACTATGTACAAAGGATAAAAGATACAGGACCCCGAAATGAAGTGGGGCTCACCAAATCAGCTGAGGAGAAGGTGTGCTGCTATCACTTATCAATACCACCTGCTATGGAACCACCTGCATCAATTAAAGATGCAGTGCCCCGGGCAAAAGGGACGTTAGTACATATGGAATAGTACTAGTATGTAAAACTAAACATCCTCTCAATAAAACGAGCAATAGTAAACGGAGAATAAAACATGAAATCAATAAGAGACTCAAATAGTATCAAGGTGTCAAGTTAGGGGAAAGGTAAATTTCAAATAGGTTTCAGTAATTTAAGTTCGGAGATCTTTAGCACCGATACACCACCAGGTTTTAGATCGGAGTCCGATCTCAGCCTGACCGGCTAAGCCGTCTCACCCCGAGACATAAACTCAAAATACTACCATGTGCGCGGCATGGCGTACGATCTCAGCCCGATCGGATAAGCCATCTCCCCACAATGTCGTGTGGGTCGACATCACATCACATCTCGCCGCAAAGAATCCCTACAATTGCCAACACATAAGCCTACTTCGGCACCACGAAACCCCGGGTCATAGGTAAAGTTTTACGTGGCCTTACATCCTCCCCCACTTAAGATCATTCGTCCTCAAATGAGGGCCAAAATCCGCCATTAGAAGCCAATGTAACTCAGTTGCTATAACACACCAACAGTTCCAACTTTTGACTAACTCCCCAAATTTCCAAAATTTTTGCCACAGTTTCCCCTGTAACTGGGTCTATCCACCTGTCAGAGAATCTCAGAAACCAACCCTAACAACATATACGTGAACCAACAACATAATATATCCTAGAAACAATGGCAACCATAGCCTTACGAGTAGTATATCACCAAAAGGGAACACCCTTAACATTAACTGTACAAATGATACATAATTCATAGAAGGTAAACTCTTAACATTTTTACAGAACACAACTTTATAAATACATGGTTATTCAAACAAATAAGGGTATTTCTTCTTCATTTCTTCCTCGGCCTCCCGGATGGCCTCTTCAACATGCTGGTTCCGCCATAGCACTTTCACGGAGGTAATCTCTTTGTTCCTCAACTTTCGAACTTGCCTATCAAGAATAGCAACTGGAATTTCTTCATAAGTCAATTCTTAAGCTACGGATCCCCAACCACCTTCTTCAACAAGGATACGTGGAACACCGGGTGCATTAAAGACATCTCTGGAGATAGTTCTAGCCTATAAGCCACCTGACCGATCCTCTGAATAATTCTGTACGGACCGACATACCTTGTACTCAATTTCCCCTTCTTACCAAACCGCATTACCCCCTTCATGGGGGAAACCTTCAAGAATACCCAATCATCCTCTTGGAACTCCAAATCCCTATGACGTATATCCGAATTGGACTTCTAACAACTCTGGGCAGTTCTCAGCCATTCTGTAATAATCTTAACCTTCTCTATAGCGTGATGCACAAGGTCTGGCTCTATCAACTCTGCTTCCCCAATCTCGAACCACCCAATGGGAGATCTATATCTCCTACCATATAATGCCTCGAACGGTGCCATCTGAATGCTAGCATGATAACTGTTGTTGTAGGCAAACTTTATGAGTGGCAAATGATCATCCCAATTTCTACTGAAGTCGAGAACACAAGAGCGCAACATATCCTCGAGCGACTGAATAGTCCGCTATGCCTGCCCGTCAGCCTGCGGGTGAAAGTTTGTACTAAGATTCACTTGAGTACCCAAACCTTGCTGAAACTTCATCCAAAAATTAGCCATGAACTGTGCCCCTCGATATGAGATAATATAAACTGGATTGCCATGCAACCTAACTATCTCCTTGACATACAACTGAGCATACTGTTCTGCTATGTCGGTAGCCTTAACGGGTAAGAAGTGTGCTGATTCCGTGAGTCCAATTCTGTAGGGTAAAATAGATATAGGCTGCATGCCTGGAATCACATCAATCCCAAAATCAATCTCCCTATCTGGCGGGATCCCAGGGAGCTCATCCGTAAAGACCTCCGAAAAATCATTCACAACCAGCACGGACTCAAGTGTAGGTGCCTCAACATCGGTGTCCGTAACCCGGACCAAATGGTAAATACACCCATTGTTAATCATTTTTGTGGCCTTAAGGTAAGAAATAAAACCTACCCTTTGGCACCACATCCTCCCCCTTCCATTCAATCACTGACTCATTTGGAAATTCAAACCTATCGGTTCTAGTACGATAGTCAAGCTTGGCAAAACATGAATAAAGCCAATCCATTCCCATAATTACATCAAAATCAACCATTCCCAATTCAATAAGATCGGCCATGGTGTCCCGACCACGCACCGTGACAGCACAATCCCTATAAACCTGCACGGCCACAATAGAATCACCAACTAGAGTATATACAGAGAATGGCTCATGGAGCTATTCCGGTTCTATCCCAAATCCCATAGCAACATAGGGAGTAACATAGGACAAAGTTGAACCGGGATCAATAAGAGCATAAACATCATGAGATTGGACAGTCAATATACCTGTGACAATATCTGGAGAAGCCTCTGAACTCTAGCGACCCCTCATAGCATAGATATGGCTGCGTCCTCCTGAACTCTGTGCTCCACCCCTGGTTGCACCATGCCCTGCGGGTGCTGGGGTGCCTTGAACTGGAGGAGGTGTTGCGGATGAAGTAGCTGCATAACTGGCTGGCTGTGCTGTACCCCTACCCATGCTCTGGTGAGACGAACGTCAATCCCTCTGAATGTGACCCCTCACACCACACCCGTAACATATGGGATGGTCCATGAAGCATGTCCCAAAGTGCATCTTCACGCACCTAGGGCACGGGGGCTTCCGATGCTGCTAAAATCTCCCACTAGACCGACCCTGCTGGTAGGATCCCCTATTGCCCTGGCTGGGACTAAAATGGCTCCCCTACTGCAGACTGGGCCTTGATGGTGGTGCACTAACTGAAGACTGAGTAAAAGACTGGGATGGCCCTGATAACCCTCCCCTGAATGCTGACCTTCCACCACCACCACCAGAAGAACCACCAAAGTTGCCCACAGACCGGGCCTTGCTGCTGCTCTCACGCTCCATTATATTCTTCAATTTGTGGGTCTCTGTGGCTTGAGCAAATGCCACCATATTACGATAGTTCATGTCAGAATGTAAGGCGTCTGTAGCGGCCTCATTAATAATCAAGGGGCTAAGGCTCTGCACAAACCAGCGCACTCTAGCCTCTATAGTGGGCAACATATAGATGGCATATTTAGGCAGGTGCGCAAACCTCATGTGATACTCCAACACACCCATGCTACCTTGCTTCAGGCTCTCAAACTCGGTGGCACAGGCTACCTTAGTCTCGGCAGGAAAGAAATGATCAATGAAAGCATCGGCAAACTCAGTCCACCTCGCTGGAGGGCTTCCCTCCTCACGGGAGTCCTCCCATATTTCAAACGAAGAATAGGCTAACCCTTTCAGGCGATAGGAGGCCAACTATAACTCCATCTGTCTCAGTAGCACACATAACTCAAAGAGTCTTGTGCATTTCATCAATGAAGTCCTAGGGGTCCTCATCAGGAACAGTACTTGTGAACACTAGAGGATCTAACTGGAGAAATTTGTTCATACTGTAACTAACAGAATCCCCAGGCTGACTAGAAGAACTGGGTGCAACATTTGATCTCTGGGCCTGGGAAGCCACTATCTGAGCCAACATCTGTATGGCTCCCCTAAGATCCCCATCAGATACACCGAAACCGGAAGCAGGGGCTGGAGGTGGAACTAGAATATCAGTTTGAGGGATCGTTGCACCCTCAGTAGGTGTAGGGACAGGTGGGGTCTAATCAGGTGTAGTAGAATCAGGCAGTGTAGTAGTCGGGGGAAAGTTCTCACCCCCTCGGGTGCTCACCGCATCATCAACTATCGAATCAATTGCCACTCCTAGGGTGACATTGGCTCCTTGGCCAGTTCTTGCCTTCATTCTAGGCGCCATGTACTGAAATTTAAAGCAAAGCACGAGTTAAAGGAGGAATAATCTTATAACTAGCTTTATCGCACGACCTAGAACATCAATGAAGGGTATTATTCCTAAATGCCCAAGTAGCCTCCTAATTATAGATGCAGTCGACAACACACCGATAAGAAGGACTCTACTAGACACGGCTCCGAGTCATCCTTGGACACTTTAAAACCATAGGCTCTGATACCAAGTTTGTCACGCCCCTACCTCGGGGAGCACGACCGGCTCTTAACCGAGATATCCCGGTAAAGCAAGCCTTTACAATACCTTCTACCCAACTCACCCATGAATAAATAGAATAATACATTTCATTAATTAGACAGTAAGAGGCCATGTGAAAACACTAGTTCATTTCCATTAGTTACTAAATTAACAAGTTTCCAAAATAGTACATTGTACAATCATAGTTAAGATGGAACAGATGATACGAATACAACATTTTTAGTTTAACCTTCCCAAAAAATAGATACAACCCACACTATGTCTACGGATCCTCTAACAAGAACACAAGAGTTCTATGAGAGTGTCGGCAATAAGGCCCCGACTGTACCGCAAAATGCTATGTATAAAGGATAAAAGATATAGACCCCGAAATAAAGTGGGGCTCACCAAATCAGCTAAGGAGAGGGTGTGCTGCTATCACTGATCAATACCACCTGCTATGGAACCACTTGCATCTATTAAAGATGCATTGCCCCCGAAAGAAGGGACGTTAGTACATATGGAATAGTACTAGTATGTAAAACTAAACACCACAATGCCATGTGGGTAGAAATCACATCACATCTGGCTAGCAATAATATCATCCCATTTAAGGGGAAACATCTCAACACACCAATCTCATCACATTAACACGGGGATTTACCCCTCAATCACTCCTACACTGGCACGTGTAGTTTCGGGATTAGGTTGTTCCGACCTACCCTTCCTCGGTTGCTAAACAATACTCCCAAGGCATTTATTATTAAAATTATTTACCACTCAATTCATATTCTTTTACATGTCATTCATTTATTGTCATCATTGGCCATAAAGCAATATCATTCTTGGCACATTGGCCGTACTTCATAATTCATGCTCACTATTCCACTTTCAAACATTAACACGGATTGTCAACAACAAACATTTCTCTTCCGGAATTTAAGCACACATTTGAGCAATTTAGGGTCTTAGGCACATGTGATTTCTTACACAATTTGATATGATCTTTTTCATTTGGGCTTTAGTTGAAGTCACAACATTTTAATAAATACTCATACTTTGAACACGCTCCCAAAGAATAACATAACATGATAAGAATATTCTGGAACACATTTTGAACATATTCATATAAATACATCTTTCGACGCCAAACTTATTCATAATGGACAACTGGGGGCTTACAAGAACATCGTGGGAATTCAATTCTAAGAGAGAAGTTTAGCTAACATACCTTGTCTCGGGCTTTTTAAATTACTACAATGTTCCAAAAATCTTGGCCACTTCGATCTATTTAGAGAAATAGCAAAATTGAACTCAAATTAGGAAGGAGTTCATAGTTCCAGCTCACTTGAGCATTTTATCAAACACTAGGTGTGCATTAAGGTTATAAGGTCCTCCTATGGTGGATTCTTTCACCCCACTACCCAAAGTTCACCCAAAAGAACTCAACAATCTTCCCCCTACACGTGATGGTACATGCATGTAAAATAAACAACTCCCACACCCAAAAATTGCTTGGTTTATTGCCTATTTTCAATTAAAATCACGAAATTGAGGGCTATGAAGTAGAACCTTACCTTTAAGATGAAGACCTAGTGACTTCTTCTTGCAAATTCTTCAACTTTGAGCAATAATTGATGCATGATGAGCTTAGGAACTTCCCCTCTCACTCTATGGCACTCCCTGTCTCTAGAATATATGTTTTCCCTTTTAAAATGATCCCCAAGGCTGTTTAATAAGATCGGGGTCGGGTTCAAAAATTAGAAAAAATGAAGCCTTGATGCAGGTCTGCGGTTGTATATGCGACCGCATAATGCTTCTGCGGTTCGCAAAATTGACCGCATAATGGCCCTCCGGAACTGGGCACCCCTGCCTCACTCTGTGACCGATCTGTGGTCCGCATACCTGTTTTGCGATTGCATAATATTCTGCAGAACTTCCTCCAAAATTATTTTTGTATTGGATCTGCGAGGGGTTATGCGGCCCGCAAATTGATTATGCGGCCGCACAATGGACCGCATAATGGTCCAAAAAGTTTCCAATATTTTTGCGTCGGTCTACGAAAGATATGCGGTTCGCAGTTCAGTTATGCGACAGCAGAATGGACTGCAGAAAATGCCCTGTAGTTCAAACAAATTTCTTCAACTCCCCAACGCATTGTTCAACCCAAAAAGTCCAAACTGTGACTAGCTTGCGAGCCGCAAAGAATCCCTACAATTACCAACACATAAGCCTACTTCGGCACCACGAAAACCTGGGTCTTAGGTAAACTTTTATGGGGCCATACGTCGAGCCACCGTCATTGCCTCAAATTCAACTTTTTTGGCTTGAATAAGTACTGTAAGCTCTTGTGATTAGTGAATATGTTAACATGAACTCTGTACATATAGTGATGCCATATCTTTAGAGCAAAATGACAGCTGCTAGCTCCTGATCATGGGTCTGATAGTTTTGCTCATGTTTCCTCAACTGCCTTGAAGCATATGGAATAACTTTCCCGTGTTGCATTAATACGCTTCCTAAGTCCACTTTGGAGGCATCAAAATATATGGGCCTTGGTAGGAGTTGTGGGCCTTGGCCAATTCCTGAGTGCCTTAACCTTTTTATTATCAACCTTGATACCTTCTCCGGATACTATGTGCCCAAGGAAGGTCACTGAGTTCAACCAGAATTCGCACTTGGAAAACTTGGCGTATAACTTGTGATCCCAGAGATTGTCTAAGACCTTTCGTAAGTGATAGGCATGCTCTTCTTCCGATCGTGAGTACACCAAAATATCGTCAATGAACACGATCACAAATATATCCAAGAATGGCCTGAATACTCAATTCATCAGATCCACGAAGGCCGTTGGTTCATTTGTTAGGTCCAAGGACAAAACATGGAACTCAAAATGGCCATATCTAGTCCGAAAGGCTATCTTCTGAACATCTTATTTCTTGATCCTCGGTTTATGATACCGAGACCTAAGATCGATCTTTGAGAAATACTTAGAACCTTGTAATTGATTGAACAACCCATCGATCCTTGGAAGCGGACACACATTCTCGATGAACCATCCATCTTTAGAACAAATAATACTAGGGTTCCCCACGGGAAGTGCCGGGTCAAATGAAGCCTTTATCAAGAAGATCCTTCAACTGATTCTTTAATTTTTTTCAACTCAGCAGGAGCCATCTTGTATGGAGGAATAGATATTGGTTGTGTGTCGGGTGGCACATCGATAGCAAACTCAATCTCCCTCTCAGGTGGGATACTCGGTAGCTCATCTGGGAACACATTGGCAAATTCACTAACGACCGAAGTGGGAGACTTCGCCTCTGCGTCATGCACTCACACTAAATGATAGAAACATCCCTTCGTGATCATCCTTCGGGCCTTAAGGTAAGAAATAAACTTTCCCTTTGGTGTTGCAACATCGCCATTCCTTTCCAGAACGGTCTCTACTAGAAAGTTGAAATAAACCACCTTCTTCTATCAATCCACTGTAGCGTAACAAGAGGCTAGCCAATCCATGCACATAATAACATCAAATTCTATCATTTCTAACTCACTCAAGTCAGCCAAAGTATGGCAGTCATAAATCATCACATCACAACCTCGATACACCCGCCTAACTACCATGGATTCGCCCACGGATGTGGACACTTCGAAGGGTTGACATAACAATTCAGGTACTTTACAATATTTACCATCAACAAATGGAGTAATATACGATAGGGTAAAACTAGGATCTATCAAAGCATACACATTAATGGAAGACACTGATAGTATACATGTGACCACATCTGGTGAAGACTGCGAATTTTGATAACCAGACAACGCATAGATCCGATTTTTCTGTTACCCACAAGGCTGGACATGGGAATTTCACTTCAACCCATACCTCTCCCCATCGGCAGTCGTATACGTTGCTCACGATGATGTGTTGTCGATGAAGAAGTTGATGCAGATCCTGCTGGAGATACCACACTACCCAAATTTCTCACTAGGAAAAATGCATGATGTGACTAGGCTGCCCCACATGAATAACAAAAATCTGAGCCCTATTGGAAAATGATTCTACAACATCACCACAATGTGCCATGGGGGGTCTCATCCTTCTAGTATCCCCGCTATTCTGCGGACCCTGCCCATGAAAATTTTTGCCCTGTTTGGAATAAGTTATTCGTTCTCGATACTGGCCCTGGGACTGTGATGACATTTTAGCCACCGGGTTAGGTGACTACCAGATAATTGGGGACCTAAACCCGCCTCGAAACTCTCGAGTGTCTCCCGTGGACTGGGCCCTCTTGGATTGACCATGGTCGAGTTCTTGAGCAGTTTGTTGTAGCCTCTTGCGATTCTCCAAGTTATGTGCATAGGCATAAATACAAGAAATATCCATAATCGGATTTAGGGAAGTTGTGGTACACTCATTTATCAGATGCATCCCCTAACTGGCCACAAATAGGTGTACCCGGTCACTCATCTCGGCCACCACAGATGGAGCATACCTAGCCAGGGAGTTAAATTTCATGTTGTACTCCCGGACACTCATATTACCTTTCTCCAAATGCAAGAACATGTCTTGTCTAGCTGGACGGAGTTCAACAGGCATATACTGCTGCACGAATGCCTCTAAACATTCCCTCCATCCTATTGTTGGGGCAAGGGTTCCCCTAGAGTGTTTCCAAGGCTCATATCATACTACAACTATATCCCTCAACCTGTAAGAGGCAAGCTTTATAGACTCATTATCAGTGGTATGCATCACTCGCAAAGTTCGTTGTATTTGATCTAAAATGTTCTGAGGATCTTCGTCTGAATCTGTTCCTGTGAATGCTGGGGGGTCCAAATTTATGAAATCTTGAATTCTCATACTAACTGCTTTATCTGTAGCGGTAGGAGCCTGGAAGTGAGCCTGAGAGGCCTCCAACCGAGTTAACAACTGTACTGCAGTTCTCATATCTAGATCCTATTCAGGCTTAACCGGTGGAGGGACGGGAGGTACATTAACTTCTCTATTTTGTCCCAGGGGTGGTGGTGCTGTCCCCGAAGCCTGAGTTCCAGCCTCATCATGAAGTCCATGTTGACCCATAGGGGCAGGTGGCACCTAACTAGTACCTTCTCCTTCTTCACCATTTAATCCTTGAGTAAGTTCTTGACATCTCGTGGTAGGCATTGCTAAAAACATAAACAAGATGGGGGATCAGAAACAATTACTTACGACTCGGCTCTACCGCACGATCTAGATAAAACATAAGGGTATTTATTATAGATATCATGTATCCTCATGCTTATAATTATGGTGCACAACATACCTATAAACGTGACTCTACTAGGAACAGCTTGCAGACTTCCTAGGACACGACCTACTCTGATACCATGTTTGTCACACCCCAACCTTGGGAGGTGCGACTGGCACATGATGCCTGTAGGCTCGTGTGAATTGACATCTATTATTACATTCTTTTTATGCATTTATGCCAGCTATTGAGGCCTCCAAGTAACAATACCAGAAATAACATGTGAGCAGCGGATTATCAAAAGAAACATAAGAATTTTATACATGGCCGTTACTGTCACAAATATCAGCATACCCGACCATTACATGCAACCAGCACTAACACTAGTCTGCAAGCCTCTAAGAGTACCAAAGGAGATACACATAGTACACAACTTGGTTGAGACAGGGCCCCGCCATACCCAAAACGTTTATGAAATCTTCTTCAGTACCTATTTACTTCTGAATAGCTATTCTGAAGGAGTGGAGAGCAATAACCAAATTAGCTGGAACAACACCCTACCGGGGGGGAGTCATCGCTCGGTAATGTCTTACAACCCGACATTCCGTACTCGGCCTCGTAAAGAGCTTGGTCGTACCCAGCCACACAAGGGCTCGATAATATTTGTTATCATACCCAACTGATCAGTGGTTGCACAATAAGTGCCGTACTCGGTCATCTATAGCGTGACTCAGTAAAGTGTAATGGATACATATACATATAAGTGAAACACAAAATCAACTTCAAGAAATATTCCCGACCTCAAGATAACAACTGAAACATTTTAGACTTAAGTTAATTCTACCAGCAAGAATGTACAAGAACAGAGCCACATCATTGAGAGGACTTACAACTACCAAACCTTATAGTGAAGGAGTTATTTAGAAGGAAGGGGAGATTTACACTAACTCATGCCAAGAAAGAAGGCTGCACACTAACTGTGCTTATGATCATTAACCTTGCCTCTAACGGATCTTAAAAACTAACACCACCAGATGACAGATGTTACATCGATCGATTCTCAGTTTCTTTAAGCTAAATCTTAACAGAACTGTCTTTCGATTCACTTTATGCTATTTTGGAAATTCGAGGGGATGCGATTTGAATTATAGTGAGCGATACTTCTGGGAAAATGAAAGAGAGTGAGCCTTACTGCTTTTATATACAGGTACCAACCATAGGAATCTCCACCGGGTCCACATGCATAATTAGTCTCCCCGCTTTGGCTGTCGTGCCAAATGAGATAGCTGGCAAAATTTGGTCGCATGCAGTTTCCTCCTCTACCCTGTAACGTGTCGCCATCTAATTGGTTGCGCGTGAACCTCATAGATCCCCCAACATCACGTGTGTGGTGTAATAGTCCAATATCGAATGCAACAATTGAACGACCGCTCTGGAATCAGCTCCTTTCATTTTTGTGGACGACCCCAAATTGGCCAATGTGTCTGCCTCAACATTTTCTTCTCTTGGAATGTGGATGATCGACCATTCCCTAAATTGGGAAAGTTATACTTGAACCTTATTCAAGTACTCTTTCATGCGCTCCTCCTTGGTGTCACAAATTTCATATACCCGATTCACTACCAGCTGGGTGACGCACTTTCTTTCAATTACCTCGTAGCCTAGTCCTTGAGCTAACTTATGTCCTACAACCAAAGCCTCTTACTCGACTTCATTGTTAGTAAATGGTACAATTCTAATGGCATGTATTAAGGTTTCTCCCCAAGAAGTGATTAATACTATCCCAAAAGCAGATCATTTTACCTTGGAAACTCCATTCGTAAACAAGGTCCAAACACCCCAGACAGTTCTCGACACTGGAACTACTTCTTTCGTATCTAAATACATCATTCCCGGACTAAAGTCAGTCATGAAGTCGGTCAAACCTTGCGACTTGATAGTTGTCCGAGGTTTGTATTCTATATCAAATTCACTAATTTCAACCTCCCATTTAGCTAAACAACCATACAATTTAGGTTTACGAAGGACGTTCCACAAGGGAAAAGTCATCACACCGGCTATAGGGTGGCATTGAAATTAAGGGCAAAGCTTTTGAGAGGCAACAACGAGAGATAGAGCCAATTATTCTAGGTGCGGGTTGCATGTATTTGTTCCTGATAAAACTTTACTAACATAGTGATCATGAAATAGCGTACCTTCCTCCTCTCGGAACAAAACAACACTTACGACAAATTTTGAAACTGCTAAGTAAACTAACAATTGCTCACCTTCGATCGGTTTCGACAACAATTGAGGACTATACATTGCACAACCCAAACTTTCACCATAGGCGTCGTGATGGCACCTAGTCTCTAATACTAGGTAATCTGATAACATACAACAATTAAGCTAGTTTAACAATGATAATTTTAAAACAGAGTTTTATATGAATACCGAAACAAAAGCGAAATAAGCCTACACGGCCATAATCATCACAACCTCCCAAGACTAAGTAATACATAGTCACGAACCCTAGTTTAATACATGGAAAGATCTTAAAGATGGAAATACAATATTGTTCAAATAACAAGCTGACAGTACAATGAAAGAAAAGGACTCCAAGGGACTGCGACGACCAAGCAGCTCTACCTTGAATCCTCGCGATCAATAAGCTAACTTTGACTCAGTCCGATATCTCCAATACGTGAATCTGCACAAAAATCTATAGAAGTGTGGTATGAGTACACCACGGTCGGTACCTAGTAAGTATCAGGACTAACCTTGGTAGAGTAGAGACGAGGTACAAGTCAAGACACCTACTAGTCAAATTAACCTATGCAGAATAGAAGTATAAAGCTAATAATGAAATCATGTATCAATAAACGCCAACAAGGATCATCATGTGATATAAACAGCAAAGTAATAAGAACATCGTGAAAGTACCATTGAAACCAAATAATGGAAAATAAATAACAACCAATTAATCAAGTCATTCTAACACAAGTTTCACAATGAAAATTTCTCCGAGATACCTCATATCAAAATCATAAGTCACGAGTCTCAACCCACAAATCATATGCTCACGGCACCTGGTGCCCACATTTCTAATCACAACTGTACGGACAACTCACATGCCAACATCTCAATCCGCTCGGCATGATCACAAACTCACAATCACAATCCACCCGACGTGGTCGCAGGCTCACTATCACAATTCGTCTGTCATGGTCACATGCCCAATATTACGTGAATGCGGATAATACAAGAACACATGGCCATGATTAATAAATGTTACATTTCGTACTCCTAAACTAGTATAAGTGGCATGCTACGGTGTATGCTTGTGCGAGTGTACTATTATATCCCAAGTCAATAAGTAATATCAAAGACATCAAGTATCTCATTGAAAGCAACACAAAAGTTCATGTAAGGTGTATAGCATACACGAGTAGAATCACACTAAAATACGAATATCGTCAACATAATACCCCCAGACCATCACACATCATCCCTGACATTGTCACCCTTATCTCTTCGATAGCCACTCATATCACGTCGCCCTGACAATATCATTAGCTACATGTAGCACTCTGATAGACACCCGTATCACTTTGCATAATAGCCACATTTATCGCTCCGCCCGGACAATAACACAATGGCCACCCGTATCACTCAGCATAATAGCAACCAATCCACACAACAATTTACATGTGCTAACATCACAACAACACAACATATCAACCGATACCATAGGTGCCCATTGGCCACAGCCTTACCAAAAGAACCAACAGTATTATTATTTCCACAACAAATAGCCCACGGCTCAACGCAATGTGTATAGAATATCAATAACAACAAAATAAACGGGAAAGTAACTCAACAATAAACAACATCCCCTTTAAACATAACTTCAATTAAAGTAGATTAATCACTTTCAGTAACTTCAACTTCAATTAATTGCTTAAGGATAAACTCGATAATGAAGGTATTTTCACGAAATGGCAAACTTCGGATCCTAGTGTATGAAATAGGCTAACAATGAAAGAGATGGCACAAACTAGCAACTACGTCTAAATGCATGATAATAACTCAGTAACAAAAGGATATCATGTAACAACAATTTCAATTAGGAGCAACTCAACAATAAAGGAAGTCACACAGTCATAAAAGAGTTAACAACTTCAAATAAAGCATATAAGAGTAAACTTGACTAGTAAAGGATGTGACATGTAATAACAACTTCAAATAAAGTATGTGAAAGTAAACATGACAAATAAGCGGATATAACATGCACTAACAATTTCAAATAAATACATGAAAGAAGCCTAAGAGTCTAAACCGGTCAATTTTCACATATAAGCCCGAGTACGCACTCGTCACCTCGTGTACACGGCTTTCACATAACACAAATAGCACAAACAACTCCAATCCTAAGGGGTAGTTCCCCCACACAAAGTTAGGCAAGATATTTACCTCAATGAAGCTAAACCAATACTCTAAAATGACCTTCTCGTATGAAACAACCTGCGGACAGCTCAAATCTAGCCAAAATAACTTAATATCGTAAAAAAAAACTATAGGAAATATTTTCGGATAATAAAGCTTATATCTTTAATGAAAACTAAAAAGTCAACCCCGAGATCGCACCTTGGAACCTGATATAACGCACAAATTCTGATAATCCATTCAGTTACGAGTCCAACCATACTAATTACATCCAATTACGACTATGAATCAATGTTCAAAACTTAATTATTTTCTTTAGAAAGGTTTTTGATAAAAATCCCCAATTGTCCAATCAAAACGTGGATAAATTCACAATGAACTACTGGAATAATGTTAAAATACAAAAACTGAGATTAGATACTGACCCTCATAAAAATAAGAGAAGAACGCCGCAAAAAGCACCTTAATCAGAGCTCAAGAACTCAAGATATGCTCAAAATAGCATAAGAACGCAGTCTGCTTTTTTTTATACACAGGCATTTTCGCTTTTACGCTCAAAAAGCCGCACCTGCGCATTTCCAGCTGTCATTTCCACTTTTGCGGACCATTTTTCGCACCTGCAGGATCGAAGATGCAGACCCAACTTCGCATCTGCGAAGCACCAGCACCAGCTCTTTTCTCCGACACTAAAATGAGCATAACTCCCTCATAGGATGTCCAAATTCGACGATTATTTTTTCTATGGCTACGTAATTACGATACGGGTATAATTATTCAATCAAAAATGAAATTGGAGCTCATTTGATTAATGTGGTACAATTTATTCTTGAAGAAGCGACGTCGAAACATAAAAAAAAGAGCACCTTACAACCCAAACCTATCTGAAACTCAACCGAGACCCTCGGGACCCCGTCCGAACATACCAATAAGTCCCAAAACATACTATGGACCAACGCGAGGCCTTAAATCCCACATAACAGCATCAAAACCACGAATCATCGATCAAGATAAATCTCTTAAGTTCATAAACTTGAAACTTCGAACCAAGCGTCCTATTCAAACCTAACCAATCCGAAATGAACCCAAATTTTGCATACATGTTCCAAATGAAATATCGAACCTATTCCAACTTTTAGAACAAAAATCTGAACCCGATAACATCAATGTCAACTCCTTGTCAAACCTATGAACTTTCCAAACCTTCAAATTGCCAACTTTCGCCAAATAGTATTGAAACCTTCTGGAAACATCCAAATGCAAATCCATGCTTATTCCCAAGTCCAATATCACCATACGAAGCTATTTGAGTCATCAAAACACCATTCCAGAGTCGTCTACACAAAAGTTAAACTACGATAAACTCTTGCCACTTAAGCTTCTAAAACAAGAATCATTCTTCCAAATCAATCCTGAATCCCGGCCACATACGCAAGTCATGATAAACAATACGAAGTTTCTCGATAACGTAAGCCACCAAATTGAACGCTAATTCTCAAAACGACCGGTCGAGTCGGTACATTCTCCCCCTCCTAAATAAACATTTGTCCTCGAACATGCCTAGAACTGTTCTGAAGCAACAAAATCACTGAATGAACTCATTATACATATACAATGGGTGATCGCATGTCACCTCAATCCACATAAGCCCGACAACACCATCTAAACTGAAGATTATTCCTAGAACCCACATCGATAAGCCTTAGAACCAAATTGTTTCACCATCTGATCAATCCCCAAAGACCTGATTCCCACATATACACATTGTATCAACCTCAACAAGCTACCACATCTCATGCATATACCCATAAGGTATAACCACACGATGTAACACATCACATATATGCCTATAACAACAACTCTGACCATGATAGCTGGCCATAACCAAATCCAACACTAGTAAATAATCTCATTACTACTAGGACCATGTTCCAAACCTTCACAACACTGATAACGATGCAAGAAACATGAAGATCCCATAATCATTCACCCAAATCAACAAGTCATACCCAACGCCACCTGGGAACATACCTCGCAAGCTAAACCCAATAAGGACAACGCGAATTTGGCTGAATATGGAAAGAGAAACACATGAGAAAACTAGCAAACACATCCAATAGGTACAACTACCTATCAGTACCATACTACGAATCTATTCCATAAGGGAGAATCAAATCATATGAACTAATCACAAGGATCGCATCCTAATATAACTCCACTGTGGCACGCATCCTGCTTCAAACATATCAAATAACACAAAAATGCGAGGATCCCATTCTCAACTCTGAATCCCAAGTGGAATACACATCACACCAACCGATACCTTCCACTAACTCAATTCCGTGAACAAAATCACAATATGTAACAAAATTCCCATATAAGTAGAGCACCTAAATCACAAATCGTAACCAAACCATCCAGAAATCACATCAAAACCTACCATAATAAGTATCAAAAAGCCCTTTCTAGTCTCATAGCTCTCAATAGTGAGCAAAATAAAATGATAGACACGGGCTACCGCTATAGAATCTCTCGACAGTGGTAAACACATAAGATGAGTACAATAATCACAAAATGCACCCATATATGAAGCAAGATAGGAGGACTCACAACAATAAATAAAACCACAACAAAATAAGACAGATGCTTCTCTATGATAAATCAAAATTGTACCTGTAACGACACCATGTGATGCAGCAGCCTCAGCTATACAACAGAGAGCATATCAATGGGTCGGGCCTCCTACTATAGGGCGCCCTCTACCCGCCTGTCCTCCACCCCTATCTGGCTGTGCAGGTGGAGTAGAAATTGGAATTGAGCCCATAGCCTGAGTGCTCTGATGAAATTCACCTCTCCCGAGTCTGAGACAATCTCTAATGATGTACCTAGTATGTACCTAGTATCGCCACACTCATAACAACCTCTCTGTGAATGTGGTTGTTCGTATTGAGTTTGTGCCGAAAAAGTAGAATAACCGCTGTAGGAACGTCGTGCAGGTGGCGCATTAAATATGACTTCCCTGTATGAGTACCTTGAGGTCCCTGGCTAACTAGAGCACCACGAGTAGTTTGAAGTGCATACTGGACTGGCCGACTGCCCGAGCCTCCATCGTGATGGGTCATAGCTGAAGAGTAGAATTCACAGAATCCTCTAGAACCTCGAGACATCTTGGTCTCCTTAACCTCCTTGCAATCTACACAACCTGCTAAAATGGAGTATCAGTCTCCAACTCCCTAGCCATGCTGAGTCTATGACCATAATTGAGCCCCTCAACAAATCTATGGACTCACTCTCTAACTATAGAAACCAAAGTAGGTGCATGATGGGTACTCACTATACCTGATGGCATACTCTGACACCGTCATGGTTCCCTGACGTAGCTGCTCAAACTATGTACGCCACGTTTCCCGGAGGGTCTAGGGAACAAACTCCCTCAAAAACATCTTTGAAAACTGAGTCCAAGTGAATGGTGCTTCATCAGCTAGCCTACCCTCCTCATAAACCTGCCACCACTGATACATCGCTCCCGACGCTGAAATATAGTAAAAGCAACTCTGCTCACCTCCATAATACCCATGGTGCGGAGAATACAGTGACACTTCTCTAGAAAACCCTGTGCATCCTCGATAGTTGTTCCTCTAAAAGTTGGTGGACGATACCTCTTGAACCTCTTAAGCCTATTCTGCTTCTCCTCATATATCCTTGGTCTGACCTCAGGCTGAACTGGAATAACAGGCTATACTGGCACCACACTCGGTGCCTGACCAATGTGAGCCCACTGCTCTGGAGTATGGGCGGTGGGAGTCTGAGCTCCTCCCCCAACTTGCGAACTAGTTGGTGCAACTGAGATCAAATTTCTCCTGAGCCAATGTACCAAACATGCTCAGAAACTGTGCTAAAGTCTCCTGAAGTCAGGAGGGTAACAACATGCGCCTCTGGTACCTGTCCCCCAACCAGAGCTACTGGCGGCTCATCAACAACTGCTCTGGCAGGTGCTCTAGTTGCAGTACGTGCCCCTCCTTAGCTTCTACCTCGGCCCCAGACTCTCACGGCTCTAGCAGGGGGCGCGGGTGTCTGCTCGGCTGATCAGATAGCGTGTGTCCTCACCATCTGTGAGAGAATACAAATACAAAGGCTCAAACTTTAAAATCAACAAATCCGCATGACATGAATGAAAGAAGTGATATTTTCCAAATAGTTCTGTAGCCTCTCGAAGATAAGTACAGACGTCTCCATACGGATCTGCAAGACTCTACTAAACTTGCTCGTGACACGTAGAACCTATGAACCTAGAGCTCTGATACCAAGCATAGGTGTTGTGATGTCACCTACTCTGACTAGGTAAGACGAATACTTACAACAATTAAGCCAGTTTAACAATGATAATTTTAAAACATATTTTAATATGAATACCGAAACAAAAGCGAAATAAGCCTATGTGGCCATAATCATCGCAACATCCCAAGACTAGGTAATACAGAGTCGCGAACCCTAACTGAATACATAAAAAGATCTCAAAGATCAAAATACAATATTGTTCAAATAACAAGTTGACAGTATAATGAAAAAAAGGACTCCAAAGGACTACGACGACCAAGCAACTCTACCTTGAATCCTCGTGATCAATAAGCTAACTTTGCCTGAGTCTAATATCTCCAATACCTGAATTTGCACCAAAATGTGCAAAAGTGTAGTATGAGTACACCACGGTCTGTACCTAGTAAGTATCAAGACTAACCTTGGTGGAGTAGTGACGAGGTACAAGTCAAGACACCTACTAGTCAAATTAACATGTGTAGTATAGAAGTATAAAGCTAATAATGAAAGCATGAATCAGTAAATGGCAACAAGGATCAACATGTGATATAAACCGTAAAGTAATAAGAACACCGTGAAAGTACCATTGAAACCAAATAAGGGAAACCCAATAACAACCAATTAATCAAGCCGTTCTAACACAAGTTTCACAACGAAAATGTCTCCGAGATACCTCATATCATAATCACAAGTCACGAGTCTCAACCCACAAATCATATGCTCACGGCACCTGGTGCCCACATTTCTAATCAAAACCGCAGGGACAACTCATGTGCCAACATTTCAATCCGCTCGGCATGGTCGCAAGCTCACAATCACAATCCGCCCGACGTGGTCACATGCTCACTTTCACAATTCGCCCGTCATGGTCACATGCCCAATATCACATGAACGCAGATAATACAAGAATACATGGGCATGATCAATAAATGTTACATTTCGTACTCCTGAACTAGTATAAGTGGCATGCTATGATTTATGCTTCTACGAGTGTACTATTATAGCCCAAGTCCATAAATAATATCAAAGACATCGAGTATCTCATTGAAAGCAACACAACAGGCCATGTAAGGTGTATAACATACACGAGTAGAATCACACAAACATAAAAATATCGTCAACATAATAACCCCAGGCCATCACACATCATCCCTGACATTGCCACCCTTATCTCTCTTATAGCCACCTATATCACTTCGTCCTGACAATATCATTAGCCATCCATATCACTCCGCATAATAGACACCCTTATCGCCCCGCCTGGATAATAACACAATAGCCACCTGTATCACTCCGCATAATAGCAACCAATCCACACAACCATTTACATGTGCTAACATCACTGCAACACGATATATCAACTCGTACCACAAGTGCCCATAGGCAACAACCCTTCCAAAAGAACCAACAGTATCAGTATTTCCACAACTAATAGCCCATGGCTCAACACAATGTGTATAGAATCTCAATACCAACAAAATGAATGGGAAAGTAACTCAACAATTAACAACACCCCCTTTAAACATAACTTTAATTAAAGTAGATTAATGACTTTCAGTAACTTCAACCTCAATTAATTGCTTAAGGATAAACTCGATAATGAAGGTATTTCCACAAAATGGCAAACTTTGGATCCTAGTGTATGAAATAGGCTAACAATGAAAGAGATGGCACGAACTAGCAACTACGTCTAAATGCATGAGAATACTCAGCAACAAAAGGATATTATATAACAAAAATTTCAAGTAAGAGTAACTCAACAATAAAGGAAGTCACATAATGATAAAAGAGTTAACAACTTCAAATAAAGCATATAAGAGTAAACTTGACAAGTAAAGGATGTGACATGTAACAACAACTTCAAATAAAGCGTGTGAAAGTAAACATGACAAATAAAAGGATATAACATGTGCTAACAATTTCAAATAAATACATGAATGAAGCCTAAGAGTCTAAACCGGTGAATTTCAACTTATAAGCCCGAGTACACACTTGTCACCTCGCGTACACGGCTTTCACATAACACAAACAACTCCAATCCTAAGTGGTAGTTCCCCCACATAAAGTTAGCCAAGATACTTACCTCAAATAAGTTAAATCGATACTCTAAAATGACCTTCTCGTGAGAAAGAACCTCTGAACGGCTCAAATATAGCCAAAATAAATTAATATCATAAATAAAAATCATAGGAAACAATTTTGGATAATACAACTTTGATCTTTAATGAAAACTAAAAGAACAACCCAAAATGTCAACCCCGGGCCGGCACCTCAGAACACGATAAAACCCCCAAATTCGACAACCCATTAAAATACGAGTCCAACCATACTAATTTCATCCAATTCCGACTCTAAATCGATGTACAAAACCCAATTATTCTCTTTAGCAAAGATTTGGATTAAAAGCCCTAATTCTCCAATCAAAACGTGGATTAATTAACAAATGAACTACTCGAATCATGTTAAAAACAAAAATTGAGATTAGATACTAACCCCCATGAAAATACGAGAAGAACACCGCAAACATCACCTCAAAGCTGCACATGTGCATTTCCAGCTGTCATTTCCACTTTTGCGGACCTTTTTTCGCACCTATGGGGTCGCAGATGCGGATACAAAGCATGATCTTCTAAATACATCTGCACCGTGAGTTAGTACAAATCATGAGCTTCTGAGACTTAGAATTTTACAAAGCTAGTATGAAATAAATACATCATCTGTTCGAAATATACGTAAACAAATTTATAATTCTAAAGCTACCAAGAACAAGAGGCAGTTATAACCGAAACGCAGGTGCATCTTCAATGCCAGCTCCCGCCACATGCATCAACATTAACTCCAAAATCTGCAGGCAGGGTGCAAAAGTGTAGTATGAGTACAACCGACCCCATGTACTCAATAAGTAACAAACCTAATCTTAGGTTGAAAGCATTAACGAGCTAGAAAAAAAACGGTCAGAGTCCAACACCAATAGCTGAAAACAACTCGTAACTATATAACGAAAGTAGTACATGTAGTAATTCAAAAGATGTCATGCTCAACTCGTTCACTGTTACAGAAGAATACACATGCTTTTCAGTTATAACAGAAAAATCCAAAACTTTCACCGGAATTACCAGAATATGAGTATATCAAAAAAACTATTTTTTTTTCAAATATTGAACAACATATAATATATTTCATTATCAGATAGCATGAAGAACGTACATATCTATGCCTACATGTCAATATGCATCTCAAGTCATCACTTATAATATACCGTCTAGCATGAGTAATATACATCTCAATGCTTACATGTCAATGTACATGTCACGTCATGAATGTCACAATACTGTGTAGCTTCAGGAAAAATGCATCACTATGCCTACGTGCCAAGTACGCATGTTGATGTTCGGTCAAAAATACATATATTTAACCATTGTTGTCTCACATTCTAGTACTTTTAATGGTCTTTTGAGTATTAATTATATTACTTTGTGCTTAATATTATATTTTAACTGTTTAGGAATAAAGCGGTGTGAAGATAAAAACATTTGGAGCAAAATAAAATAAAATGCGAAAGAAAAAGAAAAGAAAATAAAGAAGGAAACAAAGGGGGGACACCCTTTGGGTTTTGTCCCCTCAAGTGGAAGACAAAAGAATATGATATAGAATGAAAATCAAGATACAGTAAGAAGGAATTGCAAAATCGTCACTGCTTTCTGCGCTAGGTCCAGCGCTAGGCACTGGTGTGGACGATGGGGACGGGGTACTTTTCCTAGTTTGCTTGGGATAAAGTTTTTTCGGCCCTACACGCCCCTAACTCATATAAAAGTGGTCCTAAACCTATTTTGAAGTAGAGAACATTTTTGAGAGTAACCTTTGGCCAAGGGAGAGTATAGAACCTCCGTAGATGCCGGGTTTCATCTTTTCTTCCTCCAAACCTAGCAATTCTTATGTTTCTTTGTATGATTTGTTGTTTGACTACCATGTCTATGTGTAGCTAAACTTCACGTTCTAGGGTTGTTGTTCTTTTATGACTGTTGTTATTTGAATATTGATTTTTATTTCTTATTTATCATAATGTTTATTTATTCAATCTTGCGCTTAATTATTTGATTTCTTGATCACCAATTAAACACTATCTACAAATCTAAATTTGACCTCAAAAGTGAGAATTCTAGATTGCATATTTGATTGAGTGGAGGAAGTTCTTTAACCTGGACATCGAGAAATGGATTCGCGGTTAGGATAGACATATACCTAATTGCCTTTGTTGGTTGATATACAGGAATTATAAATGCATTCTTGTTAGCTCTAATTCCATAGACATATAGGCATTAGGTTAGGTTGAATAGGCGAGTAAGAACTCAACATATTCTTTATAAGCAATATTAACCCTGTAAACCAATAAACTAGATAAATTAGTTGGTCAATTTAATTGAATACAATAGGAATGTGAGATAGCCCACAACCCTAGATCGTTTTCATCACATTGATAATATAAAACTCTGCTCTTCCTCTGTTTAAAGTTCATTAGTTTTTTTCTTATTTTAATTAGTTTAGAAATCAAATACTTCTAGGTTTAATTCTTGTTTACATAACTAGGATAGTCTAATTTATTTAATAGGTAGTCACAAGTCCTCGTGGGTGCGACATCCAACTTTTAGTCACTTTATTACTTGACGAACGCGTATATTTGCTTGTGCATTTGACCGCAACAAGTTTTTGTCGCCTTTGTCGGGGACTTAGAATTAGCTATTTTTCTAGATTAGACTTTTACTTTTATCTTTACAGGTTTTGTTTTTTTAATTTTTCTCTTAGTGTGGCCGTAGTTCTCTCAACATGACATCTGTGGATGAAATATACGGAGGTAAGGTTATTGACGAAGACGTTTGGTTGACGGAAGACTTTTATGGCCCTTCTTTTTGTGCTTGTCATGACCTGAACTCTGGGAGGTCTGAATTTGAATATGAGAGTAAGGGTTGGTATTGGGACGGATATTCACAATTAAGGTAATATAAGGAACGACAATATCTTCTAACAAAGTTCGTTAATGATTGGTTGAAGGAGAGAGTTGATCTTGCACAAGAAATTGACAAGTTTGGCTTGGCTTTGCACAGCATGGATATAGATTTGAATGCAAAGGTTGATGCGTTCAATGCCCAACAATTGAATGATGAGTTGTGTGAAGCTGAAAAAAAATGTTCTACACCAAATTGAGGAGCTAAAACGAGAATACCATTCATTAGACCATATTTCCCTTGATGGTACCAATGTTGAGAAGGGAGCTCTAGATTCATGTGAGAGAGTAGATAACACAACTTTTGCAGACTCTTGTATATGTAAATATGGGGATGTAAATAGTAGTACAATTCATGAGTAAGGGCGCATTAGACCTCATTCCATTCATTTTTCCATATTATGTTTAGATAGTAAGATAGTAATCGAGCCATCTGAGCCTATGAGGGATTCAAAGGGTAAGGATGAGAGTGCCTATATTCCTGAATTTATTGTGCCAAAAAAGCAAAAATTACATTCCTCATCTAAATGCCAAGAAGTGCAGAGTGTAAAATTTATTACTTTACTCGGTTATCTTTGTAGCCCCACCACTGGAGCATAGCCGCAAACTGGATGCCATGTTAGGGGTACAATTCATAAGTTCGAGGTGGAGGCAAAAAGTGGTTCACGTCGTGCCGCGATGTTAAATTAGGCGCTTGTTGAGAGGCAACCCAGCTTTACTGCTTTCTGTTAGTTTTGATTTTTTTTAATTGTATTATTTTTGTAGTGTTGCTTTATTTTGTAGGATTATGATAAGAGGAAGCAAAGCCATATGAAGTATGCAAAAGCAAGCCAGATGATTGGAACTAGTGTGAGGTACCCACACAAAGGTCCATCCGTGGAAGAAGTCTGAGTACCCCGTGAGTTGCTATTGCTTCGGCCTTTGGCCTCTCAGGGAGTTTCTTGTCCACCCTCGTTATTTTTTTGCTTTATTTGTGCATTGGAGACATAGCACTCTTTTAAGTGTGGGGTGAAAAATTTTCTCTAGATAATTAGTAGTAGTATGTTAGTAGTAAAAAAAACTTTAAATTCTTATTTTGAGTTTAACTTCTTTTTTTTCTTTTTGTAGTAGTGTAGTATTTTAGGTGATTAATTTTAAAATAAAATAAAAATGAAAGAAATTGAAATATATTGGACTTTTCCTGACGATGGATCTCCTAGACAATTTTCTTGAGCGATTAAAGTCTAAACAAAAAAAATAGAAAAACACAAAAAAAATATGTCTTTTATTTTTCTTTTGGTAGTAATAATCCCCCGTGGTTTTTATTTGTGCCTCGGTTCTTTTTCATGGGATGTAGTTTGAACCGGGTAGTAGTTTTTTTTATTCTTAGAGTAGGTTAGACTTTAGGGAATAAATGGAATAAAGATGAGATTCCTAAGCGCCCTTGACTTGTTTCATACTAGCATATTTATGCTTTAGCATGTGTAGAATCTTTCCCATGTGTTGAAGTCGTTCATGTTGCCTTGTGTATTTGGATTGCATGTCATGTGGCGCTTATGTCTCACTTTCTTGACTTGTGTTCACTTTGTGCTTTGTGCTTAATATCTCGTGGCATTGTGAATACTTGCGTTTGTTGAGAGTCGGAATGGGACAGTCCTTAGTGAGTCATGTGCCATGTGTGGTGAGCTCTTTGTGTAGTCCATGTTTTTGTGATTGAGTCTATGCCATGTGTGGTGAGCTCTTTGTGTAGTCCATGTTTTTGTGATTGAGTCTAGAACTTGCCCGGTATATGAGTTGAAGCAAAATTTTAGGTAATAATCGGTTTGAAAAATAATTTTAGGCTTTCTTTGATCTTTTTGAGCTTAATTGCTTACCATACATAAAAATTATCCTTAGTTAACCCCTTTGATCCTATAGATTTTATTTGGCACCCACATTACAAGCCTATACCTTTTTTGTTCTTCATTGATATTGTTTTGATCCTTTTACCTCTTAAACCACTTTAATTGTAAAATGAACACTAAAAGAAGTAAGAAGGGACTAAGTGTGGGGTGTTGATAGCGGGGTATAAATTAATGTAGTGCTTAAAGAAAGAGGGAACATTATTGGGGGTGATTATAGTTGTGAAATTAAAGTGTATTGAGGAATTTGCGCTTAAGTTATCATGTGATGTGCTAAAGTACTTAGGAGGTTGAGTCACTATTCCTAAATATATCCTACCCATCCCTTAGCCCACATTACAACCATATAAAGTCCTAATTGATTGTAGATCGAGCGAGCATATATTAGTGGAGATTTTAATTATGGGCAAGCCTATGGTACCAATTGTACGCATGTGACTTCTTTTGTGAGAGTGAGCAATTTCTCTGATATATGTGAGCTCCTTCAATTATATTTGATCATGAGATTCGAATGTGTGGATTTAACTTACTCTCTTGTTCTTGTTGTGAGGGCACATGGTTTCACACAGGATAGGTAATGTTATTAGACTTCTCTAGGATGTTGGGTGTTCAAGCCATGAGTGCATTATGATATTGAGTCGATTTTTGAGGCTAGGATTGTTGTGAGCATGTTGTCTTTGTTGTGAATATTTTTTAAGAATGGCATAAGTAAAGGGAAGTGTGAGTGAATGCATATTCTAAGCTTAAATGTTGCATGTTATCGACCATAGTCATTGGTGTAGTGTGCTTCAAATATGTTAAGCGCTCAAAGATAGAGTAAATTGTTGGTTGACTCGAGGACGAGCAATGTTTAAGTGTGGGGTTATGGTGTTCGGTCAAAAATACATATATTTAACCATTGTTTCCACACATTCTAGTAATTTTAATCGTCTTTTTGTTATTAATTATATTACTTTGTGCTTAATATTATATTTTAACTGAGTAGGAATAAAGTGGTGTGAAGATGAAAATATTTGGAGCAAAATTAAATAAAACACGGAAGAAAAAGAAAAGAAAATAAAGAAGGAGACAAAGGGGGGACACCCTTTGGGTTTTGTCCCCCCAAGTGGAAGACAAAAGAATAAGATATAGAATGCAAATCAACGCGCAGCAAGAAGGAATTGCAAAATAGTCACTACTTTCAGTGCTAGGCGCTTGTCTGGATGCTGGGGACGAGGTAATTTTCCTAGTTTGCTCAGGATAAGGTTATTTCCGCCCTACACGCCCCTAACTCATATAAAAGAGGTCCGAAACCTATTTTGAAGCAGAGAACGATTTTGAGAGTAACTTTTGACCAAGGGTGAGCATAGAACCGCCGTAGAGGCCGGGTTTCATCTTTTCTTCCCCCAAACTTAGTAATGTTTATGTTTCTTTGTATAATTTATTTTTTGACTACCATGTCTATGTGGAGCTAAACCTCACGTTATAGGGTTGTGGTTCTTTCATGGCTGTTGTTATTTGAATATTGATTTTGCTTTCTTATTTATCATAATGGTTTATTTATTCAATCTTGCACTAAAATATTTGATTGCTTGATCACCAATTAAATACTATCTACGAATCTAGAATTGACCTTGAAAGTTAGAATTCTAGATTGCATATAGGATTGAGTAGAGAAAGTTCTTGAACCTGGGCATCGGGGAATGGATTCGCGGTTAGAATAGACATATACCTAATTGCCTTGCTTGGTTGATTTACAGGAATTATAAATGCGTTCTTGTTAGTTCTAATTCCATAGACAAATGAATGATTTCACGGTGATAATCTCAGATACTCATACTCTTAGAGTACTCAATCTGCCTGTCTCAAACTCCCACTCATCACACAAAATTACTCAGCATTGTACGGTACATGCGCTCACTCCTAGTATGTCAGACTCCGGAGTGGAGGATCCACTCCAAGCACTAATCAAAGCCAATAAGGCATGCTGCGGCATGCAGCCCGATCCCATAATAATAATAAAGCCAATAAGGCATGTTGCAGCGTGCAACCGGATCCCATAATAATAATAAATCTAATAAGGCCTGTTGCGGCATGCAGTCCGATCCCATAATAATAATAATAATAGTAATAAATCCACTATGGCCTCCTATGGCGTGTAGCCGATCCTATAATAACACTCACAACACGGCTTAAAGGCCCACCTCAGTTATCAATCTTTCAAGCCGTAAAGGCACATAATCTCGTACCACTCAGCCCAAACAATGATAACATATGATGTAACAATAAATGATAAACAGAGATTGACATTTGATATGCAAATGAAGAATCATGACTGAGTATATAATTATAGTTAGAGCAGATAACTCAAAACAATAGAAATAGCCTCATTAGGTCTCAACCGAATAAGCATATAGCCTAAACATGATTTCTAACAAGATTCACAGCTCACATAATCAAATAAGTAGGGAAAACATGGATGTAACAAGATGTAACAACAAAACAAGTCCGGTCACAGTATAATAGTCAACTAGAATCATGATTTTCCCCGGCGCACACCCAAATGCTCGTCACCTAGAATGTGCGTCACCTCAATGCATCTCGTATAAAATAGTCCCCAGTGTTAAATATCCACAAATCTAAGTTTTCATATGTTACTTACCTCGAACAAGCCAAATCCAATACCGAGCAAGCCAAAAAATACCCTGGAAATTCCATCCTGCACGTATCGACCTCCAAACAGCTCGAAACTAGCAAAAAGCAACTCAAAAACATCAAATAATTCCAAAAGAAACAAACCCAATCGATAAAGGTTGAATATTTAATCAAAAGCTCAAAGTCAACCGAAAGGTCAAACCCAGGCCCGCACCTCGGAACCTGACAAAACTCATATAATCCGAAAATCCATTCAATTACCAGTCCAACCATACTAATTTCACTCAAATCCGACTCCGAATCGATATTCAAAACTCAAAAATTCACTTTAGAAATGTTTAGACAAAACCCCCCCAATTTCTCTTCTGAAATCATTAATCAAATGCCAAAAACGATGATGGAATCATGGAATATAACCAAAACCGAGTAGAATATTCGTACCCCATTCCATGTGGTTAAATCACCTCCAAGATCATTCAAATCCAAGCTCCATAGCTCGAAATATGATAAAATGACTCAAAGTCCAAAAATAGACTACTTATATGCACTGCCCAAGTGATCCCTTAGCGAACACGGAACAATCCTCGTGCTCACGATGAATAAAATTACACTGCCTCAATAATACCCTACGCGTTCGTGGCAATGACCTTGCAAACCCGATGCACAATAGATCTAAGCCTTCGCGAACGTGGCGACTACTTCGCAAACGCGAAGACATTTCCTCCAGCTCCCAGCTTCTCAACTCAACTCTACGCGAACGCGAGCTGACGGACGCGAACATGATGCTCAAGCCTCACAAAGGTACGGGAACGCGATTACTCAGACGCGATTGCGATGAAGGAAATACCCAGCTCCAATACACACTACGCGATCGCGACCCAATCTTCGAGATCACAAAAAAGGTCTGAAACACCAGAAATCAGCAGTGCCAAAGAACATGGAAATGATCTGAAACACGTCCGAAACTAACCCGAGTCCCTCGGGACCCCATCCAAACATACCAACAAGTCCCATAACATAACACAGACTTACTCAAGGCCTCAAATAATGCATAACAACATTAAAATCACGAATTGCACCTCAAATCGAACTTAATAAACTTTTGAACTTTTCACTTCTAAAACTCGTGCCGAATCATATCAAATCCACTCGTAATAACCTCAAACATTGCACACAAGTCCCAAATGATATAACAAAGTTATTCCAATCCTTGTAACCTCAATCCAAACCAGATATGATCAAATTCAACTCCCGGTCAAACTTATGAACATTCCAAACCTTCATATTGCCAACTTTCGCTAATTAGTGTCGAAACCTTCTAGAAACATCCAAATGCAAATCTGGGTATACGTCCAAGTCAAAAATCACCAATCAGACCTAATGGAACAATCAAAACTCTGATCTGAGGTCAAATACACAAAAGTTAAACTTGGTCAACTCTTCCAACTTAAAGTTTCTAGTTGAGAATCATTCTTCCAGATTAATCCCGAAACACCTATTTGATTCATTCTTGTGCGAATTGGTTGACTTCAAAAACTAAATTGTTGACTTTCTATTCTCTTACAGAAGGTGAGGACACACACTGCTGGATCCGACGATAAGACACATGCGCCCCTTACTAGAGTCGTGAGAGGTCGGGGTTGGGTAAGAGGCAGAGAATGGTCACATGGTGCAGCTAGAGCACCTGCCCGAGCTGCGACAGAGGAGCCACTAGTAGCTCTAATTGGGGGAGAAGGTACCTGAGGTTCTTGTTGCCACCCATGCACTTCAAGAGACCCTCGCACAGTCCTTTAGCATGTTCGGTACCTTAGCTCAGGTGGGGTTGATTCCACTTGCACCAATCACATCTCAGGCTGGGGGAGGAGCTCAGACCTCTACGGCATGTACTCCAGAGCAGTAGGTCCATGTTGATCATGTCCTAGAGGTTATACCAGTACAACCTATTATCCCAGCTCAGCCCGAGGTTAGGTGATTGTAGGCTATAATCTCGTGTTTTAGTAGCTTATTGCACTTTACTTGTTTACTTGTACTTTACTTGTGTTGAGCTTTAATTCATAGTATTTTTCAATTATTGCATATTTTATGCCTTGTAGGAATGATTCCGAGTTATGTAGATGTTGTGGAAACTAAATCAAATAATTGGAGCCTTGAAGTTTGAGCAAAAGCCCAATAAATTAAGTCAGGATCGTGTTCAGGGGTCGAGGATTACTTATGGACTTCAAAAATCAAGGAAGAAGCAATACTCTGAGGAAATGCACTAATGCGATGCACCATGCATAGTACTGTGCTGTAAGGCCCCGTAAAATATTTTCCTAAAAATCGGGGTTTCGTGATGCCGGGATAGGCGTAGAGATTAAAGGAAAATATTTTTGCAGAAATAGGCATTTTTGCGGCCCATTATGCGGCCGCATAATCACTCTGCGGGCCACAAAATGGCCACAGAGTGAAGCAGCTACTTGGGCCAATTTGATATCAATTACGCGGCCAATTATGCGACCGTGTAACCATTTCGCGGGCTGCACTTTGATCGCATAATCAGCCTTGGACTTTTGCAGAGGGAGGTTCTGTGGCACATTATGTGACCGCAGAACAAGTTTGCGGGCTGCATAACTACCCAGACCCAGGAAATGTTTTTCCAGTTTTTGGCAACAGATTATCCGGCCGATATGCGGACCGTATATCCATTCTACGGTCACATATGCGACCGCATACCCTGTTCCGGAGCTTCATTTTTGGGGTTTTTAAACCCGACCCTATTTCGTTAAAACACATGCCATAGTCAATTGTTGAGCATATTCCTGATATTCTTAGAGTTAGAAAGAGTTCTTAGAGTGGGGGAGTAAACTTTAACCTATTATCAATCAATTCTTGCTCGATTATTGAGGATTAACAAAGAAGTCTTCATCCTAGAGCTAAGAATCTATGCCCTAGCTCTTAATTTCGAAAATCCACTAAAAGGGGAGTAATTAGAAAGACAATTCTTGGGTGTAGTGGTTATTATCTTCCATGCATGTGTTATCAAAGAATGTGGGAAGGTTGGGAGCTAATAATGGTAGAGAATGGGTTGGGGAATGATGGAATCTTACACAAAAGGGCCTTAAAACATTAATGCATACCTAGTGTTTGATAATGTGCTCAAATGAGCTAGAATCACGATCATTTTCCTAATTTTGGTTCAACTTGTTATATTTCTAAAATAGATTGAAGTTGCTAAGAATTCCGGAACGTTTTAAAAGTTTAAAGGAAGCTCAATTGAGGTATGTTGGCTAAACCCCCTTCTTCTTAGAATCGAATCCCACGGTGTTCACGTAACTGGTGTAAGTCCCAAATTGATCATTATATAATTGGCTATTCCTAATGTGTTTGTGTTGAAGGATGAATGTTCAATATTTATTTTAAATGCTTCATCATGTCATCTTTCCATTTGAGGATGTGTTCAAAATATGGAATATGT
This sequence comes from Nicotiana tomentosiformis, assembly GCF_000390325.3. Classification (NCBI taxonomy): domain Eukaryota; kingdom Viridiplantae; phylum Streptophyta; class Magnoliopsida; order Solanales; family Solanaceae; genus Nicotiana; species Nicotiana tomentosiformis. The sequence continues at coordinate 47,670,309 of NC_090819.1, read as the reverse complement.
GTTAGAAATGTTAAGACTTCTTGTCAAGATCGGATAAAGGTTGTTATGCCGAATTGTATGAAAAGCCTCTATATCCCTAAGATTCCCAACTTGCTCATATGTGAATTTAATGTCTTGAATGGGAAGCCTTATTGTTGATAATAATGATAATGATGTTTGAATGTGGAAAGGGGAATCGGAATTATGAAATACGGCCAAGTGCCAAGAATGATTTTATAATTATGGCCATTAGTGCCAATGAGTTGAAAGGATGTGAAAGAAGTATGACGTGAGATAATTGACTAAAAAAGGTATTGTCTAGGGTGGGACGGCTAGCCGATCGGGCCGTGATCGGACGCCATACTGCACACATGGTAGTAACTGTGTTTGAAATTATAATGAGATTGTGGTTATGGTTGATGTCTCAAATGAGACGACCTAGCCGATCGGGTCGAGATCGGACTCCATGTAAGAATACAGAGGTATTGTGAATTATGGTATATCGACTCTAAATATCACCCAACCTAATAACATGGAAATTGACTTGAGAACTTATGTGATCCTTACTTGATGTTTTAGTATTCTTTGAAGCTCTTATTGAACTCATGATTGTTTCCCTGTTGTATTATTATTCATTTTATTGAGATGGTGTTTAGTTTTACATACTAGTACTATTCGACAGTACTAACGTCCCTTTTGACGGGGGTGCTGCATCTTTAAATGGATGCAGGTGGTTCCATAGCAGTCAGTGTTGATCAGCAATAGTGGTACATCCTCTTCCCAACAGACTTGGTAAGCCCCACTTCATCCCGGGGTCATGTATTGTATCTTTTGTTCATATTATTATAACGTTTTGAGGTATAGCCGGGGCATTGATGCCGGCACTATCATCACACTCTTTTGTATCTTTTAGATTATGTTGTGTTTTGATCTCTTGTTCCACTCGAATCATAAGAATGTGTATATCATGAGACTTAAAAATGATGTAACCAATGAGACGATTTAGTATTGTATATATATAAGCTTCCTATTGTCTAATTAATGAAATTGTGTCTTCTTTTGATCATGGGTGAGTTGGCTAGAAAGTATCTAATAGGCTTGCTCAACCGGGTTCGCTCGGTTGAGCACCGGTCTTGCTCCCCGAAGTTGGGGCATGACAAACTTGGTATCAGAGCCTAAGGTTTTAAAGTGTCCTAGGATGTCTGGGAGCCGTGTCTAGTAGAGTCCTCCTTATCGGTGTGTTGTCGACCACATCTATAAGTTGGAGGCTACTTGGACATTTAGGAATAATACCCTTCTTTGATATTCTGGATCGTGCGATAAAACTGATTGTGAAACTGTTCCTCCTCTAATTCGCGCATTCCTTTAACTTTCAGTACATGGAACTTAAGAAGAGGGCAAGAACTGGCCAAGGAGCCAACGTCACCTCAAGAGTGGCAGTTGACCCTTTATTTGATAATGCGGGTGAATAACCGAGGGGTGAGGATAATCCCCCGACTGCTACACTGCCTGATTCCACTACACCTGACCATGCCACACCAGTTCCTGCACCTACTTAGGGTGCAACGATTCCTCTAAATGATATTCTGGTTCAACCTCCAGCCCCAGCTTCCGATTCTGGTATTTCCGACGGATATCTTAGGGGAGCTATCCAGATGCTGACACAGATAGTGGCTTCTCAATCCCAGAGATCGAATGTTGCACCCACTTCTTCTAGCCAACAAGGGGATTCTAGTGGTTTTAGGGTGAACAGGTTTCTTCAATTGTATCCTCCGGTGTTCACGGGTGCTAATCCCGAGGAGGACCCACAGGACTTCATTGATGAGATGGAGGGAGTAAAGTTGGCTGCCTACCGCCTGAAATGGGTGGCCTATTCTTGGTTTGAGCCGTGTGAGGAGGGGAGCCTCCAACGAGGTGGAGTGAGTTTTCTAACGCTTTCATGGACCATTTCTTACCTGCCGAGACTAGGGCAGCCCGTACTTCAGAGTTTGGGAACCTTAAACAAGGTAGTAAGAGTGTGTGGGCGTATCACATGGAGTTCACGCGTTTGTCTCAATATGCCATTCTCATGTTGCCTACTATGGAGTCTAGAGTGCGCCGGTTTATGCAGGACCTTAGCCCCTTGGTTATCAATGAGGCCGCTACAGCTGCCTTGAATTCAGATATGAACTATGGGAAGATGGTAGCATTTTCTCAAGCTACAGAGAACCGTAAGTTGAAGAACAGAATGGAGCGAGGGGATACCAGCAAGGCTTGGTCCGCGGGCAACTTTGGGGAGTAATTTGGTAGGGGAAGATCAGCTTTTAGGGGAGGGTCATCAGGGCCATCCTAGTCTTTTACTCAGTCTTCAGCCAGTGCACCACCAGCAGGGCCCAGTCAGCAGCAGAAGAGTCGTTTCAGGCCCAATCAAGGTAGTAGAGGACCCCACCAGCAGGGCTGATCAGGAGGGAGATTCCAAGAGTAGCGGAGGCCTCCATGCCCTAGGTGTGGGAAGATGCACTCGGAGATCTGCTACATGGACGTACCCATATGTTACGGGTGCAGATTGAGGAGTCATATTCAGAGGGAGTGTCGTTCATCCCGCCAGGGTTCGGGCAGGGGCACAACACCCCCCTCCAGCTCGAGGCACTCCAGCACCAGCAGGATGTGGTGCAGCTAGGGGTGGTGTTTCTATGCTTTGAGTGGTCGCCAGTGTGCAGAGGCTTCTCCAGATGTTGTCACATGTATACTGGATGTCCAATCTCATGATGTATATGCTCTTATTGATCCCGGTTCCACTTTATCCTATGTTACCCCTTATGTTGTTATGGAATTTGGGATAGAACCGGAACAACTTCCTGAGCTGTTCTATGTATCTACTCTGGTTGGCAAGTCTATTGTGGCCGCATGGGTTTATAGGGGTTGTGTTGTCACGGTACGTGGTCAGGACATCGTGGCCAATCTCATTGAATTGGGGATGGTCGATTTTGATGTAATTGTGGGAATGGATTGGGTTTATTCATGCTTTGCCAAGCTCGATTGCCGAACTAGAACTGTGAGGTTTGACTTTCCAAATGAGCCAGTTGTTGAATGGAAGGGGGATAATGTGATGCCAAAAGGTAGGTTTATTTCTTACCTTAAGGCCACGAATATGATTAATAAGGGGTGTATATATCATTTGGTCCGGGTTACGGACACCGATGCTGAGGTACCTACACTCGAGTCTGTGCCAGTGGTGAATGAATTTCCAGAGGTCTTTCCTGATGAGCTCCCTAGGATTCCGCCAGAAAGGGAGATTGATTTTGGGATTGATGTGATGCCAGGCACACAGCCTATATCTATTCCGAAATACAGGATGGCACCAGCAGAATTGAAGGAGCTAAAGGAACAATTGAAGGATTTGTTAGAGAAGGGTTTCATCCCACCGAGTGTGTCACCGTGGGGCACACTAGTTCTCTTTGTGAGGAAGAAAGTGGATCACTGAGGATGTGTATTGACTACCGGCAGCTCAACAAAGGCATAATCAAAAACAAGTACCCATTACCAAGAATAAATGATTTGTTTGATCAGTTACAGGGTGCTAGGTACTTCTACAAAAATTGATTTACGGTCCGGGTACCACTAATTGAAGATCAGGGAGCAGGATATTCCGAAAATAGCTTTCAGGACCCGGTATGGGCATTTTGAATTTTTGGTAATGTCTTTTGGGCTAACAAATAACCTAGCAGCTTTCATGGATCTTATGAATCGGGTTTTCAAGCCTTTTCTCGATTCCTTTGTGATAGTGTTCATTGACGATATTCTTGTGTATTCACGAGGTCGAGAGGACCATCCTGATCATCTTAGGGCAGTTTTGCAGGCTCTTCATCAGCACCAATTGTACACGAAATTTTAAAAATATGAATTTTGGCTCGAATCGGTCACATTCTTGGGTCTTGTTGTCTCTAGAGAAGGAGTTAAAGTTGATCCTCAAAAGATTACAGCAGTGATGAATTGACCTAGACCTACGACGCCAACTGAGATTCGCAGTTTCTTGGGCTTAGCAGGATATTACAGGAAGTTTGTGGAGGGGTTCTCTACTCTTCCCTCTCTGTTGACTAAATTTACTCAAAAAGCGGTTAAGTTCCAATGGTCTGATGCTTGTGAAAGGAGCTTCCAGGAGTTGAAATCAAGATTGACTACGGCGCCGGTGCGAAAGGAGCTTCCAGGGTATTACAGGAAGTTTGTGGAGCGGTTGAAGACTACTCAGAGTCGTCAAAAATCCTATTCAGATGTTCGTCGCAGAGACTTAGAGTTCAAAGAAGATAATTGGGTATTCTTGAAGGTTTCCTCCATGAAGGGTATAATGAGATTTGGAAGGAAAGGGAAATTGAGTCTGAGGTATGTTGGTCCGTACAAAATCATTCAGAGGCTTGGTCAGGTGGCGTATAAGCTTGAGCTACCACCCGAGATGTCATTAGTGCACCCGGTATTCCATGTGCCTATGTTGAAGAAGGTAGTTGGAGATCCGTCAGCTATTATGCCGGTTGAGACCATTGAAGTTAATGAAGAAATGTCATATGAAGAAATTCCAATTTCTATTATTGATCGGCAAGTCCGAAAGTCGAGAAATAATGAAATTGCATCCGTGAAAGTGCTATGGTGAAACCAACAGGTTGAAGAGGCTACTTGGGAAGTCGATGAAAAAATGAAGAAGAAGTTCCTTATTTGTTTGAATAGCCATGTATTTATAAAGTTGTGTTCTATGAAAACTCTAAGGGTTACCCTTTACGAATTATGTATCTTTTGTACAGTTGATGTTAAGGGTGCTCTGTTTCTGGTAATATATTGCTCATGAGGCCACAATTGGCGTTGTTAATATATTATATTGCGTCATTGGATAATATAGGACTCTCTGGCAGGTGGATAGGCCCAGTTACAAGGGAAACTCTGGCGAAATTTTTGGAAATTTAGGGAGTTAGTCAAATTTGGGGCTACTGGTGTGTGGTATGAAACCTGAGTTGCATAAGATGCTAATAGTAAACCTTGACCTTCATTCGAGGACGAATGATCTTAAGTAGGGGAGGATGTAAGGTCCCGTAAAAAATTTTCCTAAAGATCGGGGTTCCGTGATGCTGGGGTAGACTTGGAGGTTAAAGGAAAATATTTTGCAGAAATAGGCATTTTTGCGGCCCATTATCTGGCCGCATATTCACTCTGCAGGCCGTAGAGTGGCCGCAAAGTGAAGCATCTACTTGGGCCATTTTGATGTCAATTACGCGGCCAATTATGCGACCGCATAACCATTTCGCGGGCCACACTTTGATCGTATAATCAACCTTGGACTTTTGCGGAGGGAGGTTATGCGGCGCATTATGCGGCCATAGAACAGGTCTGTGGGCCGCATAACTACCGCAGACCCAGGCAGATTATTTTTAATTTTTGGCACCAGATTATGCGGCCGATATGCGGACCATATATCCATTATGCGGCAGCATATGCGACCGCATACCCTGTTCCGGAGCTTCATTTTTGGGGTTTATAAACCCGATCCTATTTTGTTAAAAGACATGTCATAGTTCATTTTTGAGCATATTCCTTGTATTCTTAGAGTGAGAAAGAGTTCTTAGAGTGGGGGAGTAACCTTCAACCTATTATCCATCAATTCTTGCTCAATTATTGAGGATTAACAAAGAAGTCTTCATCCTAAAGGTAAGAATCTATGCCCTAGCTCTTAATTTTAAAAATCCACTAAAATGGGAGTAATTAGAAAGACAATTCTTGGGTGTATGGGTTGTTATCTTGCATGCATGTGTTATCAAAGAATGTGGGAAGGTTGAGAGCTAATAATGGTAGAGAATGGGTTGGGGAATGATGGAATCTTACACAAAAGGGCCTTAAAAACATTAATGCACACCTAGTGTTTGATAATGTGCTCAAATGAGCTAGAATCATGATAATCTTCCTAATATTAGTTCAACTTGTTATATTTCTAAAATAGATTGAAGTTGCTAAGAATTCCGGAACGCTTTAAATGTTTAAAGGAAGCTCAATTGAGGTATGTTGGCTAAACCACCTTCTTCTTAGAATCGAATCCCACGGTGTTCACGTAACTGGTGTAAGTCCCAAATTGATCATTATAGAATTGGCTATTCCTAATGGGTTTGTTTTGAAGAATGTATGTTTAATATTTATTCTAAATGGTTCATCATGTCATCTTGCCATTTGAGGATGTGTTCAAAATGTGGAATATGTGTTAGAAATATTAAGACTCCATGTCAAGATCAGATAAAGGTTGTTATGCCAAATTGAATGAAAAGACTCCATGTGCCTAAGATTCCCAAATTACTCATACGTGAATTTAATGTCTTGAATGGGAAGCCTTAATGTTGTTGATAATGATAATGATGTTTGAATGTGGAAAGGGGAACTAGAATTATTAAATACGGCCAACTGCCAAGAATGATTTTGTAATTATGGCCACTAGTGCCAATGAATTGAAAAGATGTGAAAGAAGTATGACGTGAGATGATTGACTGAAAAAGTTAATGTCTCGGGTGGGACGGCCTAGCCGATCGGGCCGTGATAGGATGCCATACCGCACACATGGTGGTAACTGTGCTGGAAATTATAATGAGATTGTGATTATGGTTGATGTCTCAAATGAGACGACCTAGCTGATCGGGTCAAGATCGGACTCCGTGTAAGAATACAGAGGTATTGTGAATTATGGTATATCGTCTCTAAAGATCACCAACCTAATGACATGGAAATTGACTTGAGAACTTATGTGATCCTTACTTGATGTTTTAGTATTGTTTGAAGCTCTTATTGAACTCATGACTATTTCCCCCGTGTATTATTATTCACTCTATTGAGATGGTATTTAGTTTTACATACCAGTACTATTCGACAGTACTAACGTCATTTTTGCCGGGGACGCTGCATCTTTAAATTGGTGCAGGTGGTTCCATAGCAGGCAGTGTTGATCAGCGATAGTGGTACATCCTTTTCCCCACAGACTTGGTGAGTACCACTTCATCCCGGGGTCATGTAGTGTATCTTTTGTTCATATTATTATCACGTTTTGAGGTATAGGCGGGGCCTTGTTGCCGGCACTATCATAACACTCTTTTGTATCTTTTAGAGGCTCCGTAGAGACTATGTAGGTTGTACATGGGTGCTAGAAAAGTCAAACATATTATGTTGTGTTTTGATCTCTTGTTCCACTCAAATCATAAGAATGTGTGTATCTAGAAACTTAAAACTGATGTAACCAATGAGACGATTTAGTATTGTATATATATGATCTTCCTACTGTCTAATTAATGAAATCATGTCTTCTTTTGATCATGGGTTAGTTTGGTAGAAAGTATCTAACAGGCTTGCTCGACCGGGTTCACTAGGTTGAGCGCCGGTCGCGCTCCCCGAGGTTGGGCCATGACATGTGCGACGCAACAGTGTAAATGTGTGTCAAAAATTTGAGACATTTTGAAACGTGTAATTTTTGGGTCTGACAGAAAAATACACTAATGCTAGGCATAGTGCGAGGCATAGTGCGTAGTATCAGTACAAAATTTTGTCAGACAATCTCAGTTTAGAGAGTTTACGACCGAGAAAATTACAGTAATGCTATGCACTCAGCGTAGCATAGTGCGACGCGTGAAAAGCAATAAGTTTGCAAGTTTTCCTATTTCAGCTAGGAAAGGGTGATTTTGTTTGGGCTCGACCCTACTTGGTATAAATACATGGAAAAACGTTATTTTCTGGACATCTGCCATACTTTAGACCTAAGGAAGACAAGGAGGAGTTGAAGGAGCAAAAGCACAAGGATTTCATCATTCCTTCCTTACTCAAGACCCGAGTTTGGTTTGAATTTATGTTTTCCTATACTTTTATTATATTTGTGATGAATTACTCCATATCTATGGAGTAGTTCTCTTTAGTGTTTGATGGATTTGGTGTATTGGTGATTGTTTGTGGATTATAACTCTAGTTTTATATATTGGAGCGTTTTTGGATGATTTAATTATTGCATCTATACTCACTAGTTCATGTAATCGAGAGAGGTATAACTTGAGATATCTTTGCATTATATTGTCGGTTAAGTTCATTAATTCTTATTAGTAATCTAAATAGGCTAGTTGAATCATTGATTAAACCTAGTTAGGAGAATAATCGAAAGAGGTTTTCCTAAAGACGAATCTACTACACATTCTTGCATATCTTCACGTGCTTAAATTGGTTCATCTTGTGAGGTTAAGACTTAATCAAGAGATGAGTTTTTGCTGAACGTTTGAACTAATAATTGAGTGAATTCGAGAAACTCACTTGAACATTAGAAGTGAATTATCTAGAGTTAGATCCCGAACAATTATCTTGCACTTATCCTATCAACCCCTATTTTCTCCCATTGATAACTTTCTTCCCTTATCTTTGTTTCGATTGTTGTTAGTCAATAGCTTCAGATTCTTAGTTAATTTTAGTTAGAAATCATATAAATCTTGATTGTTGATCATCTTGGATAGCAACCAAGCTAGAAACTACAAGAATATTATTTAAATCCAATCCCTGTGGATACGATATTATACTATACTATATTTGATTAGCGAGCAAAATTTAGGTGTATGATTCGAGCTCATCAAATTTTGGCGTCGTTGCCGAGGATTGGCAATCAATAGTGTTTGAAATAGTTTTTGGTGCCAATTCAGGAATTAGGTTTTAGTTTTTTTTTTATTTTCTTTTTCCTTTTCAGTTTTATTTTCTTTATTAGCAAACTTCTTTTCAAGATTTGTTTTGTAGTACCTAACAAGTTGGAGAAGATACTATAGAATTTTAACTCTAAATGCTGTGAAGATGGAGTACAACTAGCCTAAGAAAATGATTGAAGAGTTAGCAGCTGAACATTATCACTAGTCTGTTATGTGTTTTAAATACGGTGGAAATCATCTATGGGTTGACTGTCAAGCGGGTATGTATTCTTTCTATGGTTCATATTTTGAGCAGTCTCACTCGGTTTCTAGTTCGTATAGGTATGGGAATTCATAAGGGCACAATTATGACTCTGGTTGGGATGAATACCCTTATTATGACTGGTATGAAAGCAAAGTGAGACAACCACATCAAGAGGAGAATGGTAGTTTAGAAGCGCTTATGCATAGGTTCATTAATAGTGTTGAAGAAAGATTATGTAAAATGATGAAGCTATTAAGAACCTAACAACGTGAGTGAGTCAATTAGTAAGTATACTTCAGAAATCTCATTGTGCTGTGATGGTGAATATATGGAGGAGATACCTTGTGAGAACGAGCCTTCTCAAGAGGATGAGTATCCACAGAGAGAGCTTTCCACTATTCAAGAGGACTATGATTCAACTGAGATGATCAAAAATAAGGATGTGGTTGAGTGTGAAGCTACGGAAGAAGAGTTCAAACGCCCATCCACCTTTCCACATTTGCAACATTTACTAGAAGAGAATAAGAAACAAATGGTCTTGGACATACTAGAGGAATATTCACTTGACCTTTATTATTTGTTTTCTTATTCTAACCTTGCTCATGTGGATTTTATTTTTGGGGATTTACAACAATATGTATGGATTGATCCTGTGAAAGAATACATAAACAAGTTAAGGATGATCACGAACGAGCAATTCACCGCTCAATATGAGTACAAAAAAGAAAGATAAGAACGGGTCTTGCAAGTATCCACCGAAGAATTGGTCTTAATGAGCTCCACGAAAAATCCCAAGGAGCGAAAACGAGGAATGAATTTAGAATTAGGGGTGGAGTTCATAAGTTCTCGAAAAATAAGAAAATTCAGGGAAGTTTCATTTTCCTTATGCTTTTTTAATTGTGTGTCATGGGGACATGTCAAAACTTAAAGTGTGGGGTGGGGATATGTTGTATGTATGCATGTATATTAGTTTTAGTTTTTTTTTGTTTTGTTAGTTTTAGTAGTTAGAGATAGAAAGTAGTGTAATAATTCCACCTTGGTTTTTCTTTGTACCGCGGTTCTTTTCCAATGGGTTTTATTTGAACCGGGTGTAGTTAGTTTTTATTTTTTTCAGGAGTAAGAAACCTTGTGCTATGATTTGAATTGAAAGCAATGTCTCTTGACTTTATTATACCTTGAGAATAGTCAGTGCTTTAGTTGTGATGCTTAGGCTCAGTTTTTTACTCTTGTATAAGTAACTTAAACTGAATGATTTTAACTTTACTTAACTGCCTTGACTAGAGTGTCTTGATGAGTCCGATCCTGAGTGAGTTATGTGCCATATGTGTGTGAGGTTTTGTGTACTCTGTGCATTGCATTTGATGTCTAGAACTTACCCTGTGTAATTACAAAGCGAAACAATAGTTTTGTTCAATCTTGGAAGTAATTTAGGCATTTCTTTGTTAAGATATGCTTTTACCCACCTAATTGTTATGTATCGTAGTTAACCCTTTTGAGCATGTAATCCTATTTCTTTGGAAACCACATTACAAGCCTTACCCATTTGTTTGAATTGACCATCTATTTGAATCTTGTACCTCTCGTGAGCACGTCAATTTGTTATGAACTTTGTAAAAGTTAAAGTGTGGGGTGTTGGTTTGGATTTTGAGTGGAACTATTGAAATAAGGAAGAAGGTGCACTGTTTTGAAAAAGTAAGAGCCATTTAAATTGAAAAAAGAAAAGAAAAAAATAGTTGTATTGTTTTGCAAAATATTCTTTGATTGTGGTGACTCTTGATGTAATTATGCTTAAAGAAGTAGTAAGTTAATGTATATTGATGTGAAGGTGGAGTTGTGGTTTGACATAAATGTGGGGTTTTGAATGGTTAATTGTATGTTTTAAAGTGCTTAGGGAGGTGTGGTCACTCTAATATTTAAATGTATCCTACCCATCCCCGCATTCTACATTACAACCAATTAAAGTCCTACTTGATCCTTGACTGAATAGGCTTGATTAGTTGAGTAGTACACTACGGGCAAGCTTATGGTACGTCTTTTGCGGCGCATGAATGTTGTTTATAAGAGTGAGTAAATTCTTCCTATCTTGAGTTCCTAATTGTTCTTAAATTCTATTATGTGTGGAACTACTCTCTATTGTTGTATGAGGGCACTTAATTCATGAAGGAAAGGTAATGTCATTGACCTCTACGTTAGAGTAAGTGAGCGGGTTGTGAAAATTCTGTGGTGCTTTTGAGTCAAATATTGAGGCAAGGATGTTACATTAGAGTGCTTAATCTGTTTTAATTATTCTTGGTGTGATGAGTTAGGAGAGTTGTTTAAAAAGGTCGTGTTTATACGAAGTGTAGTTTGATTGCTCGAGGACGAGCAATGGTTTAAGTGTGGGGTGTTGATGGTAGGCTGTTGAGGATGAGATTCTTGTGTTGTCATGTGAATCGGTATGTTTGGATCGGGCTACGTGTCACGGTGGAGTTATGTTAGGATGAGATTCTTTGTGATTAGTTAGTATATTTTGTTTCTCCCTTGTGGAATGGATTCGTAGTATAGTACTAATAGCAAGTTGTACTTGTCGGACTGGTTGGATAGTTCTATTATGCGTTTCTTTTTTCATCTTCAATTATAGATAAGTGTGCTTTTTGGGTTTGGATTGTGACATATATGTCTAGGTGGCATTGGTGTGGCTTGTCGGTCGAGTGGGTGGTTATTAGTTTTCACATGTTTCTTACATAATTAGCAGTGTCATGAAGGTTTGGAACAAGGATCTAGTCGATATGAGGTTATTTACTGGTACTGGGTTTGATATTGGGTAGCTATTGAGGTCAGAGTTGTTGCTATGGGCATATGAGTGATGTGTTTTATTGTGTGGTTATACCTTGTGGATGTATGCATGAGCTATTGCAATTGGTTGGGGTCGACACAATATGTATATGTGAGAATCGAGTCTTGGGAGGAGGCCGGTTGATGAGATTGGGATCTAAGGTTTGTAGAGTAAGGTTGAAGGAAGGATTTTCGATTAGGTGGTGTTGACGGGCTTATATAGATTGATCTGACATGGGATTGTCGTGGCTATGTGTATGGTGAGATTATACAGTGATCGAGGGCTCTGGAGCATCTCTTGGCACGTTTAAGGACGAACGTTTGTTTAAGAGGGGGAGAATATAACAACCCGACCGATTGTTTTGATCATTTGCATTTTCGTTCGGTGGTTCGAGGCCGTAAGTAGCTTCAGATGATGTATTATGTCTTACGTGTATGGTTGGTTTTGGTTTTCGAGCGGTTCAGGATTGATTTGGAAGAATGATTCTTATTTTAGAAGCCTTAAGTTAGAAAACTTGACCTAGTTTGACTTTTACGTATTTAATCTCGGATCAGAGTTTTGATGGTTCTGTTAGGTCCGTATGGTAATTTTGGACTTAGGTATATGTTCGGATGTAGATTTGGAGGCTCCTAGGTTATTTTAGCTTGAATTGGCAAAAGTTGGAAAGTTAGAGGTTTGGAAGGTTGATAGGTTTGACCGAGAGTTAACTTTGTAGATATTGGGTTTCGGGAGTTGATATAGGTCTGTTGTGTCACATGGGACTTGCATGCAAATTTTAAGGTAATTTCGGGTTGATTTGATATGGTTCAACATGAGTTTTGGAAGTTGAAAGTTCATAAGTTCATTAGACTTGAATCGAGGTGTGATTCGTAGTTTTGATGTTGTTTGGCGTGATTTGAGGCCTTGAGTAGGTCCGTATTATGTTTTGGGATTGGTTGGTATTATTGGACGTGGTCCTGAGGAGCTCGGGTATGTTTCGGATTGATTTCGGACCATTTTACAGGTTGCATGAGCTGCTGGTTTCTTAGGTTTTTCTAATGCTCCAGTTGAGCTTCGTGATCGCGAGAGCACAGACGCGATCACGATGGGTATTTTGTCAGCTGGGCTCGTTGTTCATCATGTTCGCGAGGGAACCATCGCGTTCACGGATAAGGGAATCCGGGCTGGATAGACTTGTTCTTCACGTTCGCACAAGAGGTTCGCAATCGCATTTCAGCAAAGGAGCTGGGGGTTTTGGTCATCGCATTCGTGTGGGTTGTGACACGTTCGCGACCGTCTGACAGAGTGGAGCTACGCATTTGCAGGGCAAGAGGCGCATTCGCGAATTGCTTTTGTTGGTAGTGCTACTTTTCTTCTACGTGATCGCGATGGATATGCCGTGATCACGATGCATATAACTGGGCAGTGCTTATAAGTAATCATTTCGAGGGCTTTTGTTATTTTATCACATTTTGAGTTAGAGAGCTCGATTTTGGACGATTTTGGAGGAAATTTTCACGATTTAGATTGGGATAAGTATTCTTGACTCGGATTTGGTTATATTTCATGATTCCAACCTTGATTTTAATGTTTGATTGATGAATTGAATTGGAGAAATTGAGAATTTTAGTAAAAACTTTTCTAAAACATAAATTGATGATTTGAAGGCCGATTTGAGGTCAGAAGTGGATGATTTTGGTATGGTTAGAGTCGTCTTAAATGGGTTTTCAGAATTTGTGAGTTTTATCGGGTTCCAGGGTGTGAATTTTTGGGTTGACTTTTTTATTCTTGTTAAAAATCGAAGCTTTATTATCCGAAATCATTTTTTATGGCTTTTATTTATGATATTAAGTTATTTTTGCTAGATTTGAGTAGTCCAAAGGTTGATTCACGCGGGAAGGACTTATTAATTGATTGATTTAGCCTCTTTGAGGTAAGTATCTTGCCTAACTTTGTGTGGGAGAAACTACTCTGTAGGATTTGGTCTAATTGCATTATTTGAATTATGTAAAAGACGTGTACACGAGGTGACAAGTGTGTACCCGGGCTTATATGTGAAAATTGATTGGTTTAGACTCTTAGGTTATTAATATGCTTTTAATTGAAGTTGTTGCTATATGGAATATCTTTCATTGTCGAGTTATTTACCGTTTCATTTTGTTATTTTTGAAATTTTTGTATACATTGTTGTTGAGCCGTGGGCTATGCTTTATTGTGATATCGATATTGTTATTTTGGCAATATTATGACATATGTGGACATGTTGTGGGGATTAATTGTTGTTGTGCGGAACATGGGGGTAGCATTTCACTATTGATGATTGTGCGGAGCATGGGTGGCTATTGATATACTGTCTGGGCGGAGTGATACAAGTGGCTATTATGTTATTATCTGGGTGGAGTGATACAGGCGGCCATTGTGTTATTATTGGGGCGGATCGATACGGGTGGCTATTGATATATATTGTCTGGACGAAGTCACGGGCTACCCGTCCAAACCACATCGCAGAGAAAGCAGATACACAAGAATACATGTAGATGATCAATGAACATCACAATCATACTCTTGGACTAGTATAGATGACATGTTACGGTGTATGCATGTGCAAGTGTACTATCACAGCTCAAATCATCAAGTAATATTAGAGACACCGAGTAGTACATTGGGAACAACACAACAGAACATGTAATATATATGACACACACAAGGAAGTCTAAAGCAAAAACAGAAATACTCCTCTTTCATCAACAACATGCCCAGGCTATCACATAACATCCACATATAACCACCTTTATCCCACCATGTTGACAATATCATAATAGACACCCGTATCACCATGACGGGTGGATTGTGATATTGAGCCCCCGCCGGGCGGATTGTGATATTGAGCCCGTGATCATGCCGAACGTATTGTGATATTGAGCTTGTGACCACGTCGGGCAGATTGTGATATTGGCACGTGAGTGGTCCATGTGTTTGCGACTTATATTGTGGTACGAGGTCTTTGCCATGCAGAGTATGTCTTATGTTGTGGAACGAGGTCTTTGTCGTACAAGAGTGATTGATAATGTGGTCATGAGGTGCCATGTGTATAAAATTCGTGATTTGTGACTTGAGATTTGTGATTATGAAGTATGGTGCCTTAGGGTGACTCTTGTTATAAATCTTGTGTCAAAACGATTTGATGATTAGAATTGTCATTAGTTTTCCTTAATTGTTTTCACTTGTATTTTATCTATGCTTTGATTATTTTGCGATTTTATCACATGATTTCTCTTTGTGCCATTTATTTACTTTGCTTTCCGTTATTAGCTTTATATTGATATGCACAAATTACTTGATTAGTGAGTGTCTTGACTTGAACCTCGTCACTACTCCTATGAGGTTAGTCTTGATACTTACTGGGTACCGACTGTAGTGTACTCATACTATACTTTTATATATTTTTGTGCAGATCCAGGTATTGGAGCTATTAGATTCAGGCACTGAGAGCTTTTTGATCGTGAAGATTCAAGGTAGAGCTATTTGATCATCGCAGTCCCTTGGAGTCCTTTTCTTACATTATTACTGTCAATTCTCTATCCGAACAATATTGTGTTTCAAGTTTTCTATGTATTTAGTAGAGTTCGTGACTCTGTACTACCTAGTCTTGAGGAATTTGTTTTGATTAGTGTCGTGTAGGCTTGTAACACCTTTATTTCTGTATTTATATTATACCTTATTTTCATTATATTGTGTTTAATTGGTTTAACTGTTGTAAGTGATCGGCTTACCTAATTTTAGAGATTAGATGCCATCACGATCCTTAAGGTGAGATTTTGGGTCGTGACAAATTAAAAGTTTATAAATTAAATTAACAAAACAAAATATGGAATTGGCAACTCCTTTGGCACGTCAATTTGAGTATATAGTTTAAGTGCAGCTTATTAACAAAGGAAAACTATTTTTACAATAATTTGATCTGCTGTTAATTCAGATTATATGATTAACATAACAATAAATGAGCAACACAGCAACACAACATGAAAATGAATGAGAGAATTGCACGATTATTTATTAATAAGTATAATAATCTCTATGTTTTAGAGGCAAAAGGTTTGGTTAATCGTGTTCTTTAAGTTATAGCCAAATATAGCTTTAGTTTCTTTAAATTATTTCGGAAAGCAATAAAATAACAACAAAAGAAAGATTTTTTTTTTCTTAATAGAAAAGGGAAAGGTACTAAAGCGGTTTTACCGGAAACGGTCTTTCTGTCTTTTTAAATGAAATGTTTTGATCTGCGTACACATTACCCTCCTCGAACTCTGAGATTAACTGGTTCTGTTGTTATTGTTATCGAAAAAGGTCCAATAATATCCCTAAACTATGGTATATAGCTCACTTTTTTTCCTCCGTTAGTAAATTGGGCTAGAAATATCCCCCCTCACCCCGTTAGCAAAATGGGCCACTAATGCCTTCAACCAAACGGCCCTCCACACAAGCCTTCATATCAGCATTTTATAGCTTACATGGTATCCACATAAGCTATTCTCTCTTCTTATTTTCCCTCTTCTTATACCGATATTCACCCATTCCCAAAACCCTAATTGTCACTATTCCCCAATTTTAAAAATCTCCATTTTCCCTTCAAAATGTTTGCTCAAATTTTCAAATTTTTGCTCAAATCTCCAAATTTCTGCTCAATGTCTTATTTATCTGTGAATACGCATGAAATTCAATATGCAAGAAGGTGTCATTGCGGATTGATTGCGCTATATTTGATAGCTTGGTCAGACGCCAATGCTGGGAGAAGGTTCTACAAATGTCCAAGATCCAAGGTTAGTTTTGAATTTATTTTGGTTTTGGTCGATTTATGTGATTCATCTTCTTTTGTCGAGTTAGGTCGTTCTTGTTTTTTATTGTTTATGTACAAAAACTGCTGACAGAACTGCTGTAAATTCTGATATGGTGTAGGTTAGTTCTTGCGGGTATTTTTAATAGATTGACGAAGAGCTTCTTCGTCGAGCGGTGATGGTGATCAAAGATTTGAAAACTAAGCTTGATACTGCTAAGGCTGAGAGGAGCAATTTGAGGAATAAAGTTTACCTCATGGAACAAGTTACGATGGTTCAAAAGGGCTCTAAGAACTTGTTTGATGAAATGAAAGAAATTATAACGATTGAAAGGCATACTTTGAAGATGAAACTTGACGAAATGGAGCAATTTCAAGTTGTGGAAGTTGAAAAAGCTAGTAATTTAGAGGTCAAAGTGAAGAAGATGAGAAATATCATTTTGGTTTCATGGGCTTTATTATTATCTTTGGTTGTCGTAGGGATGATGAAGTGAATGTATGTTATTTTAATATGTTGTTGTAGTATTTTGGTTTAGTTATAGGGATGATGAAGTTAATGTATGTTGGTTTAGTATGTTGTAGTATGTTGGTTTAGTATATTGTAGTATTTTGGTTAAATCATTCCTCCTGTTTCATAATGAAGATTATGCTGTTTTAAAACAACAACACTGTTGTGCAACGACCACTGCTGTGCAAACTAAGTTCCTTTCTGTTAGTCATTAGTTGATTTATTTACCTGCAGGCTGTCCATTTAGAAAGGCACAAAGTGTGTGTTGCATTAAATCCTAGCAAATGCATGTGCAATATTATATTTTATGAGTATACTTAAATATGGGAATCGATTCCAGTGGATATCTATCTTGTCTCATTATAAATACATAAATATCTCAATAAAGTGAACTTGATTGATTAATTTGTCCAGCAAAAACTTGTATAATATATATTTTATCCGATTAGTTTGTACTTAATTAAGTGGGTCAAAGCATTCACAATCCGTTTTCACATACTAAAATGGAGAGTATTCACAATTTGCTGTGCAAAATATCACCAAACACCACTGTTGTCTAAACATGTATACTACTGCTGCAATACAGCTACTATCAAAACAACACTGTTGTGCAAACTAAACTAAACATGACTGCTGCAACAATACAGCTACTATCAAAACTGCATTGCTGTGCAAAATATCACCAAATACCTAAATATCAAACAACTGCACTGCTGTGCAAAATATCAAAACAAAACATATAATGTTATATGTCATTCTGCCATCAAAACATGTTTACTGCTGCTATAAAATAACTACTAAACCAAACAGCACTGCTGTAATACTAGTTTTACAGTACAAACCAAAACATCAAAACAAAAGGGTTCTGTGAGTTCCCAGATTTGCAACTACATACAATAACCAAGATTCCTAGATGTGTGAGTTCCCATTGAGTTTCCCACACTTCAACTTCCCAACTTTCTTTTGTCTTGCCACTTCCAATTGATTTCTAGTCACAACTTCTTTGCCTTTCCAAGTGAGCTTAGTAGGTGAGTAAGGAAGATCAGTGGGATAACTGACATCAGTATGATCTTCTCTGAAAGAGATGACTCTTGTCCCTGCTGAGGTCAATTATTGTTGCCTTATCAGTAGTCGTATTTGATCTTCAGAAATAATCTTAGGCATTAAAGCAGGGTCACTTTCATGCTCACTACCATCACCAAAGGGTTCTGTTTGGTGTCTTGGTACTCTTGGTGTAGGCATGAACACAAATTCACTTTCATATTTACCTTCTTGTGTTGGTTGAGGGGCTGGACAACTAACATCCTCAATATTTCCTTCAGCACCAACCTATTAAAAAGAAAAACTTTCTATTAAATAACTGCAATTATATAAGAAGAAAGATAAGTTAAGAAGTAAGTACCTTGCATGTCCTTGAATTATGGTCCAGTTCACCACAAATGTTGCATGTCATTCTAGCTCCCCTTCTTGATGCAGCCCAATCTCCTTGTCTCTTGTTAGCCTCATCCTTCTCCCTATTTCTTTTGACTTTTGGCTTTCCAACAGTTTTGGCAAGTGGAGGAGGGTCCATAGCATGTTCTGGTAATACTTTCCAGAACTTTTCACCTCTAACAGGCATCAACTTGGCCCTATATGTCATCAGGTAAGCTTCCTTGCTGTGCCACCAACTAATTTCAGTCATTGGATCCTCTCTCTTGTATTTTAGTGCCCTGATGGAATGAGGGCATGGGATGCCAGTCAACTGCCAAGATCTATAAGTGCATTTTTTCTCCACTAGGTTCACTCTATTTCTATCATCACCCTCAGAAACCTCATAGCCAGTCTCACCATTGAAATGAACAGTACATAAGTTGGCTACCTTTAAATAAGCAGCATACAACTTCATGCAGTTAGGACTAAATTCACCTCCCCATGTTCTAGCTTCTTCTTCCTTCTCTCTCAACTTGTTCATGACCTTGATTCTAATATCCTCAAGCATCTTCAAGATAGGCTTGCCTTTTGCTTCTAAGATCCAAGAGTTGAAGGACTCTGTAAAATTATTGTCCACCATCTGATTTTTGCACAATGTATCAAAGTAGGACCTACACCAATTTTGTGGTGGATACCTAAGCAACTCCTTGGCAGCATCAACAGACAATTCACCAAGATTCTTTAGTTAATCTTTAAAGTCCTCCTCATAAGTGCTCCAAGCAGACCACCATAGGTATTTCTTCATCTCTACTGAAATTCTGATCCTCTTACTCCAGTTAGCTTCAATATGCCTCACACAAAACCTATAATTTGAGAGAGGGAGGACAGTTCTTACTGCTTCTAACATACCCTGCACATGTAAATTTAAACAGAATTAACTATATAATAACTTAAAAATAACTGGAATAGTCAGTTAAGCAAAATCATAAGTTGTACCTTTTGTATGTCAGACATAAAGGTAATACTGGTTCCATCTTTCAGATTCAATAAGTGTTTCAGCAGCTCCAGAAATCATGTCCATGTCAAGGTGTTTTCCTTGTCAACTACAGCACGGGCTGAGGGATAGAAATGATTCTGACAATTTTGTGCAACAGCCACCAATAATTTCCCCTTGCAATGACCCTTTAAGAAAGTCCCACCTAGTCCAATGAATGGTCCCAACCCTTATTTAAACCCCAACTTCATTGCATTGAAGCATATGTACATTCTAAGAATTTTTTTTTTTTACCTTCAGCCATGACATCTTTTGATAAATTGATAACCACATCACTACCAGGATTGCTCTCCCTAATCTCATTTGCATATGCTTCTAATCTGTTATAGTCATCTAAAAAGCTTCCTTGCAATTCTGAAGTGCCATCCTCTTAGCCCTTTTCAATGTGGAGTTATGTACATTCAATGAAAATTAATTTTTCAAATCTAGTTTCATATCCTTTATCTTGTATTTGGGGTTATTCTGCACCTTACTCCTGAAATATTCAACTAAAGTTTTTGTTTTGGCTCTAGGATTCTTAAATGCATCTTGACAGTTGTGCCTTATCTTCAATGTTTTTATCTTAAAGCCAGGACCCTTCTTATCTTCGGAGATGAGGCATACAAAAGGGCAGCCTACTACACATTTATACCTTACTCTTATTTTATCACTTTTTCTAAGCTTCAAAGGTTTGGAATTTGCAATAGCATAGAAGTTCATGATTTTTTTGGCCTCTTCCAAGTCTTTAAATGTCATTAGACTTATCAAGCTCTTTGTAGTGACTAAGCTTATCATTAACTTCTTTACCCTTTTGCATCCTAAGTAACTCTAATTCTTCAAAATCATATTCACTAGCATCTGAACCATAATCTTAACTTTTATCACTATCAGTTTCACAATCAGTACCTAATTCACACTGATATTGACCTGAAATTAGCTCTTCGTGATCCCCATATTGAAATATCTATAATATAGACACAAAAGAAAATATAGAGGGACCACATGAATAATTTAACAACTTTGACAATAAAATATTGAACATACAATAAATTATTGCATATAATATAGTGAAAAGAATAAAGCACATACTTCAAGAGATAAAGCACATGTTTTGTCGATTTCAAACCAAAGTGGAAAGCAAAAAAAAAAAAAAAACAATGTACTTAAGAAGAAATACACATGGTTCTGTCGATTTCAACAACCCAACCCTACCACACTATGATAAAATATGTGAAAAGGACACTTGCAGCCAAAGACGATGTACACCTAGGGCACAAATTGACACCACATAAGGAAACAACGAAGATAACAAACAAAAAGAGTACCAGACCCACATGCAAACACTATATATACACTAGAACACATGATCAGAAATACCAGAACATGACAAAACCCTAAAAAATTACAAAAAATAATTGAATAATCCCTTTGTTCGAGACATAGACCCAATAAATAGAAGGAAAAATTACCTGAATATCTTCACATGATCTTCAATTTGTGTTGTTAAACCTTGCTCGATCGTATCATCCCCTCAACTCTCAAATCGCCATGGAAGAACGGACATGGAAGAACTTGTGGTTTTTGTTTGGAAATGGGGTTTGGACCTTGTGGTTACTGACTTCGCGTTTTTAGGTCCGCTTATTTAGATATCGGAGCGGGTTTATGTGGCTCCGCTTATGTGGATGCCATGTCAGCTTATGTGGATGTCATGTAAGCTATAAAATGTTGATATGAAGGCTTGTGTGGTGGGCCGTTAGGTTGAAGGCATTAGTGGCCTATTTTGGTAACGGGGATATATTTTTGGCCCAGTTTACTAACGGAGGACAAAAGTGAGCTATATACCATAATTTAGGGATATTATTGGACCTTTTGCGTATTGTTATTGTAATAGACAATAGAAAGGGAAGATATCTGAAACTAGCCTTTTAACAATGTCCGTCTGTCCCCCCTCGCACAGTAAGTAACCGTGTTTCTCTCCTCTTTACGCTCACATGCATTAAAAAAATAAAAAAGATTGGTCTATTGGTTTCTTTCTTCTATTCATTTTCAGCTGCCATTTTGCTTTAAAAGTAAAGTAGAAAGTTTACTAAAATGGTACTAGCTAAATAGTGGAAAGAGAATCACCCCTGTAATTAGAAGAATGCGACAACTTGTCGAAATAATTTCAACAGGAGTTTGCTTTGCTTCTGCTGACAACAATACATTTCATTCAGTCCCTTGAATTTTTTTCCCTTTCTCTCCATTTCTTCTAGGGTTTCTACCCCATCCCTTTACTGCTTCTCCTCTAGGGTTTTGTACCAACACCCCTCACTTTACCTTTTTTTTAGGCCATATTCCTTTTAATTTACACTACTTCAATTTCCCAATTATTCGGAGGTAGAATTTTTGATGCATTTGAATATTTCTTAGCTGAAGCAAGTTGTAGCAGCAGTTACTGCTCTGGTACTGAAGACAGATGAATTGAGATCGACAGCCGAAATTGTAGATCTTTGTGAGGGTGTTATGGCATTCATACAAGTTTAAATCGGCCAAGATCGAACATTATTTTTACCTTTTGGTGATGTTAATTGACAATTGGAGTGGAAAAGACATATCACTAGTGTTGCAAACATGCATTTTGGTAAACTGGATGATTCTCCCATGTTCCGTAAACAGGTTTGTTCTTCCTCTTCTTTAGCTGATATTGTAACTTTAGGCGATAAAAACTAAGAGAATTATCCTGCTTCTTACTCTTTCGCTTTAATTCTTGCTTGACTAGTTAAGGATCCACTATTATGAAAAATTTGTTTCTTTAGCCACCAAACATTGCACTTTCGGATACATGGAAAGTGCACTTTTTCTTTTTTTCCTTTTAAATCTTAAATGCTACTACGTTTTTTATGAGATAAGTGGCGAGAAGGGCAATTAGTTTTCTCTTGATATAGTAATCTCAGATGACTTTGAGTTGGCAATTTCATAGCTGGAGCTTTGATGAGTCAAATACAAAATGGAAATGCAAGTCATATTTCAAAGTGAAAATTGAGTTTTGGTTGCTAACTCCTATGATGAATATATCCTTGAAGATGGTGAGTTTAGATGAAAGTATGCATTATGTGCTCCAATGAAGTTGTTGTTACGTCTTCGTCTACATTTATTTCAAAAATTTTGCCAAGTCAAACCTCACTGTTCTACTCAAAGGGAGAAATTTTTGGTTCTTTAAGTCGATCCTCACAGATTTTAGCTTTGTTTGTGGACTGATGTTTGGGTGAAACAGCTGCAATGCTTGGAAGAAAGTGCTGAATCCTTAAGAGAAAGAAGCTTGAAGTTCTATAAAGGATGTCGAAAATACACGTGAGTGTCTTTGACCATTGTTGGCTTAATAAACTATGCTTTGTTCTTTTTCATTTGGTTTCTTATCGAGCATGTCGAGACTATGAGTGAGTTATCTAATGCATGTGATTTCATCCCAGAACACTTTCCCTTTAATGGAGTGTGGGTTTCAATAGTTTTAATGGGGTTGTACCACTTTTTGGTCAAATGACTGCTTGAATTTTATTTTTTCTGTTTTGATTTTTGTAGGTTCTATCTCATAATAAAGTTTTTATTCAACTTTGAACTTCTAAATCTAGTTGGTTTACCATAACATTCTACTGTTTAAAAAAAGGAAAAGAAAAAGAATGTCTTCTGATTTCTTAAAAGAGGTAGCTACCTGGCGTATGCAACAAATGACTTAATATTTTTCTTAGAATCTTGTTGATGTGTCCTTCCTGAAATTCTAGTAGTTGAAAACGATTATTTTTGTTGGATGTTCCAGCTATAAAGACAGTACTTAATGTTGCATAGAGACCACAACTGTTTATTAGATTAGTGGAGGGTTGTTCAGTTGCCTGTCAATGGGCAAGGTCACGGTGAAAGCTTGTTAATTTGTGTTATAGGGCTTGAGTGTTTATATCAGTTCAATGGTTTGCTTTCTACAAGTCTTTTTTGGTTGTTTTGTTGATTAATAGATGCCCAACCTCTTGTTTTATCCTTGGTGAATTTGTAGTGGTTTTCAAGTATCAGTTTTTCTTTTCTACTTTCAGGGAAGGACTTGGAGAGGGATATGATGGAGATATTGCTTTCGCAAGCGCCCTGGAAACCTTTGGTGGGGGGCACAATGATCCCATTAGTGTTGCATTTGGAGGTATGTAAAAAGTTGGTACATATATTCATATAATGTTCGGCAGTTTAAAGTCTTTATCATAGAGTAATGAGCACTCCAAAATAGCTTCTTGCGCACTATTTTATCTGTCCAATGGCAATTAGACTGTTCTAAGCTTTTTCTTTTCTCAAGTGCTAATAACAATTGGCAAAACATGAGATGCACTTGGGTTCATGGATAAAGAGATGTCTCACAGAGTAATGGAAACGTGAGAAATTATTGGTGAGGGAAATATATATTTTTACAAGCCTCACCTTCCCCTTAGAAAAGAAGTCCAGCAACCTTCTATTCCTGTCTCAATGATCCACCATTTCACAACTTATAAGAAAAATTGTGATCCTCTACATTGTTTGTAGTCTCTATTCTCTAGACTTTATTTTTATCTTATTTTTTGTTTCTTTGCCTCACTGCCTTCTTAAAGGTAACGGTAAGGTATGCGTACACACTACCCTCCCCAGACCCCACTTGTGGGATTACACTGGGTTTGTTGTTGTCGTTGTTGTTATTGTTGTTGTATTTTTTGTTTCTTTGGTATCTGTCTATTTGGTATTGCCATTTGAGTGTGCTGAGAATGAGACATGAACATTGGTTTAACGTGGTACTTGTTTATGTAATCTGGAGTTTGGATCACATCTCCAATTAGTCACATGCCAAGTTTGACGAGAATGTCTTGGGGATTCAGAAAATTTCCTGGACCTGTTTTGCTTGTTTTACTAAACAAAATTTACTGTAGTGTTTAATGATCAGAATTTAGCGAGACTTAGTTGAGGATCTTCTACATTGCAACATTGTATGTCTCATAAAGTATCCAGATAGTATAAGTCATTGTCCGACTGAAAATCTCCAGAACTATTCTCCCTTCATTTTTGGCATCAGCTAAATGGCGTCATTTCAAAATTTGTATCTGACCAGCATAAAGGGATTGGCTCTACTAAATGCTGAAATACCTTTCGATATTCTAACTAGTGCTTTGACATTTATGAATTCATAGTTTCCCACTTTTACTTCACAAGTTTCATATGACAAAACCAGTTTCAACATGTGATCTTTAGTTGAATAATGCCCCATTAAGTGTTCAATTACTTACTCAGTTCTAATTGTAGGCCCTGTAATGACTAAGTTTACTATTGCACTGAGGGAAATCGGGACTTATAAGGAAGTTCTTCGGTCACAGGTAAAGTTTCCAGTGGTTTCTCAGTTTTCTGTTATTGTTGCAATATTGTTTCGGATGCTATATTGCTCAACTCCTTATTCGAGGCAGAAAGCAGCACCGGTTGCCTTTCAAGAGATGATTTCAAAATCTATTCAATATTACCCTTTTCTCTGGGTGTGCTTCCCGGGGTTATTGTCTCGACCAGTTTCACCTTGATATGGAGTATACTGGCTTCTAAGAAAGGTCATTTTGAATGAGCCCCATTCTAAGCTCTATCTTGTCCCGACACTCATTAGCTCCATTCTAAGCTCTATCTTGTCCCTGACACTCATTTCTGCAATATCTGTGTTAAAATCTTTCCGATCTTAACCTTTAAGAACACATAACACCGATTTTCATCATCTGTGACCTAAGAAATATGGTTTTTTGCCCTAATAAAAAAGAAATATGGTTCTTTTTTTGTCCCTTTTATTTTTTTCTCTCCTTTTATGTGAACTTGAATATCGCCTTCTTTCATCAGTAAGTTATCTCTTCTTGTGCTAGTTGAATTATTCACTGTTTTTGTTTCCATCAGTAGCAGCAGAATTTTCTGATCTCTTTGATATTTGATTCTTTTACCCGGCATTCTTCTTGACTTTACTCATTCCATAATTAAATTTCTAGATTTTTCCTCCTGAGTCTCTCCTTCCTATGAGAAGAATAAAAATATAACTGCAAGTGATTTCTTCTCATCTGTCTAAGCCTTGGTAGACATGCTGGTGGGAGGTAGCAGGTACCCAGTGGAATAGTCGAGGTGCACACAAGTTGGCCCCAAAAAGAAAAAGATAAAAATATAACTGCAAGTGATCTGGTTAGTTGATAGTCGGATTTAACTAACCACCTACTTCTCCGACATTCATACTATATTCTCAGGTTGAGCATATGCTGAATGATCGGTTGCTGCAGTTTGTGAATATAGATCTGCAAGATGTCAAGGTATTCTTGGACTTCCCTTCTTTTCTAAAAGGCATTTCTGATTGCTACTTCAGGTTTATAAACATATACATATGCCCCCAGGACTCTGGTCTACTGTTAAGCGCAACCCGTGATGTGTGGGTTAGGCACACGTCACGGTTTTGAATCCCGGGACAAAAGCGTGGTAGTTAAGTGGATAAGGTTAGAAGGGCGGACCCATTATCCGCATTCGAACCATGAGCCATTGGGCCTTGGGATTTCTCGGTTTATTAAAAAAAATCCACATGTGATAAACCTGATTTTGTGGGCTTAAATGTTCAAATATAATAAAATGATTTTGTAAGTATTTGCTACAAGGAGTTCTCTTTGTGCAGGAAGCTCGGAAGCGCTTTGACAAGGCTAGTCTTCTTTATGATCAGGTATTCTTATTCCTAATGCTTGTGAGAAATTTCACCATCTGATGCTTTGCTGATGTATTTTTCTGTAGATAGTATTCGGTATGCAGAAATCTTTCCTCTATTAAACACCCATTAAAGATATCTTTGTCAAAAAATGTTGTAATACATTACTAGCACGTAGCTATTATCATGATATTTTGGTTTACCTCGATTGTTTCCTCCCATTTGAAAATGTCTCTTAGTGATATGTTTAGCACTTCACTGGGGTTGAAGGAACTCTTTAAGTTTGCACAAAACATGCTAGTTGATTGGAGTTCTGAATTAAAAGAACTAGGAATACTTCCTCTGTTGTTGATTTAATTTTGGGATTTTCTATTATATCCATTAGTAAACATTATCTAATTCTCATCGATATATGCTCCATGCTGCAGGCTCGCGAGAAGTTTTTGTCACTAAGGAAAGGCACAAAAAGTGACATTGCGAGTGTACTAGAGGAGGTATAGTCAGAAATAGCAGCCAGCCATGCCTACTGCCTATAACATTGTGAAGTCACACCTGTTTTACATTTCCACATATTATTGACTACTTTGGAAATAAAGGAAGGCAAAAAAAAACGTAACATGGTTTTAACTCATCCAGGAACTTCATAGTGCGAGATCAACTTTCGAGCAAGCTCGATTCAGTTTGGTGAGTGAATCTGGAGTTAGAGCATCTCAAGGAATCTCTTAGATTTTATGTTTCAGAAAGTGTTACCACAGTAGCAATGGCATGTTGACTTTTTTTTCCTTTTTGAATCATAACAATCTAGGTAACCGCCCTTTCTAATGTTGAAGCAAAGAAACGGTTTGAATTCTTGGAGGCAGTTAGTGGTACAATGGATGCTCATCTTCGTTATTTCAAACAGGCATGTCATACTGCTGGGAACTATTCTAGCCTATTTGTTTCCAGCTTCTCACATTCTATTTCTATCTTTTAGGGATATGAGCTTTTGCATCAGATGGAGCCATATATCAATCAGGTGTGTCTTGTTGTTGCTTTTCATTGGTGGCAATTTGATTGAGGTCGCTACAATTAAAATAACAGATAGGTACAATAAATTTTTGGTTTATTTCCTACAGAGGTTAATGATCAAATTTACATTTAGGTAATGGAGAATGAGATACCTTGCATCTTCTGCCAACTGTCCTCAATTTCTGTCTTTTCATACTTAGAATGGTTCCAACTGGCTCTTTTCATGTCTCCTTATGTCTCATGGATCTCGAAATACACGGCAAACAATCTTATAATGTTTCCAGGACTCTATTTCTTATATGTTGTGTATTGACTCATTGTCTTGTCATGGGACCTACAATGACTGGGACTGAGAGTCATTGAATACTTGAGTTGCTGCCAATATGACATGATACGTTAAATGCATAAATAGTAATTGGCATTTGTTGCTGTCTCATAGGTGGTAGATATTGAAGGGTCATTTTAAATCTTTTTGCAGGTCCTGACTTATGCTCAGCAGTCTAGAGAGCGCTCCAACTATGAGAAGGCAGCTCTCAACGAAAAGATGCAAGAATACAAGAGACAAGTAGATCGAGAGAGCAGGTGGTTTTCGAATGGATCTAATGGATCTCCTAATGGAGATGGTATACAAGCCATTGGCAGAAGTTCACATAAGCAGATAGAAGCTGTCATGCAATCTGCTTCAAGGGGAAAGGTGTTGAAACTATTATATCATCGAGAACCCTTGCGTTAATCTTATTGTATCCTTTATGTATTTGCTTTCATGTTTTTAAAGTGCTTCTATCTGCCCTTCACATCTATCATCAGCTAAAACTACAGAGATCTTTCAGGTTCAAACCATCAGACAAGGTTATCTCTCAAAGCGCTCATCAAACTTGAGGGGAGACTGGAAAAGAAGGTTTTTTGTTCTTGATAGCCGTGGAATGCTGTACTACTATCGCAAACAGAACACCAAACCATCTGTGAGTACTACCTGCAATATAGGCTGGGATGTAAAAGTAATACCATCCAACTAACCCTGATTTGTGGTCTATTGAGTTCACTTTCTATTCTGCAGGGGTCAGGTGGTCAACATTCTGGCCAGAGAAATAGTTCCGAGCTTGGGTCTGGACTTCTGAGTCGCTGGCTGTCATCCCATTATCATGGTGGTGTACATGATGAAAAGTCTGTTGCTCATCACACTGTAAACCTTTTGACATCAACAATAAAGATTGATGCTGAACAATCAGATCTGCGGTTTTGCTTCAGGATTATCTCCCCTACAAAGAGCTACACCTTGCAGGTGAATAGCTATCGCATTTTCATTTTGGATATCTCATGCCAACCATTGCACTATTCTTGCAGGGTGGATTGTGTGCTAGACTTGTGAGATCAGAATTTATAGGTTTCCCCGTTATTGCAGGCAGAGAGTGCGTTGGACCAAATAGATTGGATTGAGAAAATAACAGGAGTTATTGCTTCTTTGTTGAGTTCTCAGGCTCCTGACAGGGTAACTATGGGAAGCTGCTATACATTTTTGTTGCCTTAATTCGGTGCATAATCAATAACAATGTTCAAGCTTTATTTTTCAGTGTTTGACTGCCAGTCCTATGGGAAGTGGTCATCATCGCTCTGCCAGTGAGAGCAGTTCATTTGAAAGTTCAGATTTTGACCCGCCTGCAGTTGAAGACCATTCATTTGACAGGCTTACCTCTGCACATTATGAGCGCCATTTCAGAAATTCACAACAGCTACGATCTGCACCAAAAGCTGAACAGCCAATTGACACATTACGTAGAGTATGTGGGAATGATAAGTGCGCTGATTGTGGTGCCGCTGAACCAGATTGGGCATCTTTAAATCTTGGTGTTCTTGTCTGTATTGAATGTTCAGGTGTTCATCGTAATCTTGGTGTGCATGTATCAAAGGTAAATGTTAGATTTCTAATACATATATCTATTCTGCCTCTTGTTGGGATCTAAAATTCATTTCTTTTCTGTGCATATTCTTTTATTTCTAGTTAGAACGGTTAAAGTTGGAATCCATAAAAGTGGCTTCTGGCAATTGCATGGATTTACCTTGTATTTAACATACTAAAGATCTGTTGAGACTTTTTGAACTTTAAGCAGTAGAATGGTACAAGATCACCTAAAAGATTGTTTCTTATTCTCTTACTTTTATTTACTGAAAATCAGTTACTTTGATTGTTTTAGAGGTTGACAACCATGTAATTTGCAAGAGGCAAATAATTATGAATTCAGAATTTTCTGCTTGGTTTATGGCTCTCATATATGTGGCTGTATTGGAAATTCTTTAGGTAGTTGAATGGCCAGAACTTGTGGGATGCCACTGGGTTTTTTGTTGTTGTAGTTGAATGGTCAGAAAAATGAAATTTCTAGTGTTCCTCTTGATGGTAGCTTTAATGATACATGTGATACTGGTGTGCTGGTAGATTATGAAACTTTAGACTAGCTTTTGAAAGCTATGCATGTTAGTTTTCTTCTTTCTGACAGTTGGAGTTGTTAAGAAAAGACACGTCTGTTGAGCATTTACTTTGTATAAGCCCCTGTGAACATTTTTGTGTTTGTAGTTGATAGGCCTTTCTATAGTTAACGACCAGTTATAACATTTATATTGGTGCATTGAGTTGGTTTCTCCATCTTCTCCTCAGCTGTGGTCGTTTCTTTGCAGGTGAGGTCACTGACACTTGATGTCAAAGTATGGGAGCCTTCTGTTATAGCTTTATTTCAGTCGTTGGGGAATACCTTTGCAAATTCAGTCTGGGAGGAGTCGCTGCAAGCAAGAGGTGCTTTCCAAGTTAACGTGTGTGCTGCCAGGTAAGTTACCCCCTCAATCATTTCTCCTCTGAAGTTTATCTTCAGCTTTCTGATATAAATTGGCTGTTTCAAACTGAAGCTCGTACAGATCTGATAAACTGCAACAGCTCTACATCAGCAAGCCAAGTCATGCTGATCCCATTTCAACCAAGGAGAAATTCATCCATGCAAAGGTCTACTATCATCCTTCAGAATTGTTTTGACATTGAGCATTTTTATTCTTCCATACTTTTATATCAGTCAGATTTGTAGAAGAGACATCCTTGGTTGCGTAAGTGTTATCACCTATGAAGAAATATGTCACTGCGAGACTGCAAAGATCTCTGAGAATATCAGAGTGCTAGCTTGAAAACTGCAGTCACACCATCAAGAAGATTCCCTTGTCCCATTTTTGTTCTTGGAACTCTGATATTGGCAAACTCTATGGATATCATGTGTTTAGAAATGAAGTTTCTTGATATGTTTGGGAGCTTGGTAACTGGCCCGAGGAATTGAATTAGTGGAGAAGGAAAAAAAATGGCAATCTCAACCCGTGGCCCCTCTCTCTTCCCAAATTGAAAAAAACCCATACAAGTATAGAAAAAAAAAAGAAAAAAGAAAAAAGAAAAACCTAACCTTTTTCTCACATCCATAGTCTAGTTTGATTGGGAATGATGTCTTTTAAGCACGAAGTACTCAAGTGCCCTCACATGATGGAAGAATTGAGCTTATTGTGGGCTGGTTATTCAGGCCTGCAATTGGCTGTCTTTACCTTTTTTTTTTTGTTAGCCTAACATATTCATTTCTCCTATAAAATTGACTATTTTGACTTTTATAATTTCGCAATAGTTTCCTGGTTATTAATTTGATATTTTCTCCATTATCACAGTATGCAGATAAAACATTTGTCCGGCGGACCAAGGACAGTCACTCTGTAGCACAAATGATGTGGGAGGCTGTTCGAGCTAATGATAAGAAAGCTGTGTATCGCCTTATTGTAAGCTCTGAAGCAGATGTTAATGCTATTTACAAGCAAGTCGCATCTAATTCTTCCTTAACCCTAGCCAAAGTAATGCTGTTACAAGAACAACCATACTCTGATCCAAGCTCTACTTGCTTAAAAATGGAATTTGCAAGTCCAAGTGAAAGGCATATAATTAGGGACTTTGATGGGTGCTCCCTTCTACACCTTGCTTGTGAAACAGCTGACCTAGGGATGCTAGAGCTTCTTATGCAGTATGGTGCAAACATAAATGCTTCAGATTCAAGTGGTCAGGCACCACTTCATTGGAGCGTTATAATAGGCAAAGCTGCATTTGCTAAGTTGCTTCTTGCAAGGTAATCAGTAGTATACTGTGCTAATACGTATATGTTTCCCCATTAGTGTTTCATTGGGTGGGGGTGGTCATATTTCTTAATTAATCTTCTGATGGGGGCAGTTGCATGTACCCTACTAATTTATCCTTTTGTAAACCATATCAGTAAGCAATTCAATTCTCCGTCTGTTAACATTTGCCCTCTTGCGGGATTAACTACAGGGGTGCTGATCCACATGCTTTGGACGGGGAAAGTAAAACCCCTTATGATCTTGCATTGGACTCAAATTTTGATGACAGTGAGGTCCTTAGTCTCTTGTCAGACACAACTACTTAATATATTCAAGAGAGTATATACCAAATGAGGACAGAGATTGAAGGTGTAGCCTTTGTTGAAACGAAACCAGGGTTCAGTTCTTTGTAATTATCTTAGTGAATTTTGTGGTGAAGGACACCGCTGCTTGTGCATAAAGGACTCACTGTTGAATGTTGTGGTTGGCAGGATGGCTGGGGTCTACACTTCTGGAATCTTAATATGAAGTATAATGCTAGGGGTGGTCTTTCAAGCTTGATTTTGGAGGTCAATGCATTGAAGGGTTGCAGTATTTTTGTTGTAAAGCTGCTTTCTCACTTATCAGTTTTATTGGTTTTTGTTTTTAGAGTTCTGTTTTTGTGGTAGGTTCAGGGTATTCGCCTTGCGTGCTGGTGTTTGGTGTACATTTGTCGGTTATCTTTTGTTGTATAGCCCGTGTATATCTAAACCTAAGTGGTAATTTAACTGAGGGAAATGTATTTGCCAGTCGTGTTCTATTTAACCTAAAATTTGACTAATAAGTTAAATCAATTAAATTTGTATATTTTGGCCTTAAGCAATTGATTTAGTCCAATTTCGTTGATCTTTGAAAGTAGGAGATGAGCAGATAAAATTGATAGTAGCAAGTAAGAACAATGAGAATAAGAACGATGTGAAAATAATAAAGCGAAAAGAAAGAGCTTTTTATTGATGAATCTTTGAGCAATCCCAGTAGCTTAACGTGGCTGAAAGCGTGTAACGATTTTGGCATAATATCCATTCCAATTAGAGCCCACACAAATGGGGAAAGGGGGATATTTATACTCTAACCCTTATACAATCGTTTTCCTAATTTCCCGCCTAGCCGTTCCTGACATTATATGCATTCAACGCGGATCTCGTTGGTTAAGTTTAGAAATGGCGTAACTAATGGGCATGATCATGAATGGATCCTCGTATCTCATGGTTTGTACCTCCATGTGAATATCTACCCGGATCCTTATGGCTTCTCGGTATGTAGAATCTGTGGTTTCCATGGCTCGAGGCATGTCGTGTTTTTCTGGATATAATGTCCGCTTCTCAATCTTTCAGCTATCAGGACTAAAGATAGTTGTCATCGATCTCCTGCTCGGATTCCCATGTAGCCTTCTCGATCGGTTGACCTCTCCGATGAAGGTTTCTGGATATAATGTCCGCTTCTCAATCTTTCAGCTATCAGGACTAAAGATAATTGTCATCGATCTCCTGCTCGGATTCCCATGTAGCCTTCTCGATCGGTTGACCTCTCCAATGCACCTTCATCGAAGCTATATTCTTCAACCTCAACTTTCGAACCTGCCGGTCCAAAATGGTCACCGGCTCCACATCATAAGTCAAATCTCCATCTAACTGCACAGTGTTGAAGTCTAAAACATGTGACGGATCACCATAATGCTTCCGGAGCATCAAAACATGAAATATTGGGTGAACACCTCAAAGACTAGGTGGCAAGGCAAGTCTATAGACCACCTCTCCAACCCTCTCAAGCACCTCAAAAGGACTAATATACCTGGGGCTCAACTTCCCCTTCTTCCCCAATCTCATCACACCCTTCATGGGTGGAACTTTGAGTAGAACCTCCTCACCTACCATGTATACAACATCACGAGCCTTCATGTTAGCATAACTCTTCTGCCTGGACTGTGTTGTACAAAACCGCTCCTGAATCACGTTCATCTTTTCCAAGGCATCACAGACCAAATCAGTGCCCAACAACCTAGCCTCCCCAGGCTCAGACCAACCAACTGGAGAACGACATCTCCTCCCATATAAGGCCTCATAAGGAGCCATCTGAATACTCGATTAAAAGCTGTCGTCGAGGCGAACTCTGCTAATGGAAGAAATGAATCCCAAAAATCTCCGAAATCAATAACACAAGCGCATAACATGTCCTCCAAGATCTGAATAGTGCGCTCGGACTGCCCGTCCGTTTAGGGACGAAATGTTATACTCACCTCTACCTATGTGCCCAACTCTCGTTGCACTGCTCTCCAAATCTGAGATGTGAACCGAATGTCTTGATCCAATGTGAACTATGTGCCAAACTCTCGTTGCAGTGATCTCCAAATATGCAATGTGAACTGAGTGCCTCGATCCGAGATAATAGACACGTGCACACCATGAAGGCGAACAATCTCACAAATGTAAATCTGAGCCAACTGCTCTGAAGAGTAGGTAGTCACAACTGGAATGAAGTGTGCAGACTTAGTAAGTCTGTCCACAATAATCCATACTGCATCATATTCTTCAAGGTTCATGGAAGTCCAACTATAAAATCCATCGTGATACTCTCCCATTTCCACTTCGGAATGTCAAGCCTCTGAAGAAAACTACCGGGTCTCTGATGCTCGTACTTCACCTGCTGACAATTCAAATACCAAACAACATACTAAACAATATCTTTCTTCATCCTCCGCCACCAATAGTGCTGCCTCAAATCCTGATACATCTTCGCGGCACCCAGATGAATGGAATACCACAAACTATGGGCCTCCTCAAGTGTTAACTCTCACAACCCATCCATATTTGGAACACAGATCCGACCCTACATCCTCAATAACCCATCATCATCAATAGTAACTTCCTTAGCATCATCGTGCTGCACCGTGTCCTTCAAGATAAGCAAGTGGGGATCATCATACTCACGTGCCTTGATGCACTTAAAAGAAGAAGACAGTGAAATCACGCAAGCAAGATCCCAACTAGACTCTAAAATATCCAACCTTACAAACCAATTGGCCAAAGACTGAACATCCAATGCTAACGGTCTCTCTCCAACTGGAATATAAGCAAGACTCCCCATACTCTCAGCCTTCCTGCTCAAAGTATCGGCCACCACATTGGCCTTCCCCGAGTGATAAATAATGGTAATATCATAGTCCTTTAATAGCACCAACCACCCCTATTGCCTCAAGTTTAGATCTTTTTTCTTGAATAAGTGTTGTAGACTCATGTGACCCGTGAACACCTCACAAGACACGCTGTAAAGATAGTACCTCCAAATCTTCAATGCGTGAACAATGGCTGCCAACTCAAAATCATGTACAAGGTAGTTTTTCTCATGGGGATTCAACTGACACGAAGCATAAGCCATAACTCCCCTCCTACATCAACACACATCCAATGCCAATCCGTGAAGTATCACAATAATTTGTATAAAAACCTGATTCCGAAGGCAAAACTGGAACTGAAGTTGTAGTCAAGGTAGTCTTGAGCTTCTAAAAGCTCACCTCACACTCCTCAGACCACTTGAATGGGGAACCCTCCTGGGTAAATCTAGTCAAAGGTGCAACAATGGACGAGAACCTCTCCTCAAAATAGCGATAATACTCGGATCTCAGTAGCAGAAGACGATCTCGGCTAACTCTGAACTACCTCAATCTTCTTTGGATCTACCTTAATCCCCTCACTGGACACCACGTGCCCCAAAATACCACTGAATTAATCCAAAATTCACACTTAGAAAATTTAGCATATAGCTTCTTCTCCCTCAAAGTCTGGAGCACGATCCTTAGGTGCTACTCATGATCCTTCTGGCTGCATGAATACACCAATATATCATCAATGAAAACTATGACGAAGGAATCAATATATGGTTGGAACACGCTCATCAAGTTCATAAAGGTTGCTGGGGCATTGGTCAGTCCAAAAGACATCACCAAAAACTCATAGTAACCATAGCGGGTCCTGAAAGCTGTATTTGGAATATCTGAATCTCGAATCTTCAATTGATGATACCCCGACCTCAAATCAATCTTCGAGAACACTCTATCACCCTTAAGCTGATCAAATAAGTCATCAAGGCGCGGTAGTGGGTACTTATTCTTAATAGTAACCTTGTTCAACTGCCTGTAGTTAATACACATCCTCATAATATCGTCCTTCTTCTTTACAAATAGCACTGACGCACCCCAAGGCGACACACTAGGCCTGATGAAACCCTTATCAAGTAGCTCCTGCAACTTCTCCTTCAACTCCTTCAACTCTATAGGTGCCATGTGATATGGTGAAATAGAGATAGGCTGAGTGTCCGACATCAGATCAATACCAAAATCAATGTCCCTGTCAGGTGGCATTCCCCACAGGTCTGCTGGAAACACATCTGGGAAGTCTCTCACTACCGGAACTGACTCAATGATAGGAGTATCAGCACTAACATCTCTCACTAAGGCCACGTATTCCAAACATCCCTTCTCAACCATCCGTTGAGCCTTCAAACGCGAAATCACTCTACTAGGAACATGATCCAAGGAGCCTTTCCACTCCAACCTCGGTACCCCCAGCATCAACAACATCACGGTCTTAGCGTGACAATCAAGGATAGCGTGATATGGTGACAATCAGCCCATGCCCAGAATCACATAAAAATCAACCATGCTAAGTAGTAAAAGATCAACTCTAGTCTTATAACCCGAAATAGTCACCACACACGACTAATATACGCGGTCCACAAAAATAGAATCGCCCACCGGCGTAGATACATGAACATACATAACTAAGGAATCACGAGGCATATCTAAATAACTAGCAAAGCATGATGACACATATAAATAAGTGGAACCATGGTCAAATAATACTGAAGCATCCCTGTAGCACACTAAAACAATACCTGTAATCACAACATCGAAAGCAACTACCTCTAGTCTGGCGGGAAATGCATAGAAACAGGCCTGACCACCACCTAACTAAGCTCCGCCTCTTGAGAGACCTCGACCCTCACGATCTCTACCCTGAGCTGGCTGAGCGGGTTGTATAACAGCTGGTGCAGGAGTCATAGTCTAGCCTCCCTACTACACTGGACCTCTGTAATGACAAGGGCAATACTTCTTCACATGCCCCAACTCTCCATAATCGTAACAACCTCAAACAGGGAATGACTGTGGGGCCTAAAGCGGACCCCGAGAGCTAGAATAACCACTGGCAGAACCCGGTACTGATGAACCCTAAACCGTGGATCACGGTACGAGCTCTATGCTGGGAGCACACTGAAAGATGACTGAATCGGACGAGTGTTGTATGAACCGTGGCTAGCTGATGAACCAGGAGGGACCTGACGAGCCATCAGGGTAGGCCTAAAAGGACGACCTCTGCTGTGATGTGACTGGTCTCTAGATGAGGCACTGCTAAAACCACCTAACCCACGGGGCCTCTTGCCCTCCCACTCCTCGCGCTCAAGCCTGCAAATATACTCCAAGCGCCTAGCAATATCGACCACCTAGTCAAACCTAGCATCTGTCTCGGCCTCTCGAGCCAAACTGTAATGTAGACCATAGTTGAGGCCACTAACGAACCTCCTGACTGTCTCCCTCCCAATGGGAACCAACTATATAGCATGACGAGCCAGATCCGCGAATCTCATCCCATACTGAGTCACAATCATATCTCCCTAACGTAGTTGCTCAAACGCCCTATGCAACTCCTCTCTATGAGTCAATGAAACAAACGTTTCTAAGAAGAGAACTGAGAACTCATGCCACGTAAGTGGTGCTGCATCAGCTGGCCTGTTCAACTCATAAGCCTGCCACCATCTATTGGCTGCCCCTGTCAGCTGAAAAGTAGTAAATGCAACTTCACTAGCATCCAAAATACCCGCGGTGTGAAGAATCCGTTGACACCAATCCAAACAATCCTAAGCATCCTCTAACTCCCCTCCGTTGAAACCTGACAGTTCAAGCCTCATAAACTGCTCCAACCTCCTCTGCTCCGTATCAGTCACAGGTGGACTAACCTCAGCCCGAGCAGCAATAACTGACTAAACTGGTAACACCCCTGGTGTCTGATAACCCTAAGCTAGCTTCTCTGGAGTACGGGCGGCGGGAGTCTAGGATCCTCCCCCAACCTGTTAGGTAGCTGGCATCAAAATCGCCTGAGCCAAGCCCATGTACACACTTAAAATCTGAGCCACGGCCTCCTAGAGACCAGGTATCATAATAGGTACCGCTGGTGTCTGAGTTGGTTCCATCGGCTCAACAGTATCCGGTACCGGCTCCTCCACTGGAGCAACTGGTGGCTCCACAAGTGCTTCCCTCACTATAGTGTGAGCCCTAACTCTCCCTCTACCTCGGCCTTGGCCTCTCACGGCCATGACTGGTGGTACACCCCACACTTAAACCATTGCTCGTCCTCGAGCAATCAAACTACACTTCATATAGACACGACCTTTTTAAACAACTCTCATAACTCATCATACAAAGAATATTTAAAACAGATTAAGCAAAATACCGTAACATCCTCGCCTTAAAATTTGACTCAAAAGAACCATGCATTTTTATAACCCGCTCACTTACTCTAACATATAGGTCAAACATTACCTTTCCTTCATGAATCAAGTGCCATCACACCGTAGTGTACTACTCTACTAATTGAGCTCATTCAGTCAATGATCAAGTAGGACTTTAACTGGTTGTAATGTAGGCTGCGGGATGGGTAGGATACATTTAGATATAAGAGTGACTTCGTCTCCCTAAGCACTTTTAATACATACATTTCATTGTTCAAAACCCCACACTTATGTCAAACCATAACTCCACCTTTACATCAATATACATTAATTCCCTACTTCATTAAGCACAATTACATAAAGAGTTACCACTGCCAAGGAATATTTTTTCTACAACAATACAACTATATTTGTTTTCTTCTTTTTTCAATTCAAGTGGCTCTTATTTTTTCAAAACAGTGCACCCTTCTTCTTATTTCAAATAGTTCCACTCAAAAGCCAAACCAACCACCCTACACTTCAACTTTTACAAAGTTCATAACAAATTCAAGTGCTCACGAGAGGTAAATGGTTCAAATAGATGGTCAATTCAAACAAATGGGTAAG
Source organism: Nicotiana tomentosiformis (assembly GCF_000390325.3). Lineage (NCBI taxonomy): Eukaryota > Viridiplantae > Streptophyta > Magnoliopsida > Solanales > Solanaceae > Nicotiana > Nicotiana tomentosiformis. The sequence continues at coordinate 47,631,877 of NC_090819.1, read as the reverse complement.
GCTTGTAATGTGGTTTCCAATAAAATAGGATTACATGCTCAAAGGGGGTTAACTAAGATACATAACAATTAGGTGGGTAAAAGCATATCACTGGCTCAATAAAGAAATGCCTATATCACTTCCAAGACTGAATAAAACTACTATTTCGCTTTGAAAACACAAGGGGCAAGTTCTAGACATCAAATACAATGCACAGAATAACACAAAACCTCACACACACATGGCACATAACTCACTCAGGATTGGACTATCAAGACACTCCAGTCAAAGCAGTTAAGCAAAGTTAAGATCATACAATTTAAGGTACTTATACAAAAGTCAAAAACTGAGCCTAAGCGCCACAACTAAAGCACTTACTATTCTCAAGGCATAACAAGTTCAAGAGATATTGCTTTCAATTCAAATCACAGCACAAGGTTTCATACTACTCTACAAAATAAAAATTAACTACATCCGATTCAAACAAAACCCTTGGAAAAGAACCGCGACACAAAGAAAAATCAAGGGGGAATTATTACATTACCTAACAAAATAAAATCTTTTTGTCTTTTTCTTTCGACTTTACTCCCTCAAGAAACCTGTTGAATGATATCCATCATCGGGAAAAATCAAAATTTTAATTTTGTTTCAATTTTTATGGATTTTTCAATTTTTTTTTTCTATCTCTAACTACTAAAACAACAAAAACTAAAACTAATATACATACATACATACATACAACATATCCCCCACCCCACACTTTAAGTTGTGGCATGTCCCCGTGACACACAATAAAAAAAATATCAGGTAGAGGAAACTTCCTTGAATATCTAGTTGGGGTCTGAGTCGAAATCGGGCTCAATTCCTCGCGCCTGAACCAATGCACACATCCATGCAGACAACTTCTTTTTAGCCTTCTTGGGGTACACCCCACACTTATCTTTCTCGCTCAATGCAGCCTTCTCTTTCGAGCCCTTCACTTTCCACTCAACACTTGCAGTTGGTTTTTCTTTTTGTGCCCCCTTTGCTATATTCATCTCAAATGTCACAGTCTCCTCACCTACTCTAAGCATGAGTTTTCTCTCGTGTATATCTAGTATTACTCTATCCATTGCTAAGAATGGTTTTCCTAGCATGAGGGGGACCTCCTTGTTCTCCTCCATATTCACCACTATAAAGTCTACAGGAAATACGAACTTATCCACCCGAACTAACACATCTTCCACTATCCCCTCGGGTATTAAAGTCGTTTGGTCTGCTAGCTGCAAAGATATTGGCACCGACCTTATCTCTCAAATATCCTTCTCCAATTTTCTGTAAAATAGATCGAGGCATTAGATTAATTGAAGCACCAGAATCACATAACGACTTATCAAAATGAATAGTTCCTTCAGATAAAGGTATAGTAAAACTCCCTGGATCTCCACAGTTTTGTGGGAGTTTATTTTGTAATATCGCACTGCAATGCTCTGTGATCTTGACCACTAAGGTCTCCTCTATCTTCCGTTTCTTTGTAAGGATCTCCTTCAAGAATTTGGTGTAAGCAGGCATTTGTGAGAGCACTTCTGTGAATGGTAGGTTTACATGAACCTGTTTCAGCACATCCAAAAATCTCCCAAATTGCTTGTCCAGCTTTTCTCTATATAGCTTTTGAGTGAAAGGTAAAGCAGGCATATGCTCGCTCTTCTCATGTTCCTCCCTTCTCGAGGTTTCTCCCTTCTTATTTTTCTCAGCATCATTCTTCAGCTGCTCCCCACTTTCTTTTTCAAGTTTCACATCCTTTTGGATCGGGGTGGGATCTTTCAACACTTGCCCAATTCTCAAAGTTACAACATTCACCGTTTCTTTAGGATTTCTCTCAGTATCAGCGGGGAGAGTTTCTGGAGCCCTTTCTGATAATATTGTTGCAGTCTGTCCCACTTGTCTCTCCAGGTTTCGAAAACCAGTATCCAGTTTTTTGATAGCTACTCCATGGGCGTCCAACCTCTCATCTATCTTGATAATGAAAGCCTTCATTAGTTCCTCTAGACCAGGTTGAATGGGCTGTTGAGGCTGATATTGCTGCCTTTGCTGATTTTGGTATGTTGGACCTCCTTGTCCCTGCGGTCTAGAGTTATTTTACTGCCAAGCATTCGCAGTACCTCCAGGTGAACTCCATGAAAAACCAGGGTGCCTCTAACCCATTGCATTGAAATTGTAGTTTCCCACAATATTTATTTCCTCAGTTAAGGCTTAACATTCATGAGTAGGGTGTCCTCTTCCACATATATCACAAGCTGCGTGAGGCTCACTTTGTATCGAGGCTAAGGTCAGCTTCCTTATCTCTTTGGCCATAGCATCAAGTTGTACCTGCACAGATGTATTAGCATCAACCAGGTGAATACCAGTTGATCTTCTTCTTTCCGCACTCTCAGAGGGCCATTGATTTGCATCTTTAGATAACTCATCAAGAATTGTAACTATCACCTCTGGAGTCTTCTTCATCAACGGGCTTCCAGCTGCATTGCTCAATGTTCTACCTGAGGCCGGTGTCAATCCTTTCCAAAAATCCTAGAGTTGCATCCAGAGTTCAATTCCGCTATGTTGACACTTTCTAAATATCTCCTTAACCTCTCCCATGCTTCAAAAACAGTTTCAGTCTCTTTCTGGCAGAAGTTATGGATTTCGCTTCTAATCTTGTCCGCCTTAGCTGAGGAGAAATATTTATCAAGGAATTTTCTGGTCATCTCCTCCCAAGTTTTGATCGATCCACTGGGCAAACTCTGAAGCCACTTCTTAGCATCATCTTTAAGTGAAAAGGGGAATGCCCTTAAGTACACTGCATCTTGTGACACCCCATTGTATTGAAAGGTGTTCATAATCTCCTCGAAGTCCATGAGATGTGTGTTTGGATTTTTGTTTGGCTTCCCTCTAAAGACACAACAATTCTGAAGGGTTTGAAGCAACCCTTGCTTCAACTCGAAATTGTTTGCTGCAATTGGAGGTAGTATAACACTGGATAATCCTTGATTGTACACCGGTATAGCATAATCGCCAAGTGGTCTCCCAGGCCTGGGAGCTATATTTCCAAACTGGTCTGCAGCCAAGAGTTGATGTTGATTAAGTCTGTGACCCCTCTCTTCTTCATAGATGTTCTGCGCATCTCTAATAGCTGCTTCCTCAACATCCCGTGCAACTCTTTCTCGTTGTTGGGCTGCCTCTCTTGCAGCCAAATCTACATTATCATCACCATTTCCAGCCATAGTTTCTATGGTTGAGGATTGCCCAACCTTTCTAAAGTCTCAGTGAGATCTCTTTCCTTCCTCAACTGTCGTAGTTATTTTTCAATTTCTGGCTCGTATGGTAGCACTTCCTTCGCAGAAGTTCGAGTCATGCACCAATCTTAACCTGTAACCTGCGTACAGTCCAAGAACACCAACCGTAAAAAGAGAAAAAAAAAAGTAAATAAAAAGAAAAAAAATTCCTGAATTAGCACTACAAACTATTTCAAACACTGTTGATTGCCAATCCCCGACAACGACGCCAAAATTTGACGAGCTTGAAACACACTTAAATTGTGCTAGCTAATCAAATATAGTATAGTATAACATCGTATCCACAGGGATTGGATTTAAACAGTATTCTTGTAGTTTCTAGCTTGATTGCTATCCAAGATGATCACCAATTGAGATTTCTGTGATTTCTAACTACAATTAACTAAGAATATAAAGCTATTGGCTAATGACAATCGAAATAAAGGTAAGCAATGAAGTTATCAGTGGGAGAAAATAGGGGTTGATAGGATAGATGCAAGATAATTATTTGGGATCTAACTCTAGATGATTCACTTCTAATGTTTAAGTGAGTCTCTCGAATTCACTCAATTATTAGTTCAAACGTTCAACAAAAACTCCTCTCTCGATTAAGTCTTAACCTTACAAGATGAACCAATTTAAGCACGTGAAGATATGCAAGAATGCATAGTGGATTGGTCTTTAGGAGAACCTCTTTCGATTATCCTCCTATCTAGGTTTAATCAATGATTCAACTAGCCTCTTTCGATTACTAAGAAGAATTGATGAACTCAACTAACAATATAATGCAAAGATATTACAAGTTATGCCTCTCTCGATTATATGAACAAGTGAATATAGATGCAACAATTAAATCATCCAAAAATGCTTCAATACATAAAACTAGAGTTATAATCCACAAATAATCATCAATACACAAAATCCATCAAACCCTAAAGAGAACTACTCCATAGATATGGAGCAATTCATCACAAATAAAGTTAAAGTATAGGAAAACATAAATTCAATCCAAACTCGGGTCTTGAGTGAGGAAGGAATGATGAAATCCTTGTGATCCTATTCTTCCAACTCCTCCCTAGCCTCCTTAGGTCGAATATGTGTCCAAAGTTCTGAAAATAATGCTTTCCCATGTATTTATACCAAGTAGGGTCGGGCCCAGACGAAACCACCTTCTACTAGCCAAAATAGGATTTTCACTCTATAAAATTTGCACAGGCTCATGGGGCAACGCGCCATGTAGGGCATTAGTGGGGAAATCTAGAGAGCTAAGTTCTGACAGACAACAGGATTTTGGGCAGCCGCGGTGCCCCACGCGCCGCGGCAGTGGGGAATTCACAGAGTATTGACCAAAATTTGATTTTTGACATCCAGACTTGGTCCTCGACCCCCGAACACGATCCCGGCTTGATCCCTTAGGCTTTTACTCAGACTTCAAAGCTCTAAATAGCTCAAATTCATTCCATAACATCTACATAGCTCAGAATCACTCCTACAAGGCATAAAATACAAAATAAGTGGAAAACACTATCGATTAAAGCTCAAACATGATTAAAGTGCAGTGAATTAGAGTGCAATAAGCGACTAAAATATGTAATTGTAGCCTACCATCACTGATCAACTGATCATGTCCTCACCATCTATGAGAAAATAGAAGTATAGAGGTTTAGACTTCGAAATTAACAAATCTGCATGACAAGAATGCAAGAAAGTGAAGTTTCCTAATAGTTTGGTAGCCTCTCGAAGATAAGTACAAATGTCTCCGTACTGATCAGTAAGACTCTACTAAACTTGCTCATGACTTGTGAGACCTAAGCAACCTAGTACTATGATACCAACTTGTCACAATCCAACTCCCCGCGAAACCAGGAAGACGCTTAACACTACATGCTAGGTAAGCCAACAGTCACACAATAACAACGAATTTGAATAAATATGGTTTAATAAATTTAACAGCGGAAGTATCATGAAATATCTGATGAAAACAACAACAATATTGCTATAACCATCCTAATGATCTGGTGTCAACGAGTACATGAGCACTACTGAATATCAAAGCATGTATATATAACACTGTGCATGCGCCACTGCTGGCATGTCGGACTCTGGAGGGGCGGATCCTGCCCAAGCGCTAATCATAATCATATAGCCCAATGGTGGGGCCTGGTGCACGTGTTGCCCAAAATCAGTAACACTTAGCCCAATATGATACTGGCGTACGCGTCACCTCACAATTAATTCCAAATTGGCTATATCGCCCAAGCTCAGTCATTAGCTGCTCAAGTCTCTGTTAACCACATCTCACAATACTCAATTCAACAGTGTTACACATATGAGGCATCAACAACTTGTGATGAAACAAATAAGAAAGTACTGAGATAGAGATATCATACACGGATATAGCATCATGACTGAGAGTATGTGTACAATTAAGGCAAATATCTCAGAAACAGCAAGTATAGCCTTATTGTGTCTCAAACAACTAGCACATAACCTAGACATTATTTCTAACATGAATTAGAACTCAAATAATCATACTGGTTTAGAAACACGGATATAACGAGGCATGATAGAAAAATAATCTCATAATAGTCTAAAAGTCACCTTTAATTATGAACACTCCCATGCACGCACACACGCTCGTCACCTAGCGCGTACATCACCCCAATACCTCTTATATAACATAGTTTCCCAGGGTTAAATACCCTAAAATCCAAGTTTAGAAATGTTACTTACCTCAAAATGCGGAGATCAATACTCCACAAAACCCTTGCCATGTGAATCGACCTCCGAGCAACTCGAATCTAGTCAAATCAACTTAATACCAGCAATAAAAGTCATAGGAAATAATGCCACATAATAAAGCTAAGATCTTGAATAAAATCTGCAAAGTCAACCAAAAAAGTCAACCCCAGGCCTGCACCTCGGAACCTGGTCAAACTCACAAATTTTGAACACTCATTCAATTACGAGTCCAACTATACCAATTTCATCCCATTCCCATCACAAATCGACCTTCAAATCATCAAATCTCACTCTCTAATAACATAGCCTAAAATCCCCAAGTTTCACCTTAAATTCACATAAACTAGGTGTAAATGTCAATGGGTAATCAATATCTATCATTAAAAGTGATCAAACTTTACTTACCTCTTCAATTAGGATAAAAATGTCGTGACCCAAACCCGAGGGCCACGACTGGCACCCGGTGCCTACTCAACCGAGCACCATGTACTTTATCTTTCTTTACTATAAGACTTGTCATGGGACATTAGAGGCCACTAATGACATTAGAACTTAACTCGTATAACCAACTCAAAAAGAATTTACACAGATACATGGGGCTCGACAAGGCCGTCATGATGGACAAACATGTTATAACTAAAACTATACACAAGATATTGTCTGCAAAGCCTCTATGAAAATATGATCATAGTATATAAGTCAAGACAGGCCCCCAACATTCCCATAAAACAAAATGACATATACAGAACCCTAGATCGACAATACTCCAGGAAGAAATGGAGCTCACCAACAAAAAGCTGATATCCGGAGGCAGCCTACAGTGGAGGATCCTTGCCTCGTCTATCTACACCTGCGTGGCATAAAACACAGCACCCCAGGCAAAAGGGATGTCAGTAAGAAAAATGTACCGAGTATGTAAGGCAGAAATGAAACATAACAATAAGATACTATCACTGAGAGGGATAAGAGTCAACCTGTAACCTCTGACTTGCCGCTAAGGGCCATAACATGTATAATAAGTTCAATCTCATATATATATATATATATATATATATATATATATATATATATATATACAATTCCATAGTCCTGACTACATTATTATGATGATGCTAACTTCCCAACTAATCAATAGTAACTGCCCGACCGACCGTAGCTCGGTGGTAAATGCGTGTCTGCCCAACCGGTGGTAAGTAACGATACATAACTGCCCAACCGGTGGTAACTGACCATGGCCGTAGCTCGGTGGTAAATACGTGTCTTCCCAACCGGTGGTAACTACCCGACCGGCCGTAGCTCGGTAGTAAATATATGTCTGCACAACCGGTGGTAAGTAACGATACATAACTAGAGCCGGGGACAGCCCAACCCAGCCCGTGATTTAGCAGGGCTGGGCTAGAATTTTTGGAGCCCATTTAAAAACGAGGCTTTTAAGCCCGACTCGAGTAAGTGCGTGGTCCGTGAGGCTTGACTGAGACTGGGCTGGGCCGGCCCGTGGGCCTAATATAAAATATATAAAATATAAAAAGTATATGACACAAAAAATAAGAAGAAGAGTATCCCAAGCTTAAAGTTTATTAAGCTCATCATATTAAAAGATCAAAGTCTTAAAACGTTAATTAGTTTTAAAAATTTAATTATTCTTAATATTTAACTAATTAATATTGCATACATATTGTAGATGTAGATGAAAGTGAAGATATTAAGATAACCTTCTCACAAGCGGATTCAAATGTGTTTGATGAAGATGATATGTTCGATATCCCATAAGCGTCATGGATGTTCTCTTGAATAATTAGTTTTAAAATAAAGTCTTGTCTTTTACTTTTTTAGTATTCATTGTGATATATTGGAAGAGTATAAAAAGTTATTATGTTTTGTGAAATTTTTCCAATAAGATTTTTTTAACTTTTAAATATTTATCTTTTTTAGGTTAGAACTTAAATAAAAAATATAAAATTATATTTTTAAAAAATGATGGGCCGACCCGTGGAGGCCCGCAGCCCACATAGGGCTGGGGTGGGCTGACCATTATAGGGCCCATCAAAATGGTGGGCTAGCCCAGCCCAGCCCATCAATTGCTAAAGCCAACGTGGGTTGGGCTGGGCTAGCCCGACCCCACCCATATTGACAGCTCTATACATAACTACCCAACCGGTGGTAAGATAAGGGTACCATGACCATGTCTTTAGGTATAACATATATATGTACATAATGCCATTTGATCCCCTACTGATAAATATCTAATGCATGAGGTTTTTAAGGATAGATTTCTGAAACTTGTCGGAGTGACGTAAGGTCGTCACACCTCCGATTATCTTTATATACTATCAATCATCATGTACTACATTACCAACTCAAGAGGGATCACAATAAATATGAAGGATAAATATTTATAACATAAAATGTACTCCTAACAAGGGACAAGCAAGATTCAAGGACATCTCAAACTTAATCATGAGTAGAGTCATTTTGATAAGACATTTATTTACGTTTCATTGTAACCGGACTCATGCCAAAAGAAGGGAACGATAGACTTAACATACCTTATCCACGAAGCTACAACTGTTGCACAAGTCCTCACACCTCTTATGGATGGTAATCTATATCATACAAAGGATTGGTTGACGAGCGCAAAACACACACTTAAATATGCTCGCTAGTCGAATATAGTATAGTATAATATCGTATCCGCATGGATTGGAGTTAAACAATATTTTCATAATTTGTAGCTAGATTGCTATCCAGGAGAATCAACAGTTGAGATTGATGTGATTAAAACTAAAATTAACTAAGAGTTCAAACTATTGTCTAATGACAATCGACGCAAGTAATGAGCAAAGGAGGTTATCAATGGGAACACATAGGGTTTTGATAGGATAAGTGCAAGACAATTGTTTGGGATCTAACTCTAGATAATTCACTTCTAATGTTCAAGTAATTCTCTCAAATTTACTCAATTATTAGTTCAACCGTTTAGTAGAAACTCCTCTCTCGATTAAGTCTCAACCTCACAAGATGAACCAATTTAAGCTCGGTGAAGATATGCAAGAATGCGTAGTGGATTGGTCTTTAGGATAACCTCTCTCAATTATCCTCCTAACTAGGTTTAATCAATGATTCAACTAGCCTCTTTCGATTACTAAGAAGAATTAATGAACTCAACCAACAATAGAATGCAAAGATATCACAAGTTATGCCTCTCTCGATTACATGAACAAGTGAATATAGATGCAACAATTAAATCATCCAAAAATGCCTCAATACATAAAACTAGAGTTATAATCCACAAACAAATATCAATACACCAAATCCATCAAACCCTAAAGGAAACTACTCCATAGACATGGAGTAATTTATCACAAATAAAGTTAAAGTATAGAAAAACATAAAACGATCCAAACTCGTGTCATGAGTGAGGATTGAATGATGAATTCCATGTGCTTATTCTTCTCCCACTCCTCCTTAGCTTCCTTAGGTCTAAGATATGTCAAAAGTCTCAAAAATAACATTTTCCATGTATTTATACCAAGTAGGGTCGGGCTCAGACGAAAACACCTCCTGCGCGAAATAGGACAAATACCCTGTAAAAATTGCACAGGCGCGCCGCATGGGGCGACGCGCCATGCGGGGAATTAGTGGGGATTTCCAGAGAGTTATTTCTAACGGGCAACATGCATTTTACACAGGCGCGGCGTGCCACGCACCACGCTAGTGTTGTTTTCTCAGAGTCCGAATTTTTCTTGACCTTTTGATATCCAGACGTGGTTTTCACCCTCGAACGCGATCCCAGCTTTATCCCTTGGGTTTTTACTCAGACTTCAAAGATCCAAATCACTCGAATTCATTCCATAACATCTACATAGCTCGGAATCCTCCTACAAGGCATAAAAAACACACAATTAGTTCAAAACACTAACGATTAAAGCTCAAACTCAATAAAAGTGTAGTAAACTAGAGTGCAATAAGCGACTAAAACATGAAATTATAGCCTACCGTCAACACCCCACACTTAAACCATTGCTCGTCCTCAAGCAATCAAACTACACTTTATAAAGACACGACCTTTTCAAACAACTCTCCTAACTCATTACACCACGAATATTTAAAATAGACTAAGCACACTAGTGTAACATCTTCACCTCAAGATTTGACTCAAAAGCACCACACATTATATATAACCCTCTCACTTACTCTAACATAGAGGTAAAACATTACCTTTCCTTCGTGAATCATGTGCCCTCACAAAACACTAGAGAGTAGTTCCATACATAATAAAATTTAAGAACAATTAGGAACTCAAGATAGAAAGAATTCACTCACTCTCAGAAACAACATTCATATGCTACAAAAGATGAACCATAGGCTTGCCCGTAGTGTAATACTCAACTAATCAAGCCCATTCAGTCAAGGATCAAATAGGACTTTAATTGGTTGTAATGTAGGTTGCGGAATGGGTAGGATACATTTAGATATAAGAGTGACTACATCCCTAAGCACTTTAATACATACACTTAACCATTCAAAATCCCATACTTATGTCAAACCATAACTCCACCTTTACATCAATATACATTAACTCCCAACTTCTTTAAGAACAATTACATCAAAAGTTACCACTATCATGGAATATTTTTCATAACCATACAATTATTTTATTATTTTTTTTTTCAATTCAAGTGGCTCTTACTTTTTCAAAAACAATGCACCTTTCTCCTTATTTCATTAGTTCCACTCAAAAGCCAAACCAACCACCCCACACTTCAACTTTTACAAAGTTCATAATAATTTTATGTGCTCACGAGAGGTTAAAGGTTCAAATAGATGGGCAATTCAAACAAATGGATAAAGTTTGTAATGTGGTTGCCAAAGAAACATGATTACATTCTCAAAGGGGTTAACTAAGATACATAACAATTAGGTGGGTAAGAGCATATAACTGGCTCAACAAAGAAATGCCTATATCAATTCCAAGACTGAATAAAACTACTATTTCGCTTTGCAAACACACGAGGCAAATTCTAGACACCAAATGCAATGCACAGAATACACAAAACCTCATGCCCACATGGCACATAACTCACTCCAGATTGGATTATCAAGATACTCTAGTCAAAGCAGTTAAGCAAAGTTAAGATCATACACTTTAAAGTGCTTATGCAAGAGTCAAAAACTGAGCCTAAGCGTCACAACTAAAGAACTCACTATTCTTAAGGTATAATAAAGTTAAGAGATATTGCCATCAATTCAAATCATAGCACAAGGTTTCCTACTTCTGAAAATAAAAACTGACTACACCCGGTTCAAACAAAACCCTTGGAAAAGAACCGCGGCACAAAGAAAAACCAAGGGGGAATTAGTACACTACCTATGTCATGACCCAAAATCCAACTAGTCGTGATGGCACCTAACCCAACCCGTTAGGTAAGCCAACTATCCACTATCCAATTCCAATGTAATTTAACAAGACAATTAAGTAAAAAAAATATCTAAATCTTATACATTCCCCAAGGACTGGTAGTACAAATCATGAGCTTCTAAGATTAGAATTTACAAAACTAATATGAAATAAATACATCATCTGTTCAAAATGTACATAAACAGATTCTTATAAATCTAAGGCTACCATGAACAAGAGGCAGCTATGACGGGAACACAGGTACATCTTCAAATCTAACTTCTGTTGATCACAGCAATATCAACATCCAATATCTACACGCAAGGTGCAGAAGTGTAGTATGAGTACAACCGACCCCATGTACTCAATAAGTAACAAACCTAACCTTAGGTTGAAAGTAGTGACGAGCTGGAACACAAGTCGGGGTCCAACACCAACAGCCAACAACATTTCAAAATAATATAATTTAAAGCTGCACAAGTAATAACTCAACAATAGCATGCTCAACTTAATCATGATTTATGAAAGTAGCTCTGCCTTTCAAGTGTATCAGTGAAAACTCGAATCTTTTACCGAAGTTTCCAAAAATATGAGTAAGTTTGAAAACAATAATTTTTCCAAAATTCCTTTCAACAATAAAAAAGATGTTTCATTTTCTTTCAACATAGCTAGTGGAAAATGCATCAATATGCCCATATGCCAATATATGTGAGAAGTCATGAATGACGTGATACCGTACAGCATGAGGAAAATGCATCTCTATGCCTGTATGTCAAGTGTGCATGTCAATGCGATGCAACTGAGTGATAAAATCATATGCATACTCTTAGAGTATCATTTCACTCAGTCCTCCCAGTCACTCAGTCCTCACAGTCACTCAATCCTCCCAATCGCTCGGCACTTATACTCGGCACTCGGCACTCGCACTCAGTAGGTACCTGCGCTCACTGGGGGTGTGTACAGACTCCGGAAGGGCTCCTTCAGTCCAAGTGCTATAATCTGCACAGACAACTCACGTGCTGCACGGATAACTCACGTGCTATAGTATCAATATCTGTATCCGCACGGATAACTCACGTGCTATAATAAGCTAATCTGGCCTGCTGCAGCGTGCAACCCGATCCCATAATAATAAGGTATATAAAGCCAATATGGCCTGCTGCGGCATGCAGCCCGATCCCATAATTATCCTCACAATCAGGCCCTCGGCCTCACTCAGTCATCAATCTCTCCAGTCTCTCGGGCTCACAATGTCATGAAACTAGCCTAAAAATGATGACATGATGAATCAGTAAATAACAACAGAGACTGAGAGATGATATGAAATGAATGAACAAGACTGAGTATGAATTTACAATTTAAAAAAATAAATCGATAGTAGAAATAGCCTTCGTGGGTCCCAATAATACCAACATTTGCCTAAGTATTATTTCTGACATCAGTCACAACTCGATAACTCTAGTACGTAGAGATTTCATGATTACAAATAAGTTCAGGTAACTACACAGTACCACATGAATAACTGGGTCACAATTCAAACGGTGCACGCCCACACGCCCATCACCTAGTATGTGCGTCACCTCAACACCAAACACATATCACGTATAATCGGGGTTTATACTCTCAGCTCTAAGATTAGAAGAGTTACTTACCTCAATCCGAGCAAATTCTTTATTCCAATAAACCTTTTCCTCATTATTCGGCCTCCGAACACCTCGAATCTTAGTCAAAATAATTCGATACAATCAACACGAGTTATAGGAATCAATTCCATATGCAAATGCTAAATTCACAATAAAAATCCGAAATTAATTCAAAAATCAATAGCGGGACCCAGATCTCCAATCCCGAAAAAACTCATGAAATCCGAACACCCGTTCCGATACGAGTTCTACCATACAAAAATTATTGAATTCTGACATCGGATTGACCTTCAAATCTTTATTTTACATTTTTGGAGGATTTTATAAAAATCTGATTTTTCTTCCATAAATTCACGGATTCATGATGTAAATGAATATGGAATCATGAAATATAATCAATATAGGATAAGGAACACTTACCCCAATGTTTACCCGTGAAAATCGACCAAAAATCGCCTAAACCGAGCTCCTCAACTCTATTTTTGACAAAAATGGCCAAAAACCCCGTTTATATGCCTCTGGTGTTTTCGAGCGCCACAGGTAGCGTGGGGCGCTGCCTCTGGCACACTTTTCAGAATCCCAACAATTCCCTGTGCCAGGACTAGCGCCCCACGCTACCCTGGGTGCTTGCGGCGATGGAAAATCTTTTCTGACACGGAAATAGGCATAACTCTCTCATACGATGTCCGCATTCAACGATTCTTTTTGCTATGACTCCGTAATTTTGATACGGATCTAATGCATCAATCAAAATCGAATTTGGAGATCATATTCTTAATGTGATACCACTTATGCTTGAAGAAACGACGTCAGAACATTTTACATTCGATGACGAAACCTATCAAATCATGTCCGATTGACCTCAAAGTTTTGTACACAAGTCATAAATGACATAACAGACATATTCTAAATTTCCAGAATTGGATTCCGACCCCGATATCAAAAGGTCAACTCCCTGGTTAAACTTCCAACTTTCAATTTTCCTATTTTCGCCATTTCAAGCCTAATTTGACTACGAACTTCCAGATAATTTTCCGGACACGCTCCTAAGTCCAAAATCACCATACGGAGCTGTTGGAATCATCAAAACTCTATTTCGGGGTCGTTTGCACAAAAGTCAAACTCCGATCAACCATTTTTCATTTAAGCTTCCAACATGAAATTCATTCTTCCGAACTAATCCCGAAACACCTGAAAATTCAAAACCGATGATTCACACACGTCATAATAAATCATATGAAACTATTCAAGACTTAAAATAGTAGAAAGGAGAGTAATTACTCAAAACAATAAGTCGGGTCGTTATAACTTAACAAAAGAAAATCTTGTTGGTCTTTTTCCTTCGACTTTAATCCCTTAAGAAACCCGTCAAATGATATCCATCGTCGGGGCGACGTGCCATGCGGGGCATTAGTGGGGATTTCTAGAGAGTTGTTTCTGACAGGCAGCATGCATTTTACACAGGCGCGGCGCGCCACGCGCTGCGCTAGTGTTGTTTTCTCAGAGTCCAAATGTTTCTTGACTTTTTGATATCCAGACGTGGTTTTCGACCCCCGAACGCGATCCCAGCTTTATTCCTTGGGCTTTTACCCAGACTTCAAAGCTCCAAATCACTCGAATTCTTTCCATAACATCTACATAGCTCGATATCCTTCTACAAGGCATAAAACACACAATTAGTGCAAAATACTAGCGATTAAAGCTCAAACTCAATTAAAGTGCAGTAAACTAGAGTGAAATAAGAAACTAAAACATAAGATTATAGCCTACCATCATTGGTATCAATATCAACTTCATATTCTTTAGGGAAGTTCATTAGTCATTTTATCAAACAACTTATGTGAATAACTTCATAGGGTCGTTTATAGTTCGAATTCAACATGTTTTAGCACAATAATCTTCATCTTCACTTCTCCTCATCCCCATCATGATATCCATACCTTTACAATTCCATTTGGTATCTTAAATCATGTAAATACAGCCCACACAACATAGCTCAGCTTCAAGTTTCATAATTACTAGTTTCTTCAAGAATCCTCCAATAAATTCAACCCAACACTTGTACAAACTTAAGATTAGGTTAGGGATGATGAAACTTACCTTAAATATACCAAGAACCCTCTGTTATTTAACTTACTTCAACCCCAAGTCACTTCCTAAGTCGTCACAACAAGAAGGAAAGGGAGTTAATAGTAACCACAATATTCTTTACGTCGAACTTGCGTGGTTTATCTTTGGATTCACTCTAGTATCATGTGGGAACTCTTGGAGAGCATCTAGGAGGGTTTAGGAACTGTTTTGGTCGATAAAAATGAGTTAAAACGAGTTAGAATTGACCTAAATACAAGCTAGACCTTTACACCGACTTTGTGGTTCCCAAGGGAGCTGCTTGTGCAGTCTCACATAAATGTGAATATCTCTTCGCTCCGACGTCGTGTGGTCGAACCGTTTAATGTGTTAGAAACTAGAATCGTAGACCTTCAATTGTATGGGTGGATCACCCTGTAATTCTTATTATATTGAGGGAAAGGCTCTGCTATATTTGACCTAAGTTTCAGCGCATTTATGAATGTAACTTGTGATGACCTTTGTCAACTTTTGTTTTGCAACTTGCTTGTCTTTAAGGCTTATTAGACGACTATTATGTGATTCAAATACCTTAAAAACGACCTACTTAGGATATGAAGTACTCCTAGTTTTACCCCAAAACTATGGGTTATAACATCTTAGATTCGTTTAGCCTCCAAACCTCACGATACTTCCTTAACATTTGTTTTAACCCATCATTATCTTCATAAAGGTCCTTAAACTCTCCGGCTCATAATGATTCACTTAAGACATATTCTAACATGAAAGTACGGGGTGTAACAAAAAAGCAATCCAAAAATTGCCTTAGATCGAGCTCCACAAATCCAAAAATATGAAAAAAATACTCAAATCCTCGATGTTATAGAGTCTGCTAGCAAAATCACACCTGCGGCTCACTCAGTCGCACCTGTGGACACATCCATCGCAGGTGCAAAATCACCAGAACCTGCAACCTTCAACAATTCCTCCAAGTCCACAATTGATCTGATCTCAACCTGAAACATACTCGGAGGCCACCGGGACCCCAACCAAACATACCAACAAGTCCTACAACACAATATGAACCTACTCGAAGCCTCAAATCACATCAAACAATATCAAAACCATGAATCGCACCCAATTCAAGCCTAATGAAACTAATGAACTTTAAACTTCCAAAACTCATGCCGGCCATAACAAATCAATTTTGAATGACCTCAAATTTTGCATGCAAGTCCCAAATGACACAATGGGCCTATTCCAATTCCCGAGAACAAAATTCGAACCCGATATAAATAAAGTTAACTCCCGGTCAAATCTATTAACCTTCCAAACCTTCAACTTTTTAACTTTCGCCAAAAGAATCAAATCAACATACGGACCTCCAAATCCAAATCCTGACATACTCCTAAGTACAAAATTACCATACGAAGCTATTGGAACTATCAAAACTCCATTCCCGGATCGTCTACATAAAAGTCAAACTCCGGTCAACTCTTTCAATTTAAGCTTCCAACCTTGGTACTGAGTGTCCCAATTCATTCCAAAAACTTCCATGGAATCAAACCAACCACCCCGGCAAGTCACATAACCATAATTACACACATGTAAGGCATCAAATAGGGGAAACTGGCTAAAATACTCGAAATGACCGGCCGAGTAGTTAGAAAACAACTCTCAAAACAAAAAAATCCTCATACACCATATTCTCTGTTGCATTAACGTTAAAATCATTCTGACTTCTTTCGTTAAACCAACTCTTCATCATATTCATCAAACACCATTTCATGTGATGCCTTAAAGTAGTAATTTGTGAATAAAGACTTTTATGCATATTTGGCTCACCATTCCATTTAAGAACTAAAACATTAATGCTAAAAGTTCATAATTCTAGTACTCAATGCCAGTGTACACAATTTTATAAAATAAGGAGCAATTTGTTAACAAGTTGTATAATCAATGGATAACTTCTAAAGATTTTGTATACGGTTAAAATGGGCCCATCCGGTTTTACTAATTGACCGAGACCGGGAGTTTGCATCGAAGGATGGCCTCGTAACGGAATAGGCCATATCACGAGGATAGGTACCGAGTTCAAAACCGAGGTACATGTTAAGATCGAGGCTAGTAGCGATCGAAGCCAAGTGAGACAGACATCGAGCAAGATCGAAGATAGCATAATAACAAAGGCAAGATATCTGTGGCTGGTCAAGGATTATGGCGTAAATCTCGGTGACTGGTCGAGGATCGTGGCATAAATCTCGGAACAGATCAAATCAGAAACAGTTAATTAGCTAATCATGGGGTTTCCTTCTGTAATTAGAATTGTACCATAAGTAGAACTCCTCTACTATATACAAGGGTGTTATAATCATTTGTAACACACGATTCAGAGAGAAAAAGCAATACAATTTTCTTTCCTGTTGATACGATTATTCATCATCTTGCTTTATTTTTAACTATTTTGGTATCAGTCAGTTCGAGGGCATCCTAGCTCGAGGGTTAAATTCCGTTTCAATACTGATTCGCTTTATTTTATAGTTCATTTTTGTTAGTAATCTTCATATTTATCTATCGGTATTAAGAGAAATCGCGTATCCTTAAAATCTCATTATAAGTTTAATTGTTATCCAATTTTAAGGGTAAACAGTTTGGCGCCCACCGTGGGGATGAGGATAATAGTGATTGCTTAATACTGATTCCAAAAACACACACTGCTTTACACTTGTTCTCGTAAGAATCTTTGTTTTCAGGATAAACATGTCAAACTCACAAGCAGTGCCTACACATGGTGACAACGGCCTCGGATTTCATGGGGAAAATGACAATAGCCGCCCTAGGGATCGAGGTGCCTCAGGCTGACCTTGAGGAAGCCCCAATTGCAAATCCCGTCGATGTCACTACACATGTCACCCTAAACACAAATTTGGGCATTGATCCCGAAGGTAGCATACGCAGAGAAGTTCGATCAGGTGGTCGAGGTACGCATGGTGGAGAAGATGATAGAGTTAGCCTCTAATTGATATTCGAAATGTTACAGGCTCAACAAGCCGCTATAGCACAACTACAAAATCATCACCGAACATCGAGTAGGATCGAACCAGAAGTCATTCACAGGACTGGACCTGTGCCATAAAGGTCGAATGCCAATGAATCGGGGACTGACCCTGCCATTATGAAAATGTTCGAGGAGCTAACTAAACGGATTGAATCGGGAGAAAAGAAAATCGAGGCTAATGAGAAGAAAGTGGAGACATACAACTCCCGAATTGACCAAATACCAGGGGCACCGCCGATTCTAAAAGGTATGGATTCAAAGAAATTTGTACAGAAGCCCTTCCCACCAAGTGCGGCACAGAAACCCATTACGAAGAAGTTCCGAATGCAAGAAATTCCTAAGTACAATGGGACCACCGACCCTAATGAACATGTCACTTCTTATACATGCGCAATAAAAGGAAATGACTTTGAAGATGATGAGATTGAATCTGTTCTACTGAAGGAATTTGGAGAAACCTTGTCGAAAGGAGCAATGATATGGTACCACAATTCGCCGCCTAATTCCATCGATTCCTTCGCCATGCTTGCAGACTCCTTCATAAAGGCACATGCTGGAGCAATAAAGGTTGCGATTAGCAATTGGACCTCTTCAAGGTGAAACAAAAAGACAACGAAATGTTGAAGGAATTCGTATCTCGGTTTCAAATGGAACACATGGAACTACCACCGGTCACAAATGATTGGGCTGTTCAGTCCTTTACTCAATGTTAGAACGAACGAAGTTCGGTGGCATCACGATAGCTAAAGAAGAATTTAATTGAATATCCAGCGGTAACTTGGGCCGATGTACATAATCAGTACCAGTCAAAGATCAGGGTCGAGGATGATCAATTGGGGACCCCTTCCGATTCCGCTTATCCAAACAGGCCCGTCGGCAGAACTCAAAGGGATATTGATAGAGAACCCCGGTCGAGCAGAGATCGATATCTACCATACAACATAGATAGTAGAAACAGCGGCCCAGGATGCAATCCCATCCGAAATGATCGAAGGAATATCGAAGACAGAGCTCTCGAGGGCTCATGAGCAAAAGTGGCTTCGATAAACATGCCAATCTCACAAAAGCACCACGATTGTTAGTATACAACTTCAACATCGATGCATCAGGTATTGTGTCAGCCATTGGGAGAATCAAAGATACTAGATGGCCTAGACCCCTACAAATCGATACATCCCAAAGGAACCCCAATCAAACATGCTAATGCCATGGTACATATGGTCATAAAACCGAAGACTGTAGAAAACTAAGGGAGGAGGTGGCTCGTCTATTCAACGAGGGTCACCTTCGAGAATTCTTGAGCGACCGAGATAAAAACCATTTCAGAGACAGAGACGCAAATAGGAAAAATGAGCAGGAAGAACCACAACACGTGATTCACATGTTCGTTGGTGGGGTCGATATTCCACAAGGGCCCGTGTTCAAACACACTAAAGTATCAATCATCAGAGAAAAATGAACTCGAGACTATGTGCCAGAAGGTGCTTTATCATTCAATGATGAGGAAGCAGAAGGGATCTCATAACCCCACAATGATGCTTTGGTAATCTCTATCCTTATGAATAAAATTCAGGTTAAACGTGTTTTAACTGATCCAGGAAGTTCGGCCAATATTATTCGATCGAGGGTCGTGGAGCATCTCGGCCTACAAGATCAGATCGTACCCGCAGCTCGGATTCTCAATGGCTTTAACATGGCAAGCGAAACAACTAAAGGTTAAATCATCCTACCAGTAAATGTAGCCGAAATTATTCAAGAAACAAAGTTCCATGTGATCGAAGGCAATATGAGATACAATGTACTGCTCGGAAGACCATGGATTCATAATATGAGGGCAGTCCCCTCAATCCTTCACCAAATGCTGAAGTTCCCAACACCGGATGGAGTAAAAATGGTGTATGGGGAACAACATGCTGCCAAAGAGATGTTCGCGATCGACAAATTGATACGGGTATCGGCGATTTTGTCAACGAAAGTATCGGAGTCCAAAGGAAAACAGGAAACTAAATAGCAACCACAGCTACCAGCCTCGACTCAATCGGAGAAGAAGGGAACGGATGAGGACGATGACTATTGGATCCCTCGATCCTTCATAATCCCTGAGGATTCCGACGCCACCAAATCGACAGTCGATGAGCTGGAGTAAGTCGTACTGATCTAGCATCTACCCGATCGAAAGGTATACCTGGGTACGGGGTTAACCCCCGAGCTCAGGAAAAAACTCATCAAATTTCTGATCAATAATATGGATTGTTTTGCTTGGTCCTATTTAGATATGATAAGGATCCCGCCGTAAATCGCTACACATCGACTGAACTTGGACCTGAAGTTCCGCCCAGTTAAACAAAAGAAAAGACCCCAGTCCGAGGTAAAATATGCATTCATCAAGGATGAGGTAACCAAACTTCTCAAAATAGGATCCATTCGGGAGGTAAAATATCCCGAATGGTTAGCAAACGTAGTCGTAGTCCCTAAAAAGGGAAATAAACTTAGAATGTGCGTAGACTATAAAGATTTAAACAAAGCATGTCCTAAAGACTCTTTTCCTCTTCCGAATATCGATCGCATGATCGATGCCACGACCGGCCACGAGATCCTTAGTTTTCTCGATGCCTACTCTGGGTAAAATCAAATATAAATGAACTCGGAGGATCAGGAAAAAGACTCCGTTCATTACTAAGTACGGCACCTATTGTTATAATGTAATGCCATTTGGACTAAAAAATACTGATGCTACTTATCAACGCTTAGTAAATCGAATGTTCGAAGAATAAATAGGTAAGTCAATGGAAGTTTATATTGATGAAATGCTAGTTAAGTCCCTGCGAGTAAAGGACCATTTGACACATTTGTAGGAGACCTTCGATATACTAAGGAAATACAACATGAAACTCAACCCGGAGAAATGTGCATTCGGGGTCGGCTCGAGCAAGTTCCTCGGCTTTATGGTATCATATCGGGGTATCGAAATCAACCCCGATAAGATCAAGGCGATCGAAGACATCACAGTCGTGGATAATGTTAAGGCCGTACAAAGATTAACAGGGCGCATAGCTGCCCTAGGCCGATTCATCTCGAGGTCTTCAGATAGAAATCACAGGTTCTTCTCACTGCTCAAAAAGAACAACAATTTTGCATGGACCCCGGAATGCCAACAAGAATTGGAAGAACTAAAACGGTACCTCTCGAGCCCTCCACTGCTTCATACTCCAAAAGCGGACGAGCAACTATACTTGTACTTAGTAGTCTCGAAAATCGCGGTAAGTGGGGTCCTAGTTCGAGAAGAGCAAGGTACTCAATTTCCTATTTATTATGTTAGTCGAACTCTGGGTGAGGTCGAGACCCGGTACCCACACTTAAAAAAATTAGCGCTTGCCTTAATAAGCGCTTCTAGGAAATTAAAACCATATTTCAGTGTCACCCGATCTGTGTGGTGACTACCCTTCGCAATATTTTGCATAAAACTGAACTTTCGGGCCGATTGGCCAAATGGGCCGTCGAGATCAGCAGGTTCGATATCGAGTATTGACCCCGAACGGCCATCAAGTCTCAAATCTTAGCGGACTTCGTGGCCGACTTTACATCACCCCTCGTATCCGAGGTCGAAAAGGAACTATTATTAAAATTGGGTACATCATCGGGAATATGGACCCTCTTTACAGACGCCGCTTAGAACGTGAAGGGGTCCGGGCTAAGCATCATTTTGAAGCCGCCCACGAGTAATACAATTAGACAAGCTATCAAAACTTCCAAGTTAACTAACAATGAGGCCGAGTATGAGGCCATGATTGCAGGTCTCGAGCTAGCTAAAGGTTTGGGAGCAGAAGTCATCGAGGCCAAATGTGACTCCCTGCTCATGGTAAACCAAGTCAACAAAACTTTTGAGGTCCGAGAAGATTGAATGCAGAGGTACTTGGACAAATTACAGGTGACTCTACATCGGTTTAAAGAATGGACCTTACAGCATGTGCCTTGAGAACAAAACAACGAGGCCGATGCCTTTGAAAATTTTGGGTCATCAGTCGAAGATGGCGAGATTAGCTCTGGGACTGTCGTACAACTTTCAAGGTCAGTAATCGAAGGAGGACACGCCGAAATCAACTCCACAAGTCTGACCTGGGATTGGAGGAACAAATATATCAAGTACCTAAAGAATGGGAAGTTCCATCGGATCCTAAATAATTGAGGACTCTACGTACGAAGGCCGAACGATTCACATTGGCCGAAGATGGAACCCTATATAGAAGGATGTTCGATGGACCATTGGCAATATGTTTGGGACCAGGAGATACCGACTACATCCTACGAGAAATCCATGAAGGCACCTGCGGAAATCATTCCGCTGCCGAATCATTGATTCACAAAGTCATCAGAGCAGGATACTATTGGGCCGCTATGGAGAAGGATACAAAAGAGTTTGTTCGAAAGTGCGACAAATGTCAAAGATATGCACCGATGATTCACCAGCCCGGAGAGCAACTCCACTCAATCTTATCCCCATGGCCATTCATGAAGTGGGGAATGGATATCGTCGGCCCTCTGCCATCGGCCCCAGGTAAAGCTAAATTTATTTTGTTTATGACTGACTATTTCTCTAAGTGGGTTGAAGCACAGGCTTTCGAGAAAATTAGAGAGAAAAAAGTCATAGACTTCATCTGGGACCACATTATATGCTGATTCGGGATGCCTGCCGAGATCGTATGTGACAATGGAAAGCAATTCGTCGGCGGCAAAGTGACAAAATTTCTCGAAGATCACAAAATAAAGAGGATCCTGTCGATGCCATATCATCCTAGTGGGAACGGACAGGCCAAATCGACAAACAAAACCATCATTCAAAATATAAAGAAAAGATTGAACGATGCTAAGGGAAAATGGAGAGAAATATTGCCCAATGTTCTTTGGGCGTATCGTACGACGTCAAAATCCAGTACGGGGGCAACACCGTTTTCTTTAGTATACGGCACCGAAGCTCTGATCCCGATTGAAGTCGGGGAACCCATCGTCAGGTTTCGATATGTAACAGAAGAGTCAAATCACGAGGCTATGAATACAAGCCTCGAATTGCTAGTTGAAAAACGGGAATCTGCCCTCGATCGAGTGGCCGCACAAAAATAACGGATCGAAAGGTACTACAATCGAAGAGCCAATCTTCGACACTTCAAAATCGGGGACTTGGTTCTGAGGAAGGTCACCCTTAATACTCGAGACCCAAACGAAGAAAAACTTGGTCCGAACTGGGAGGGACCATACCAGGTCCTCGATATCATCGGAAAAGGATCCTACAAACTTGGCATGGTGAACAACGAACAATTACCAAACAATTGGAATATATCACTCCTCAAACAATATTACTGCTAAGGTATGACCTTCTCCATTTTCATTTATATTTTATACTAACCATTTGCAAGTGTTTAGTTGAAGACATCAAAGGATTCTTCAAACGCAGAGTCCTTAGGGCTGAAAGCACGCGTTGCACTCTTTTTCCCTTAGACCGGTTTTTGTCCCAAATGAGTTTTTCCGGTGAGGTTTTTAATGAGGCAACCATTGTTCGTGCTAACTTAGAGCAATTCAACAGTATCTGAGGCTCCTTTACAATCAACCTCGAATACTGGGGGGCATCACCTTCAGATAGTTACAAGGAAAATACTTCGTGTCGACAGGGTCTCGATAGGTAAATTTTGTAGAGGACCAAACGGTCAAATAAACCGTGTCCATGTAGATTACTCAAACCCTAATGGCAAAACACGTACACATATATAATCTATTGAAAGAAGTATTTTTCCTTACCAGATATTCCATGCTTCAGAAAAATTTATACTTTACAATTTCATACTTATGATCTATTGTGGAAACTGGCTTAAGGGCCGATCACAACTAAAGTTCAAACAATTTACCCGATACTCTGGGACTGCCATCCAAAAGATCGATATGATCGAATTACTAAACCTCGAAATCATAAGACCTTAATAAGGCAATCCTCGATTTTATAGGCCACGACCACCCCACTCGGGGACTGATACTTCGAACAAGTTTGAAGTATAAAAGAGGAACAAGTCCAAAAGCAAATCCCAAATTAAAGGCTACGACCAAATTAACACGGTTCAGACACGTCCGATTTCTATTATTAAACAGGCCTTTGAATATTTTCACAAACCGGTTAAAAAGGCTACCCTCGGCTAAATTTCTAAGGTCTCGATAATATCGACCCTCAAAAACCCTAATGGGTACAAAGTCGTTCGAACTCTCGAACAAATTCTTTATTTTATGCTAAGGCATTACGAAATAAAGGGTCTCGATAATAACGACCCTTGAAATTCCTAATGGGTACGGAACCGTTCGAACTCTCGAGCAAATACTTTTTTTTGTGCTAAGGCACAACATAATTTATATGATTAAACAATAAACTTATCAAGCCGAAAAGGGGGAGAAAGCCAATCTTTTTGCTATGGCCGTATCAGCCTAATTCAAGAACCTAAAGGGCCAGTTTATTTTTTAGAAATCATCCTCACTCAATTAAAACCTAAGGATCACCCTACTTTGAGCTCGAGCAAGTACTCACTCGATTATTAAAACTACACTAGTTCGGCTTCGATCAAATTGCCTACGCCTCGAACTTATGAACAAAATTTTCATAAGGCATAAATAAAACAAAATTTTCACAAGGCATAAATGAAATAAAGACAAGTTGGAAAGGAAAGAAATCTTTATATATATGAGAATATTTACAAGGTATGATCAGGATCCTATACAAAAGATCAAAAGTGAAAAATCCTAAGGTTCCTAATATTCTCCGGGGGAAGCTTCTTCTCCATCGAGGTCCTCCCCATTCTCGGACCCGCTCTTGCTGCCATCATCATCATCATCATCGGAAGTGGCTAGCGCTCCAGCTTTGGCTTCATGCTCTCTAGCCTTTATTATCTCGTTGGTAAGATCAAAACCTAGAGCGTGGATCTCCTCGAGGGTTTCCCTCCAAGATTGACATTTGGCGAGTTTGGCAATCCAATATGCTCGAGTTTGAGCGGTCTCGGCTGCTCTCTCGCTTGGACTTGAGCGGCTTCAGCATTGGCCCGGTAGATGGCCACGATCGCATCTACCTCGGCCTTTGCCTTTTCAGCTTCAGATTTGGCCTTGGCAAGTTTGGAAGACAACCGAGCCTTGAGCTCCTTTATTTTCCTTGCTTGAGCCGAGCTCTTCTCCTTCATACCTTGAAGCTAACTTTCGACCGATGATAATTGGGTTCAAGCAGACTCTTTTTTTGCAGCAAAATGGTCCATACCTTCTTTCCACCCCAAGGACTCTGCCTTTATCATGTTGACCTCCTCGAGGAGCTGCTCGATCCTCTCGACCTTCTGCTGCAGTTGTGAGATCAAAATGTTATCCACCATTCCCGAATTGAGCCCATGAACTTTTAAGATTTTCATTACCTGCTCGATCAGGTCGGTATGATCTTTGTGAGCCGTGGCCAATTCGGCTCGGAGGTCCTTGATCTGTTCTTCTTTTTGTTTACCGAGAAGGTTGATGGCATTCCTCTCCTCGGTAAGCCTTTGAATGTCGGCCTCGTACTGACTCAGCTCGGCTCGAGACCGAGAAAATGCTTCTCGGTGAAGCGTTGAGGCCTACGCAGAAAGAAGAAAAGAAGTTAGACAAAAGAGAAAAATGAACACAAAGATAATACCAACAAGGGGAGCTAAGGCTTACCCGATTCTGAGCTTGCTGTGCTTCATTGAAAAGGTTCGATGCCTTGCCCAAGTCCTTCCTCGAGACCTCCAAGTCACTCAGACCGGTAAAGTAATCATGGAAGGGGTCCTCCCTTCCGTGGGCTCCTTCCATGGAGAGGGTCTTCAAGGCCCGAGCCTCTTGTATCATCTCCTCATCTAGAGGGGCCTCGACAGCCGTACCCACCGTTGGCTCAGTGTGGTGGGGGCCATCTTCGATCCTCGATGACTCGGGGACTTCGCCCAAGTCTCTTCCCGAGACCCCCTCATCTCGAGATGGATTCTTTGCAGCCTTCACCGATTCAGTGGCCTTTGGGGCCTCAGTGCTCATTCCCACTTGGGCCACCAGCCCGGAGTCGTCTTCTTCCACTTCTTCGTCTTCTTCCCTTAGATGCCGAACAGAATCTTTGGTTAGGATGATGATGTTCTTCCTCGGCTTACGAGCCGCCTTCTTCTTAGGTTCTGGATCCTCGGAGAGTGAGGACTTTTTTCTCTTTTTGTCCTTTGCCAGTTTCGGTGCCGGGATCGAAGTCTCCCCCTCACCAGATAAGGGCCTCATAACAGCATCTTTGCCAAGGCCTGTATGAAAGGAAATTAAGTAAGAAATTCTTTGATAAAATCATTAAAGATGTGGAAAAGGGGCTTACCATGAGTTTTGGCTTCCCATCGGCCCTTTGATAAATCACGCCATGAGCGCTCGGCATACGAAGAGGTCGAGGCCAGGTCCCGAACCCAGCTCTTGAGGTTAGGAATTGCACAGGGCATCCAAGCGACCTCTACATCACGGAAGGGGATATCGATGGGAGGAAGAAAAGGAGCAAAACAATAAATAAGAGCTAACAGTGGGATTGGACTTACGCTTCATATTCTATTTCTCAGGTTATGGCATCTTCTCGGCCGGGATTAGGTCGGAAGTCCTCACTCGAACGTATCGGCCCATCCAGCCTCGGTCCTTGTCCTTGTCTATGCTCGAGAACAACACTTTGGTAGCCCGGCGTTGGAGTTTTATTAACCCGCCTCGATAGAGGCGGGGACTGTATAACCTGATAAGGTGGTCGAGGGTGAAAGGAATCCCCTCGACTTTGCTCACGAAGAATCGGAGCAGAATCACAATTCTCCAAAATGAAGGATGGATTTAGCCTAGGGTTATTTGATACTGACGACAAAAATCAATGACAATGGGGTCGAGGGGGCCCAGCGTGATAGGGTAAGTGTAAACACTTAGAAACTCTTCTACATGGGTGGTGATATCCTCTTCGGGGGGTCGGGATCACCACCTCTTTGCCCTCCTAGTTGCAATCTTTCTTTACCTGCTTAAGGTATCCCTCAGTTATCGAGCATATATATATCGACACTGGCTCGCATCGATCGGGAATCGACGAGGCTTTATCGGTCTTAAAATCGAAAGTGAGGACACCCCCCGGGAAAACACTCCTCGGGGCGTGGCTCTGTCGGTGTCTTGTCGCCGGCCAGCCGCGATGAAGAAGCGTTTTTCTTTTGTGGAACAGTTTTTGATGTTTTTGCCATTTTTATATGGATTTGAAGTTAAAAATAGATGAATATGATAAGATTTGGTGTTTTGAGAAGAGGTTAGCAGTGAAAATCGTAGATTTGTAGATGAAGAAATTAGAAGATATAAAAAGCTTTGGAGATTGGAAATTTGAAAGTAAAAGTTCAAAATGGTGGAGAGAGGGGCTATATATAAATTTCACAACGACGGTTCAATATTGGCGGTGGCCGACCATCGACTGACGTGCATTTAATGCCTTGGTAACTGTACAGACGGGACATTTCAGTCACTTCCGTCGCTTATGTCACAAGGATGACATCATGACAGGTCGAGATAGAAAATCGAAAGCTCAATTCGTTTCTTGTCATTACACTCCAAAATAACGAGGGGACTATCTGTATACGGTTAAAATCGGGCCCACCCGATTTTACTATTTGACCGAGACCGGGAGTTTGCATCGAAGGATGGCCTCATAACGGAATAGGCCATATCACGAGGATAAGGTACCGAGTTTAGAACCGATGTACCTGTCAAGATCGAGGCTAGTAGCGATCGAAGCCAAGTGAGACAGACATCGAGCAAGATCGAAGATAGCATAATAACAAAGGCAAGATATCTGTGGCTGGTCGAGGATTATGGCATAACTCTCGGTGACTGGTCGAGGATCATGACGTAAATCTCGAAACGGATCAAATCAGAAATAGTCGATTAGCTAATCATGGGATTTCCTTCTGTAATTAGAATTGTACCATAAGTAGAACTCCTCTACTATATAAAGGGGGGTTCTATTCATTTATAACACACGATTCAGAGAGAAAAATCAATACAATTTTCTTTCCTGTTGATACGATTGTTCATCAGCTTGCTTTATTTTTAACTATTTTGGTATCAGTAAGTTTGAGGGCATCCTAGCTCGAGGGTTGAATTCCATTTCAATACTGGTTCATTTTATTTTGTAGTTTATTTCTATTATTAATCTTCATATTTGTCTATCGGTATTAAGTGAAATCGCGTATCCTTAGAATCTCATTATAAGTTTAATTGTTATCCAATTTTAAGGGTAAACATGTTTATATTTTTGGTAATTAGACAAGGTTCATTTTCAAAACTTTGGTAACTGAAATTGATTTCAAAAAGATACAAACTATGATAATGAAAAAAGAAAAAAAGATGACAGATATATACAAAAATGTATATATTACGTTTGTATAGAATGTTGTTTTCCTTTACTTGAAAATAGACTTGCAATGTTCTTCGCTGGAATTATTGATCAACAGTACAAAGTGGTGGTCCCTTGTTTGAGTCTGATTACAATAAGCAAAGATAGTAATCAAGGAGGGAAAATGACTCACTTTTTTCTTTCCTTCCATTTCTCTTGGACTAGATCTATTTAACTTAGTATCTATCTACTAAAAATATGAGGTGGGATCCACATCAACAGCAATTCACCTTTTCTTCTTTGTTTAAACCTAACAGTAAATGAACCACAAACATACTTGTCAAAAGCATAGGGTGGCCTCATACAAATATTATTGGGTGAGTCTCCTCCAAAATAAAATTTCTCCAATTAAATTGCTATCCAAATAAAAGAAACAAGGCAAGCAAAGTAAGATTGAGAGATCACCTTTATTTGTTTGTGTTAGAAGAGAGGTTAATAGGTCAAATCATTAGTAGCAAAGAGGACGGAATTATTCCATTGGGAAAGGAAAAAACAAAAGATAATAAGGAAAAGGCAGGAAACTTCACTAATCCCAGTACACAACACAACATTATAAACCAAACAACATAATAAAAGTAAAAGCAATTTTGAAAATCATATCCCTGTGCCTGTCCGCACATCTTTCTATGTTTGTGTTTCGCTTTCGGTCTAGAGACAGCGACACCAGCTAAGCTATTTCCCCTAAGAGTATGCCTACGTGTAAATGGACCCTACCCCATCCCCATTCTCTCTGTCAGATCTCTATTAGCTTTCTTCTACTTTTCCCACATGTTACACTGCGAAGACAAAGATATTCGACACAGAGAAGCTAGCTAGTACAATATACTACTAATCTCGCTTTATTATCTTTTCTTATTCTTAGCATATCAAATTATCAATATCGCTTTAATCATCTTTTCTTTTTCATTTTCCTTTCCCCCTCTTAATCCAAGATTACTTATAGTTTGTTTGGCCAAGCTTATCCATTCCAAGAAGCACTTTTTTTGAACTTGTTTGGCCAAGCTTCTCCATTCCAAGAAGCACTTTTTTTTCTTTTTTCAAAGTTGAGGTGTTTGGCCAAGCTTTTGATAGAAAAAAAAAGTACTTTTGAGGAGAACCAGAAGCAGTTTTGGAGAAGCATAAAAAATAGCTTCTTTTCAAAAACACTTTTGAGAAAAATACACTTAGAAACAGTTTTTAAAAATTTGGCTAAACACTAATTGCTGCTCAGAAGTGCTTTTCAAATTAATTAGCCAAACAAAAACTGCTTCTCAACAAAAGTACTTTTGAGAGAAGCACTTTTGAAAAAAAGCACTTCTCAAAATAAGCTGATTTTTGCAGCTTGGCCAAACAGGTTGTTAGACTAAGTCCAAAATATTTGTACTTGTTTTCTTTTCTAAGAGCCGATCGAATCATAATAAGTATTTTCAGCACATTCTTGTTTATTCCCTCCGTTCCATTTTATATGACAAAATTTTAATTGCCACGAAGTTTAACAAAAATAAAAAGATTTTTGAAAATTATTATCTAGAACAGAGGCGGACTCAGGATTTGAGCACGACGGGGGAACCACTGTATGCTAATCACTAGCGATGAAATTCGGCTTGCAACACTTTGAAAATTTAATGTGTTTACCCTTAAAAATGGATAAAAATTGAATTTATATGCGGTTTTAAGGATATGTGGACAGATTCAATACAAGTTATTAACAACATTAGATAATCAAATTAAAGATAAAATAAATGGCCAAACCAGTAGTAGTACCGAGTTCGGGCTCGGTTGTGATCCAAACGATTAGCTTGCCTTCGATTCGGAACCAAACACTTATGAAGAACTATGAGTAATATCAAGAACTTTGAATGACCTTTAGAAACAGAGAAAATAAATGTATATTGCCTTGATATGGGTGTTACAATATCTCTAATGAATAATCAGCTTCCCCTTTATATAGTAGGGGAGTTCTACCCTAAGTACAATTCTAAAAAAGGTAAAAATCTTCTTTTTGCTAATCACTGATCTACCGCCGATACGGGTCGAGATTCACGCCGTGATATCCGGTTGGACAGGGATATTACGGCCCTTTGTTAATCATGCGCGGTCGTTTGGTAATGCTCTCCGAGGTTTTGGAAGTCGAACCGGACCCGGGGGTCATGGCCTCGATGGCTCCGAGAGCAGGCGTTTTGCTCAGGCCTTGATGCGAGAGGCTCCTGGCTTTGATTCTTATTCCTTGCAGTCATGTCCTTGCTTCGTTTGCCTCACCAGGAAATCGAGTTACTCTTTAGCCTCGGTTTTACCCGTATACAGATAGTTCCCTCGTTTAAAAAAGAGTAGGTTTGCCGAAACGATGGGAAACGATAGATGTTCTCCGGTTTCTTCCTCCGTATGTTATGACGAAGGAGTCAAAATGTCCCATCAGTCACGTCGTTCCGACTTCGGACACCTGTCAATCATCGGTTGGTTGCATCCGAATGCGAAGCGTTGCCTACTTCCTTATAAAAGCTTCCATCTTTTGTTTTTTTCTACTTTTCGACCAAGATTTTATCTTCGATTTTCCCAACTATCATCAACTTATTTCAAACCTTCATACCTTCATCTTTTGATCTTCAAATCTTCATAATTTTTCTTAGATTCTTGCTCAGATCTTCTTAAATTCTTCATATCCCGTTGTTCCGCCTTCAAACTTGTTCTTCCAAACCTCCATACTTCTTCTTCAAACCTTCAAGTTTTACCAGCCAACAATGGCTAAAACTTCAAAATCAGTTCCCTAATAGGCTGCCTCTTCATCTTACCAACCGGCTGCTTGTACTGAGGCGGTCGATCCAGAAATAGTTGTCTTCAAGGCGACTTCTTTCGACGTGGCTGCCACCGAGTCAGCAGTCGCCGAACCGGCTCCCGATCCCCCTTTGAAAGTGTTTATTCCCGGGGGTTGTTCTATTATGGATGAATTCAAGGTTGAGAAACCCTCGTCCAAGCAGGATCGGACAGAAGGAGCATCAAGTTACATATGCTCCGTGACCGAAGACGTCCTTCCCGTGGTCCGAGAGGACTGTAATTTGGAGGTAAGGATGTGGTAGTCACCGAGCCCGATGACGCTATTACTACCCTCGTGGAGGGGTACTTACGTGTTTACACTTACCCCTTCACGATGGGTCCGGTGGACCTGGTTATTTTGGATTTTTGCAAGAGGTACGAGGTGTGCCTCAGGCAAATCCACCCGTCTCTATGGAGGATTGTGATCCTCCTTCGTTACTTCGTGAATAAGATCGAGTCTTGTTGGTTCACCATTGATCATCTACTTCATTTATACAGTCCCCGAATCTTCCGAGGGGGACTGATCAAGCTTACTCGCCGAGCCGACAAGGCCCCCTTTTCGAGCATTGATGAAGACCGAGACCGGGGCTGGCAGGGGCGCTTCATTCGGGTGAAGACCGAAGACTTGATTCCTCCCGAGTTCATACCATTCCCTGAGAAGTGGAATGCATCTCGTAAGTGCAGCCTCTCCTTAAGCGTCAATTTTTCTTCATCTTCTTTCTTTCCATTCACCCTTGTGATTGTGTAGCTGTTGCCCGGGTTCCAAATGTGGTCCCGACTTAAGGAGTCGATCGAAGGCATCTGCAAGCAGATGTCATTCTTTGAGCACTCATGGCGCAAATTGTCGAAGGGCCGATGAGAGGCCCGTTCTCATGGTAAGGTTCCCCTTCGAATAGTTGTTATCGTGTCCTTATCTCACAGCATACTGAATTCTCTTCTTTTCTTTTATAGGTATGCCTAAGACCACCGATCTTAGGCCTTTGAAAAGGGACGAGGACGTATCCTTGTCCGTTGATCCCTCCATTACGAGACAGCCCGAGGCTGCCGTGGGGGAAATGAAGAAAAGGAAAGGAAAACCTTCGGGCTTCCTAGGCCCTAAAGTGAAACCAAATAAGAGGGTAGCTCGCAAGCCCAGGAAGAGCACCAGCTCCTCGGTGCCAGACTCCGATTCACTTCTCCGGCTCAGAGATGAGCCGGAAGAAGATGACATTTTCATTGCCCATAGATCGACCCCTCAGGGGGAGCGAGAGGCAACCGAGGGGGAGACTTGTGGCGCCGACATCCCTCAGACTCGAGAGGTCAATATGGAGACTGTGAGTGGGACCCCCCAGGACGCCGGCTCCGCCCCGAAGGAAGCACCCAGTATAATAAAAATTGCAGGGATTCCCTCCTACACCGATTCCATGCTCGAGGAGGCCCAAGCAGGAAAGGAGAAGTTCAATGAAGGAATCCATGGCACGGATGATCCCTTTCATTCCTTTTTTGATGGTGTGGACTCGTCCACTTTGGAAAACTTTTTCGAGCTGGGTGACCTGGAAGTCCCGAAGAAGTATACATCGTCGGAAGCTGGTGGGCCGAGTTCGAGCCCAAAACTGGTTAATTAGTTCCCTGCTCCGAGTGTGGACCCCGGTCGCAAGAGATCGGTTATCCTCACTGTTCCAGAGGATGCTCGAGTTTTATCTGCTCCAATGGGAGTAGCCAGTTACCTCCGATGCCAGGTGACCGAGGAGGACCAGATAAAAATGAACGAGGTGGACGTGCCGTGTCTTTTCAACGAGGCACATCAGGCGCTGAACCGGGTAAGGTGTCACTACATATTTTTGAATTTTACTTAGGTTTGGATATTTCTCACGACTTTCTTTGTTTTGCAGGCCTCGGTACTTCATCATGAAATCTTCCTCCGCTACCGCATCAAGGTCAACCATCTCGAGCTTGAGCTCAAGGAGTAGGCTCAGAAAAGAGATACGTACAAGCTCCTGAGCGAGCAACAAGACGGGGTCATTAAGGACCTTCAGGCCGAGCTGGATAAGGCTCATAAATAAGCATCGGTCCTGAGGCGGAGCATGCCGACTTGGTTGAAAAGGTAAAAGTCTTTGAAGTTAGAAATGAGGAACTAGTCGTAGTAGCTAACGACAAAACCTTGCAGGTCTAGCAGAAGATCGACTAGATCGAGCAACTCCGAAAGGAGATGGATGAGATCCAAGTCATGGCCGATAGGTGGAAGAGCAAGATGGATATGTTGGCCTCGGAGAAGGAAACCGCCAAGGCATAGCTGTCTTCGGTAGAGGTTCAGCTTCGGGTGGTGAAGGAGAAAGCTGATAAACGGGCTCAGCTAAATGAAGATATTTGAGCACAGTGGAGCTCGGCCGCCACAGAATGGGACGCCCTTGGTAAAGAGATCAAAGCAACGAGGTCCAAGCTGGAGACAACCTCTGCCGATGCCAAAGAGATGGTGGCCCAATACAAGGCCAATATCGAAGTAGCCGAGGCCCGCCTGAAGACCAAAGCCAAATATGTTAGGCGGCTGTCTCGAAGGGAGACCCTCGAGGAGATCCATGCCCGAGGCTTCGACCTGTCGGTTGAGATTGAAGAGGCTAAAAGCCTTGAGGCAGAGGCGAAGAAACTATTCGAGCCCGAAGGTGCAGAGGGCTCTGAGGGTTCCGAAGGATCCGAAGGCCCCGATGGATCTGGTGACGAATCGGGCTCCGGTGAAGATCAGGCATGAATGCCTTAGAATTTTTTAGTTTTTGTGTAGTGCACATATTTTTTGTTCATTTTGATGCCGTTTTTGTCGGGCCTTTATAAAGATATTCCGGAATATATAAAATTTCCCCTTTTGCCAATTTTAAGTCTCTACTTTTTTAGCATCATTTCACAATTTCTATTCTTGCAAATATTTCTAATGCCTTAGCATAAAATCAAATGTAGTAATAAGTCGTTTGTTTTCGGAGGTCCAAACCGAGCCTAACCTCGTTGCAAGTTTTATTTGGTCCACTATTTGAAAACTCGGAGTGACCGGAAGTTTTCCCAAGATGCTTAAGTATTTTTAGACGATGCTTTTGCCGAGGGTAACCTTTTGGCAGGTTTTGAATTTTTATTGAAGGCCTTACATTTTGGTTACGGGCTTCGGATGTCTCCGAGCCGTTTTTAAGGGCGGCTATAGCCTTTTACGTTTAGTCACTACCTAATAGGTTTTGTGCCTCCGGGATTTGATATCCCGAGTTGGCCGAACTTATTTCGGACGACAGTCCCTGAGTAGGGGTAGCCCTTGGGCTCGGATAAGGGTAGTCCTTGGGCTTGATAGTCCCCGGATAGGGATAGCCCTTAGGCTCGATGCTTTAAGAGGAAAAAATATGTAGTAGCAAGGTTGAAACTTTCTTTCATTTCTATGTGTAAAGTACATGATTGAAAACGTGTAAAAGCTTGTATTATGGCTAAGGTGGCCTACGTGGGCACAATTCACTTGTCCATTTGTCCCTTACAATGAATCCTAACCACCGAGCCAAGGCTGTTCAAGCATAAAGTTTCATTCTTTCCTTGCTAAAAAGCTTGACCCGAGGGTGATGGACCCCAGCATTCGAGGTCGATCTTGAGAGGGCTCGGATACTGTTGATGAGACTACTGCCTCCGATTTAAAACTAGTCTTCGATTCTAATTGAGCGTGATTTACTGTTGCCTTGTTAAAAACTTTGCCGGAAGACCCATTTGGGACAAAACCGGTTTAAGGGAAAAAGAGTGCAACGCGTGCTTTCAGACCTAATAGTCATATTCTCCTTTTGGCTGTTGCTTGCAAGTGTTAGTCCGATTCATAATATTATAAAAAGGTAAATGAGATCGTACCTTAGCAATAGTACTACTTTTAAGTGTGTCACCTTCCAGTTGTTCGGTAGCTGTGCACCATTTCCCGCTTTGAATTTATACGAGCCTTTATCGGTAATCCCGATGACTCGATATGGTCCTTCCCAATTCGGCCCCAGCTTCCCCTCGTTCGGGTTTCGGGTGTGCAATGTTAATTTTCTTAACACCAAGTCCCCGATATTGAAGTGTTGGAGGTTATCTCTTCGGTTGTAATACCTTTCTATCCGTTGTTTCGGGGCAGTCAACCGGACTAGGGTGGCCTCGCACCTTTCATCCAATAGTTCAAGGCTCGTGCACATGTTTTGGGGCGGCCAACCGGTCTAGGGTTCCCCCACTTCGACCGATATTAGTGTTTTGGCACCATAGACCAATGAAAATGGAGTGGCCCCGGTACTAGATTTCGAGGTTGTACGGTATGCCCACAAGACTTCCGGCAGAATTTCCTTCCATTTCCCTTTGGCATCGGTCAATCTCTTCTTTAGGTTTTGAAGTATGGTCTTGTTTGTTGCTTTCGCCTGTCCGTTTCCACTAGGGTGATAGGGTATCGACAAGATCTATTTGATCTTGTGATCTTTGAAAAATTTGTTTACCTTGCAGCCGATGAGCTGCTTCCCGTTATCACATACTATCTCGGCCGGTATCCAGAACCGGCATATTATGTGGTCCCAAATGAAGTCAATGACTTCTTTTTCCCGGACCTTATCGAACGCTTGAGCTTCGACCCATTTAGAGAAATAATCAGTCATGAACAGTATGAATTGAGCCTTACTTAGTGCCCATGGTAGGGGACCGACGATGTCCATTCCCCACTTCATGAACGGCCATAGGGAAAACGCTGGTGGAACCCCGTCTTGAGGAATGTATTCCTGGGGGTGTGCGTTAAAATCCAATTTCAAGATCAATAAAGCCTCGTCAATTCCTGGTCGATGCGAGCCAATGTCAAGGTATATATGCTCGATAACTGAGGGATACCTTAAGCAGGTAAATAAAGACTGCAAATGGGAGGGCAAAGAGGTGGTGGTCCCGACCCCCCGAGAAGACATCACCACTCATGTGGAAGGGTTTCTAAGTGTCTACACTTACCCTTTCACGCTAGGCCCCCTCGACCTCGTCATCATTTATTTTTGCCGTCAATATCAAATAACCCAAGGCCAAATCCATCCTTCCTTTTGGCGAATTGTTATTCTACTCTGATTCTTCGTGAGCAAAGTCGAGTGGCTTCTTTTCACCCTCGATCACCTTATCAGACTGTATAGCCACCGCCTCTATTGAGGCGGGTTAATAAAACTCCAACGTTGGGCTACCAAAGTGCTATTCTCGAGCATAGACGAGGATAAGGATCGAGGCTGGATGGGCCGGTTCGTTCGATTGAGGACTTCCGACCTAATCCCAGCCGAGAAGATACCATTTTCTGAGAAATGGAATATGAATCGTAAGTACCGTCTCACTATTAGCTTCCATGTATTATTTGTTCCTTTGTCTTTTCTCATTGATGTCTTTTTCCATGATGTAACGGTCGCTTGGATACCCTGTGCAATTCCCGACATCGAAAGCTAGGTTCAGAACCTGGCCTCGACCTCTACATATGCCGAGCGCTCATGGCGTGATTTAGCAAAGGGCCGATGGGAGGGCAAGAATCATGGTAAGCCTACTTTTTATGTATTTGATGATTTAATTAAGATGCCCTTCTTCTACTTATTCAATTCTCTCGTGTACAGGCCTGGGCAAGGATGCGGTCATGAGGCCCCCGTCTGGTGAGGTGGAGACTTCGACCCTGGTTCAGAAGCTGGCGAAGGAAAAGGACCTCATCCTCCGAGGATCCAAAGCCTAAGAAGAATCCGGTTTGTAAGCCGAAGAAATACACCGTTGCCCTGCCTGCGGATGTGATTCAATGGCTAAGGGAGGAAGAAGAAGATGATGAAGACGATGGCTTGGAACTGGTGGCCCGAGTGAAGAAAACCATCGAGGCCCAAAAGGCCGCTGAGTCGGTGGTAGTTGAGGAGATTCCGCCTCGAGCTAAGGGGGTCTTGGAAAAGGGCTCATGCAAAGTCCCTGAGTCGTCGAAGATCAAAGATGCCTTCCGCCGAGATGAGCAAAAGGCGGGTATGTCTAAAGGGGCCGGCTCCGAGGCCCTTCGCAGCGAGAAGAATGCCCCAAGTGGCTCACTTGTTGCAATAGATATTGGAGACTCGCCGATTTTCCCTGCATTTTTCGAGGAGGCAATTTGGGAGGCCCAAGCTACGAGGACTCCCGAAGTAGACGGGGCCCATGGAGGGGAGGACCCCTTCCGTGGTTACTTTATCGGGGTTGAGTATGCCACCGACCTGAGTGTAGAATCGAGTCTCTTTGATGAGGCTCAACAAGCCTTGAATCAGGTGAGTCTTAGCTCCCTTTGTCTATATATACTTAGTTTGTTTCTTCTCTTCCTATCTAATTTCCTTTCTTTTTTCCGTATAGGCTTTGGCACTCCATCAGGAGGCGTTTTCAAAGTCCCGAGCAGAGCTGAGCTGATGTGAGTTCGACCTTCGAGGGCTCACGGAGTAGAGGAATGCCCTTAAACTTCTCAGTGGGCAAAATGAAGAGGAGATCAAGGACCTCCGAGCCAAGTTAGCCAAGGCTCACCAAGATCAGACTGACCTGATTGAGCAGGTAATGAAAATCTTAAAAGCTCAAGGGCTCAATTTGGGAACGGTGGCTAACATTTCAATCTCACAGCTGCAGCAGAAGGTCAAGAGGATCGAGCAGTTCTGCGAGGAGGTTAACATGATGATGGCGGAGACCTTGGGGTGGAAAGAAAGTATGGACCGCTTTGCTGCTGAAAAAGAGGTTGGTCGAGCCCAATTGTCATCGGTCAAAAGTCAGCTTCGAGGCATGACGGAAAAGAGCTCAGCTCATGCAAGAAAAATAAAGGAGCTTGAGGCTCGGTTGGCTTCCGAACTTGCAAAGGCCGAGGCAGAGGCGATCATGGCCGACTACCGGGCCGATGTTGAAGCCGCTCAAGAGCAAGCGAGAAAGGCAGTCGAGACCGCTCAAACTCGAGCACATTGGATTACTGAACTCGCCAAATACGAATCTTGGAGGGAAACTCTCGAGGAGATCCACGCTCGAGGTTTGGATCTTACCGACGAGATAATAAAGGCTAGAGAGCATGAAGCTGATGCTGGAGCGTTGGCCTTTTCCGATGATGATGATGATGATGATGGCAGCAAGAGCAGGTCCGAGAATGGGGAGGACCTAGATGGAGAAGAGGCTGCCCCTAAGGAAAATTAGGAAACTTAGGCTTTTTCGTTTTTGATTGTTTGTGCGGGACCTTGATCGGTCCTTGTAAATATCTTCGTATATATAAAAGATATTTTTTCTTTTTGACTTGTCTTTATTCTATCTCTTGCCTCATAAAAATTCTATTTCATTCATGCCTTCATGCCTTATGGAGATTTTGCTCACAAGTTTGGGACTTTAGGCAACTAGACCGAAGTCGGACCAGTGTAGTCTTTAAAATCGAGTGACCCTTAGGTATTAGTTGAGTAAGAACGATTTCTCAAACTCAAAAAATAAAATGGCCCCTAGGCTCTTGAATTAGGCCGATATGGTCTCAAAAGAATGGCTTTTTCCCTTTTTCGGCTTGAAAAAATTAATCATAAAAATTTGTACCCATTAGGTTTTTCGAGGATTGGTGTTAAAATTTGTACCCATTAGGTTTTTCGAGGTTTGGTGTTATCTAAATCCTTTGCTTTGTTTTGTCTTAGCACAAAATTGTCCGAGAGTTCGAACAATTCGATACCCCTTAGGGTTTTTCGAGGGTCAATATTATCGAGACCCTTAGTAATTCAGCCGAGGGTTGCCTTTTTTAACCAGTTTATGAGAATATTTGAAGGCCTATTTTATAACGGAATTCGTACGTCTCTGAACCGTGTTAATTTCGCCGTAGCCTTCAGTTTGGGATTTGCCCCTTAGGCTTGTTTCCCTGCTATACTTCGAACTCGTTCGAAGTGTCAGTCCCCGAGTGGGGTGGCCGTGGCCTATAAAATCGAGGATTGCCTTTCTAAGGTCTTACGATTTCGAGGTTTAGTAATTCGATCATGTCAATATTTTGGACGGCAATCCCCGAGTATAGGGTAAATTGTTTGAACTTCAATTGTGATCGGCCCTTATGCCAGTTTCCACAATAGATCATAAGTATAAAATTTTAAAGTATAAATTTCTCTAGGGCATGGAGAATCTGGTAAGGAAAAATACTTCTTTCAATAGATTATACATGCGTACATGTTTTGCCATTAGGGCTCGAGTAATCTATATGGACACGGTTCATTTGACCATTCGGTCCTTTACAAAATTTGCCTATCGAGACCCTGTCGACATGAAGTATTTTCCTTGTAACTATCTGAGGGTGATGCCCCCCAATATTCGAGGTTGATTGTAAAGAAGCCTCGAATACTGTTGAATTATTCTAAGTTAGCACGAACAATGGTTGCCTCGTTAAAAACCTCACCGGAAAAACCCATTTGGGACAAAAACTGGTCCAAGGGATAAAGAGTACAACGCGTGCTTTCAAACCCGAGGACTTTGTGTTTGAAGAATCCTTTGGTGTCTTTGATTAAACACCTGCAAATGGCTAGTATAAAATATAAACGAAAATGGAGAAGGTCGTACCTTAGCAGTAATATCGTTTGAGGAGTAATATGTTCCAGTTGTTTGGTAATTATTCGCCGTTCATCGTGCCAAGTTTATAGGATCCCTTTCCGATGATATCAAGGACCTGATACGGTCCCTCCCAGTTCGGGCCAAGTTTTCCTTCATTTGGGTCTCGAGTATTGAGGGTGACCTTCCTCGGAACCAAGTCCCCGATTTTAAAGTATCGAAGATTGGCTCTTCGATTGTAGTACCTTTCGATCCGTTGTTTCTGTGCAGCCATTCGAACGAGGGCGGCTTCCCATTTTTTATCTAGCAATTCGAGGCTTGTATTCATAGCCTCGTGATTTGACTCTTCCGTTGCATATCGAAACCTGACGCTAGGTTCCCCGACTTCAAACGGGATCAGAGCTTCGGCGCCATTTACTAAAGAGAACGGTGTTGCCCCCGTACTGGATTTTGACATTGTTCGATACGCCCAAAGGACTTCGGGAAATATTTCTCTCCATTTTCCCTTAGCGTCGTTCAATATTTTCTTTAGATTTTGAATGGTGGTCTTGTTTGTTGATTCGGCCTGTCCGTTCCCACTGGGATGATACGGTGTCGACATGATTCTTTTTATTTTGTGATCTTCGAGAAATTTTTCACTTTGCTGCCGACGAATTACTTTCCATTGTCGCATATGATCTCGGCAGGCATCCCGAATTGGCATATTATGTGGTCCCAGATGAAGTCTATGAATTCTTTCTCTCTAATTTTCTCGAAATCCTGTGCTTCAACCCACTTAGAGAAATAGTCAGTCATAAACAAAATAAATTTAGCTTTACCTAGGGCCGATGGTAGATGGCCGATGATATCTATTCCTTATTTCATGAATGGCCATGGGATAAGACTGAGTGGAGTTGCTCTCCGGGTTAGTGAATCATCGGCGCATACCTTTGACATTTGTCGCACTTTCGAACAAACTCTTTTGTATCCTTTTCTATATCGGCCCAATAGTATCCTGCTCTGATGACTTTGTGAACCAATGATTCGGCACCGGAATGATTTTCGCAGGTGCCCTCGTGGATTTCTCATAGGACGTAGTCGGTATCTCCTGGTCTCAAACATATTGCCAATGGTCCATCGAACATCCTTCTATAAAGTGTTCCATCTCCGGCCAATGTGAATCGTGCGGCCTTTGTACGTAGAGTCCTCGATTCCTTGGGATCCGATGGAAGCTTCCCGTTCTTTAGGTACTCGACATATTTGTTCCTCCAATCCCAGGTCAGACTTGTGGAGTTGATTTCGGCGTGGCCTTCTTCGATTACTGACCTTGAAAGTTGTACGACAGTCCCCGAGCTAATCTCGTTGTCTTCGATTGATGACCCCAAATTTGCAAGGGCATCGGCCTTGCTGTTTTGTTCTCGAGGCACATGTTGTAGGGTCCATTCTTTAAACCGATGTAGAGTCACCTGTAGTTTGTCCAAGTACCTCTGTATTCGATCTACTCGAACCTCGAAGGTTCTGTTGACTTGGTTTACCACAAGCAGGGAGTCACATTTGGCCTCAATGACCTCTTCTCCCAAACTTTAGCTAGCTCGAGACCTGCAATCATGGCCTCATACTCGGCCTCATTGTTAGTTAACTTGGAGGTTTTGATAGCTTGTCTATATGTATTACCCGTGGGTGACTTTAAAATGATGCCTAGCCTGGACCCCTTCACGTTCAAAGCGCCGTCTGTGAAGAGGGTCCACACCCCCGATGATGTACCCGACTTTAATAATAATTCCTTTTTGACCTCGGGTATGAGGGCTGGCGTAAAGTCGGCCATGAATTCCTCTAAGATTTGAGACTTGATGGCCGTTCGGGGTCGATACTCGATATCGTACCCACTGATCTCGATGGCCTATTTGGCCAATCGTCCCAAAAGTTCGGGCTTATGCAAAATATTGTGAAGGGGATAAATATCCACCACATAGATCGGGTGACACTGAAAATATGGTTTTAATTTCCTAGAGGCGCTTATAGGGCAAGCGCTAATTTTTCTAAGTGTAGGTACCGGGTCTCGGCCTCACCTAAGGTTCGACTAACATAGTAAACAGGAAATTGCGTACCTTGCTCTTTTCGAACTAGGACCCCACTTACCACGATTTTCAAGACTGCTAAGTACAAGTAGAGTTGCTCGTCTGTTTTCGGAGTATGAAGCAGTGGCGGGCTCGAGAGGTACCGCTTTAATTCTTCCAATGCTTGTTGGCATTTCGGGGTCCATGCAAAATTGTTCTTCTTTTTGAGCAGTGAGAAGAACCTGTGACTTATATCCGAAGACCTCGAGATGAATCGGCCTAGGGCGGCTATGCACCCTGTTAATCTTTGTACGACCTTAACGTTGTCCACGACTGTGATGTCTTCGATTGCCTTGATCTTATCAGGGTTGATTTCGATCCCTCGATTTGATACCATAAAGCCGAGGAACTTGCTCGAACCGACACCGAATGCACCTTTCTCCGGGTTGAGTTTCATGTAGTGTTTCCTTAGTAAAACAAAGGTCTCCTGCAAATGTGTCAAATGGTCCTCTGCTCGCAAGGACTTAACTAGCATATCGTCAATATAAACTTCCATTGATTTACCTATTTAGTCTTCGAACATTCGATTTACTAAGCGTTGATAAGTGGCACAAGCATTGTTTTAGTCCAAACGGCATTACATTATAACAATAGGTGCCGTACTTAGTGATGAACAAAGTCTTTTCCTGATCCTCCAGGTTCATTTGTATTTGATTGTACCCGGAGTAGGCATCGAGAAAACTAAGGATCTCGTGGCTGGCCGTGGCATCGATCATGCGATCGATATTTGGCAGAGGAAAAGAGTCTTTAGGACATGCTTTGTTTAAATCGTTATAGTCTACGCACATTCTAAGTTTATTTCCCTTTTTAGGGACTACGACTACGTTTGCTAACCATTCGAGATATTTTACTTCCCGAATAGATCCTATTTTGAGACGTATGGCTGCCTCGTCCTTGATGAATGCATGTTTTACCTTGGACTGGGGCCTTCTCTTTTGTTTTACTGGGCGGAACTTTGGGTCCAAGCTCAGTCGATGTGTAGTGATCTCTGGCGGGAGCCCTGTCATATCTAGGTGGGACCAAGCAAAATAATCCATATTATTGATAAGAAATTTAATGAGTTTTTCCCTGAGCTCGGGGGGTTAACCCCATACCCAGGTATACCTTTCGATTGGGTAGATGTTCGATCAGTATGACTTGCTCCAGCTCTTTGACTGTCAATTTGGTGGAGTCAGAATCCTCGAGGATTATGAAGGATCGAGGGATCCAGTAGTCACCGTCATCATCTGTTCCCTGCTTCTCCGACTGAGTCGTGGCTGGTGGTTGTGGTTGATATTTAGCTTCCTATTTTCCTTTGGACTCCGATCCCTTTGTTGACAAAAGCGCCGATACCGGTATTACTTCATCGATAGCGAACATCTCTTTGGCAGCATGTTGTTCCCCATACACCGTTTTTACTCCATCCGATGTTGGGAACTTCAGTATTTGGTGAAGGGTTGAGGGGACTGCCCTCATGTTGTGAATCCAGGGTCTTCCGAGCAGTGCGTTGTATCTCATATCGCCCTCGATCACATGGAAATTTGTTTCTTGAATAGTGCCGACTATATTTACTGGTAGGATGATTTCACCTTTAGTTGTTTCACTCACCATGTTGAAGCCATTGAGAATCCGAGCAGCGGGTACGATTTGATCTTGTAGGCCGAGCTACTCCACGACCCTCGATCGAATATTATTGGCCGAGCTTCCTGGATCAATCAAAACATGTTTAACCTGAATTCCATTCATAAGGATAAAGATTACCAAAGCATCATCGTGGGTTGTCAGATCCCTTCTGCTTCCTCATCATTGAATGATAAAATGCCTTCTAGCACATAGTCTCGAGTTCGTTTTTCCCCGATGATTGATACTTTAGTGCATTTGAACACGGGCCTTTGTGGAATATCGACCCAACCAACGATCATGTGAATCACATGTTGTGGCTCTTCCTGCTGATTTTTCCTGTTTGCATCCCTGCCTCTGGAATGGTTTTTAGCTCGGTCGCTCAAGAATTCTCGAAGGTGACCCTCGTTGAATAGACGGGCCACCTCCTCCCTTAGTGTTCTGCAGTCTTCGGTTCTATGACCATGTGTACTATGGTATTTGATATTTGATTGGGGTTTATTTGGGATGGATCGATTTGTAGGGGTCTGGGCCATCTAGTATCTTTGATT
Source organism: Nicotiana tomentosiformis (assembly GCF_000390325.3). NCBI lineage: Eukaryota > Viridiplantae > Streptophyta > Magnoliopsida > Solanales > Solanaceae > Nicotiana > Nicotiana tomentosiformis. Next base: position 47,587,718 of record NC_090819.1, on the reverse strand, counting down.
CTCCCAATGGCTGACATAATACCTGATGCGTCGATGCTGAAGTTGTATTCTAATAATCGTGGTGCTTCTGTGGGATTGGCATGTTTATCGAAGCCACTTTTGCTCATGAGCCCTCGAGAGCTATGTCCTCGATCGTTCCTTCGATCATTTCGGACGGGATTGCGTCATGGGCCGCTGTTTCTACGATATGTGTTGTATGGTTGATACTGATCTCTGTTCGACTGGGGTTCTCTGTCGATATCCCTTTGAGTTCTACCGACAGGCCTGTTTGGATAAACGGAACCGGAAGGAGTCCTCAATTAATCATCCTCGACCCTGATCTTTGACTGGTATCGATTATGTACATCGGCCCAGGTTATCGCTGGATATTCAATTAAATTCTGCTTTAGCTGTCGTGATGCCACCGAACTTCGTTCGTTCAATCCCTGAGTAAAGGCTTGAACAACCCAATCATCTGTGACCGGTGGTAGTTCCATGCGTTCTATCTGGAACCGAGATACGAATTCCCTCAATATTTCGTTATCTTTTTGTTTCACCTTGAAGAGGTCTGACTTCCTAGTTGCAACCTTTATTGCTCCAACATGTGCCTTTACGAAAGAGTCTGTAAGCATGGCGAAGGAATCGATGGAATTAGGCGGCAAATTGTGGTACCATATCATTGCTCCTTTCAACAAGGTTTCTCCAAATTTCTTCAGTAAAACAGATTCAATCTCATCATCTTCCAAGTCATTCCCTTTTATTGCGCATGTATAAGAAGTGACATGCTCATTAGGGTCGGTGGTCCCATTGTACTTAGGAATTTCTAGCATTCGAAATTTCTTTGGAATGGGTTTCAGAGCCGCACTTGAAGGGAAAGGTTTCTGTACGAATTTCTTTGAATCCATACCCTTTAGAATCGATGGTGCCCCCGGTATTTGGTCAACCCGGGAGTTATATGTCTCTACTTTTTTGTCATTTTCCTTGATTTTCTTTTCTCCCGATTGAATCCGTTTAGTGAGCTCCTCGAGCATTTTCATAATGGAGGGGTCAGTCCCCGCTTCGTTGGCGTTCGGCCTTTCCGGCACAGGCTTGGTCCTATGGACGACTTCTGGTTCGATCCTACTCGGTGTTCGGTGTTGATTTTGTAGTTGTGCTATAGCGGCTTGTTGAGCCTGTAACATTTAGAATATCAATTAGAGGCTAACTCCACCATCTTCTCTGCCCTGCGTACCTCGACCACCCGATCGAACTTCCCTGTGTACACTACCTTTGGGATCAACGCCCAAATTTGCATTTAGGGCGACATGTGAACTGACATCGACGGGATTTTCAATTGGTGCTCCCTCGAGGTCAGCCTGAGGCACCTCGATTCCTGGGGCAGCTATATTGTCATTTTCCCCGTGAAATTTGAGGCCGCTGTCACCATGTGTAGGCGCTGCTTGTGAGTTTGACATATTTATCTTGAAAACGAAGATTCTTACGAGAACAAGTGTAAAGTAGTGTGTGTTATCAGAATCAATATTAAGTAATTACTATTAACCTTGGCCTCACGATAGACGCCAAACTGTTTACCCTTAAAATTGGATAACAATTAAACTTATAATGTGGTTCTAAGGACAGATGATTTCACTTAATACCAATTGATAAATATGAAGATTAATAACAAAAATAAACTATAAAGTAAAGCAAACTAGTGTTAGAATGAAACTTAGCCCTCGAGTTTGGATACCCTTGAACTGGTTGATGCAAGAACAATTAAAATATAACAAGCTGATGAACAATAATATAAATGAGAAAGAGAATTATATTGCTTTTATATCTGTGAACAATGTTCTTTATAAATAATTAGAACCCCCTTTTATATAGTAGAGGAATTTCACTTATGGTATAATTCTAATTACAGAAGGAAATCTCATGATTAGCTAATTAACCATTTCTGATTTGATCCGTTCCGAGATTTACGCCATGATCCTAGACCAGTCACGGATATCTCGCCTTTCTATTATTGTGCTATCTTCGATCTTGCTTGATGTCTAACTCATTTGGCTTCGATCGCTACTAGTCTCGATCTCGACAGGTACCTCGATTCTGAACTCGGTACCTTATCCTCGTGATTTAGTCTATTCCGTTACAAGGTTGTCCTTCGATGCAACCTCCCGATCTCGGTCAAATAGTAGAATCGGGTGGGCCCGAATTCAACTGTATACAACAACAAAATTTAAACAAATATGAAGATGACTTCCTTTTAGGAGCATTGTTAAGTTTTTTCCAATGGTCAATCTGTATAGATCATTTTTTGACCAAGTTGATTTGAAAATATAATTTTCAAATTACAACAAACTAATATTACAAACTTTAGCGAAATTTGCTTGCTTAAATATCTGTTTCAATTTACAGTAGGCGCTGAAAAGATAAGAAAGTATATATCAAAAATTCGCTGTTAATCAAATCTTTCTTATTTTCCTTTTAGCAAACAAACAACGAGCAGATCTAATTTTTTTTTTATATCCCCCTCTAGTTTGATTCTCCCTTTTGTTGGAGCTACACTCCTTTGAGGACTCGAACCCACGACTCTAAGTTTGTAGGTGAGGATATTGACCATCTGAGCAACCTCATGAGACGAGCAAATCTATATGTTCTATCCAAATGAGGAGTTTCAACACATGATAAATTTATTGCCTACACCAAGTACAAGTAGAAAAAGAAGAAGTTTTTAACGTGAAAAAATACATTCTTTGCTCCAATAAACGTTTTCTATAAATAGCGGAAGCATAATATAAACAAAGACAAAATTAAAACAAAGGAAGTTTCTCTGTCACTAACTAAATATAGGCCAGCCTGGATTTCACCATTATTGCGAACAAAAACTTTCTTTTAACTTAATTTGGAATTGATGGAGAATACCCACTGCATATACTGGAAATTGGTAGAGAGATTTTATTATGAAGTTAGATCGTTATTTTATATTTTTTACAATACTATATTTATGACTAGAGCTGATTGCTGAAGTATTTTTGTAATGACCCGACTGGTCATTTTTGAATATTTGCATTTCGTTCGGTGGTTTGAAATCTTGAGTAGCTTCATATGGTATATTATGACTTGCGTGTATGGTCAGTTTTGATTTTTGAGTGGTTTGGAATTGATTTGGAAGAATGATTCTCTATTTAGAAACTGTAAGTTAGAAGAGTTGACCAAGTTTGACTTTGACAAATTTAACTTCGGATCGGAGTTTTTATTGTTCCGATAGATTTGGATGGTGATTTTGAACTTGGGCGTATGCTCGGATTTGCATTTGGATGTTTCTAGAAGGTTTTGGTTGTAATTGGCAAATGTGTGCTATTTGAAAGTTTGGAAAGTTCATAGGTTTGACCGAGAGTTGACTTCAATATTATCGGATTTGAATTGTAGTTCCGCGAGTTGGAATAGATTCGTTATGTCATTAGAAACTTGTGTACAAAATTTGGGGTGATTCTGAGTTGTTTAGACGTGTTCGGCGTATGTTTGGAATTTGAAAATACGAAATAGTTTATTAAACTTGAATAGAGGTGCGATTCATGGTTTTGATGTTATTTTGTGTGATTTGAGGCCTCAAGTAGGCCTGTGTTGTATTATTTGACTTGTTGGCATGACTAGACGGGGTCCCGAGGGGCTCGGGTGTGTTTCGAATTGATTTCGAATTATTTAGGACTGTTTTGGCAGGTCTGTTTCTGGTGTTGCCCATCTGGGGCTATTTTGCACAGGTGCGGTGGTCGCAGAAGCGCTTGTATTGACGTACTTGCGAAGAAGGCTGGAGGTTGGGATGTACGCATATGCGGAGTCCTGGGCGTATCTGCGCGTCCGCCGGAGCGGTTCCTTGAGCACAGAAGCGGTTCCTTGAGCGCAAAAGCGCATTTGTTGTCGCAGAAGCGACAGGGGGCTGAGATGAGGTGTCTCGCAGAAGCGGGGTCGTGGCCGCATATGCGGTTATTTAGTGGCAGATACAACATCCCTAGGAATATTTTATATATTCGAGGGTTGAGATATATTTCTCACATTTTGAGTTTGGGAGCTTGGATTTGGGCAATTTTGGAGGGTATTTTCACCACTTGGATTGGGATAAGTATTTTTGACTCGGATTTGATTATTTTACATGATTCCATCTTTGATTTTGTCATTTGAGTGATGAATCTAAAAGAAAAAATTGGGGGCTTTTGTCAAAAACGTTTTCTAAAGTGAATATTTGAGATTTGAACATCGATTCGAAGTCGGATTTGAGTGAAACTAGTATGGTTGGACTCGTATTGGAATGAATTATCAGAATTTATGAATTTTGTCGAATTTCGAAGTACGGGCCCATGTTGACTTTTTGGTTAATTTTGAGTATTTGGTTAAAGGTTTGACCTTTATCATTTGGGTTTGTTTTCTACGGCATTATTTATTATTTTTAAGTTGCTTTTGATTAGTTTCGAGCCGTTCAGAGGTTGATTCGTGCGGGATGGCACTTCTAGAGTATTGATTTGGCTTGCTTGAGGTAAGTATCTTACCTAAACTTAGCTGAGGCACTAGTTGCCTGAGTTATTTGTGATAGCTACGTGCTATGGGTGGCGCATATATGTGGGGTTGAGACCATGTGTGTGCATTAGGGTATTTTTCGTGCTCGGGATAGTGTTTAAGCTATGATATGCCTTGGATTGATTGCTAAGCTTCATGCTATGCTGGTTCTTATATTTGTACCCCTGTTATGAGCTATTAGAGCCATATTTGAGGTTATATAGAGTTTAATCTCATAATTGAACCTGATAATTGCCACTTTCATGATCTATTTGCCTGATTTGAGTTATGATAGTACACTTTTCATATGCATAGACCTCAGCAAGTAACTTATACCAGTCCAGAAGTATGAAATTTGATGTTCATTGATCATGTACATGCATTCTTGTATATATGAAATTTGATGTTCATTGATCATGTACATGCATTCTTGTATATTTATTTTTCTGTGTGATATGGATTGGACTGATAGCCTGTGACCACACCAGGCGGTTGTGATATTGAGCCTGTGATCATGCCGGATGGATTGTGATATTGAGTCTGTGATCTTGCTGGACGGATTGTGATATTGAGCATGTGACCACGCCAGGAGGATTGTGATATTGAGCATGTGACCACGCTAGGCGGATTGTGATATTGAGCATGTGACTATGCCAGACGGATTGTGATTATTAGCACATGACCATACCATGCAGATCTGAGATATTGATGTATATAGCACGTGACCAAGCCGTGCGATTGTGATATGATAGTACGTGAGTTACCCATGTAGTGTGTGGATATGGATCCATCCCCTAGGGTCACCCTCTCATATGCCTTCTTGATGGTGTACACGTGGATTGTGAAACCGACATGTTTCTAGTTGATGTGGACTTTGGAAAAAGCTGACTAGTGGTTTTGTTCGATTATGGTATCTCTGCGGAAGGACTGGCCAGTGTTTGTTTTGGTTATTGCATTTCATCTTTACTTGGTCATATGCTGGATTGTTGACGGAGCAGAGTATGTTAAGTTATTGTGTGCACATAGGTGGTTTTATCGGTGATTCGTGACTTGATCATATTATTATTCTGTACTTTTTGAAGTTATGAACTGTAAAAAATAATTAGCGAGTATCATTTATAATTCTTACTTCTATTACCTCGCCGAGGTTATGATACTTGCTGAGTACATAGGGTCGGTTGTACTCATACTACACTTCTGCACCTTGCGTACAGATCTTGGAGTTGAGTTGTTGTGGATGGCGGATGCTGGCACCAAAGATGTACCTTCTTTCCGGATATAGCTACCACTTGTCCTTGGTAGTTTTAGATTAGAATTTTTTTATGTACATTCCAAATAGATGTTGTATTTATTTCATACCAGCTTTGTAAATCCAAGTCTTAGTGGCTCATGACTTGTACTATCAATCCTTGGATTATAGCATGGAAATTCAGTTATTTTTCTTATTGATTTCTTATTATTTTCATTAGAATTGTGTTGACTGTTATTTGGCTTACCTAGGGGGTTAGGTTTGGTGCCATCACGACTAGGTAGATTTTGGATCGTGACAAGTTGGTATCACAACTCTAGGTACATAGGTTCTACTAGTCATGATCAAGTGTATAATAGAGTCTTGCAAATTGGTATGATGACGTCCATACTTATCTTCGAGAAGCTATAGGACATGTAGGAATATTTTCCATCTTTCTTTCCTTATCATGCATCATTGATTTAGCTTGAAGCTTATCTCTTTGAATTCCTTCCATCCACGCGTATGTTATGTTGAGTACTGTTGCTCCCAAATGCACACGCAAGTATACGTGGTTGACAAGTAATATAGGATTGTAAGTCCAGATATCGTACCCTCAAGGACTTGTGATTAACTATTCACTAAATTAAACTAAGACAATTAATCTATTCAAGCACTTTTCTAAATTATGAATATTTAATAAAACTAATCTAGAGTAATGAACTAAGAGATTAAATGAACAAGTTGGCGAAATTAGACACGAATTCAATGAGAGACGATATTCTAGAGGTATAGGTTGGCTAACAATCCCGGAGAGTTTTTCACTTAAATTGTCTAATTAATTTATCTAGTTTATTGATTGACAGGGTTAATATTACTCGTAGCCTTCTCCCGAAGTACTACTCATCTATTCAAGCTAACCTAATGCCTATATTCCTATGGAATTAGAATTAACAAGAACGCATTAATAATTCCTGTATAGTAACCAAGCAAGGCGTTTAGGTATATCCCTATCCTAATCGCAAATCCGTTCCCGATGCTCGAATTCAAGATCTTGCTCTATTCAATCTTATTTGCAATCTAAAATTTCCTCTCCCGAGTTCAATCCTAGATTCGTAGATAGTATTCAATTGGTGATCAAGCAATCAAATAATTAAGCGCAAGATTGAATAAATAAACCAATATGATAAAAAATAAGAACAATTTAAACTTCAAACTACAACGTTCATGTAGCACCCCACAACTCTAGAACAAATAAACTATGAATTAAAGGAAGAGAAGAGAAAGAAAAACTAGTTAGAAGCCTCCTCCAAAGCGTGGTTTGTGTTTCCGTCCGTGAATTCTCCTTCAAAGTATGTTCGATCTCCTCCAAATTAGGTTTAGAACCCCTTTTGATACGACTTGGGGCCATGTAGGGCTGAATTAATATTGTCCCGGACGAAATAGGAAAACCCTCGCCTCCAACGTCCAGGGCAGCGCCTCGCGCTGGCCCTGGCGCTGAGTCCAGCAAGTGTTTTTTTGCTGTTTCAAAATTAAGAATTGGAACTCCTCCTTTGTTTTTGTCTTGCACTTGGGGGACAAACACCAAAGGTGTCCCCCCTTTGTCCTTTTCTATTTAATTGTTTTATTTTTCTTTCTTTTTCTTCCGCATTTTATTTAATTTTGCTCCAAATCTCTTCATCTTCACACTGCTTTATTCCTACACAGTTCAAATATAATATTAAGCACAAAGTAATATAATTAATACTCAAAAGATGATTAAAAGTATTAGAATGTGAGGCAACAATGGTAAATATATGCATTTTTGGCCGAATATCACAACTCCACACTTAAACTCTTGCTCGTCCTCGAGTAAGAATTAAAACCACTCTCAATAAATCAAGCCTAGAAACACCACCACTTCGGTTGATACTAACCATTAGGCCCTATAGCAACTCAAACCATCAGATATACACTTCCTGATCATCGTGCAAGATATACAAGTCACAAACAAACAACAAACGTCTAACCTCCTAACCTTAGAGAGGAACTCTAACTCACCAAATTTAAGCTCGCTCACCTACTCTATCAAATAAAGCTAATAACATCACATATCTATCATGAAACAAGTGCCCTCACAAGAATAAATAGTCCATGTACTCAAATTAAATAATGAATATAATTTAAGGACTTAGCATCAAAGAACAACTCTCGCACTCACAAACGAATTCACATGTATGCATAAAGAACCATAGGCTTGCCTATTATGTACATCTCTACTAATTAAGTGTGCTCGAATAGAATCAAATAGGACTTTAACGGGTTGTAATGTTGGCTACGGGACGAGTAGGAGAACTATATAATAGTGACTTACACTTCCATAAACACTTTTCACTTTTAGACTTCATCACCCATTATTTCATTTCTTAATTTGATTTTTCAGCCATCTCTTCATCAATTATTTCACAAGTATTTCCCTCATATCAAGAACGTTTCATTTTGTTTTTCAAAGCAATTCTTTTTCATTCTCTTTTTTTTTTCACATCACATTCTTTTCAAGAGGGTCTTTTAATCACTTTTCAGCTATCGTTGGTCACTATTTTTCACTTAATCATCCCTTTCTCCAAATTTATCAATTTATATCACAGTCTAAGCAACAATGCTCAAGGAAGTAGGGTGCAATAACTAGGGATTCAACAAGAAAATCAAGACAAAAATACGGCTTCCAAACAAAAGGCTACAGGCTCAAAGGGCTAACTAGTGGTACAATATCTAAAAAGGCTAAAATTCATAAGACATATCAAAGAAAGCCTATTATCATCTTCTAAACAGAGCAACACTTTTATTTCGCTTCAATAACATGCAGGGCAAGTTCTATACTAATATATAAAACATGGAATATATGTAAGAAATCCTCACCACATATGGCACAAGTATCAATCAAGATGGATCAATTCTACTCTAAGACAGATAGGATCATAGCGAACGACAAAATAAGAATAAGCTATATACAGAGTCACAACCCTGAGCTTAGGTATCAGAAAGTCTGCTATTTTATTCATTACTCAAGCACTCAGAGGAAAGTACTACTCAAGCTCCGGCCTAAATATGCTAGTATCAAACAAGTCACAATATTATTTTTCTCCCTCTTTTACTACTACTAAAAAAAATCTAATCCTAAAAATAAAAATTAAAAAATTACCCGGTTCAAGTTACATCCCTTGGAAAGAACTGATGCAGAAAGAAAAACCAAGGGGGATTATTATCTAACTAAAACTAACTAGAACAAAAAGAAAATATTTTTAATTTTTTTTATTAGACCTTAATCCCTCAAGAAAGCTGTCCACAAAATCCATCGTCGGGACAAGTTCAAAATTTTCTGATTTTTTTCTTTTTCGTTTTTTTTTCTCAATTTTTTTAAATTTTTTTACAAATATCTCTACACTAAGAAAAAGTACTACAACTAAGCTAGGATAACACAGAAAATTACTCAGACAATCTCCTGACCCTACACTTAAAATTATGCAATGTCCTCAATGCACACTGTAAATAAATAAATAGAGGGTAAAAGAGACTCCCTGGTAGCCAAAGGCCGAAGAATTAGCAGCTCACGGGATACTCAGACTTCTCACTATTGTTATCCTTTGTGTGGGAACCCCACACTTAGTTTCAACCACATGCTCGATTTTTCACACGCCTAATGGCTTTATTCCATGCTCCTACTCTTACAAAACACAAAAACAACACTACAACGATAACACAATAAAAACAAATAAACAAAAAAAGAAAGAATATAAGGGTCGCATCTTGCAATTCTTGGCCTTTAAGTGAGGGATGTCGTTTTGACTTCTTGGTGTTGCAAATTTTAGAATATAAGGGTCTTGTTATTCATCTATACATCTCTCCAAAGGCTCGATCTCCATGTCTCCATCCAAACATAATGTAAAAAAATATTTAGAATGAGGATCAACACGCCCCAACTCTAAACCTGCATTATTTTTGACATCCTCAATAATATATACTCCCTCAATCTTGGCATCATCAACAAGAATATGGTCTAATGATTGGTATTCTGGTTTTAGTTCCTCAATTTGTCCTAGAAGATCTTTTTCAGCTTCACACAACTCATTACTAAATTATTGGGCATTATACCCATCAACCTTTGAACTCAAATCTGCATCCAAGTTGCGCACAGCCAAGCCGAACCTGTCAATTCTTGTGCAAGATCAACTCTCTCCTTATACCAATCATTCACCAACGTTGTTAGTAAACAACGTCGTTTCGCATATTCTCTTAATCGATAATATTCGTCACAATACCAACCCTTACTCCCATACTCAAATTCAGACTTCCAAGAGGTCAGGTCTTGACAAGCCCAAAAATACGGGCCATAAAAGTCTTCAGTCGACCAAGCTTCTTCATCAATTATCTTATCTTCATATATTTCATCCCCAGATGTCATGATCATAGAACTAGAAACACACTAAGAGAAAATATCATATAATTATAAAAATAAAAATATTTACAGAAAAAATAAAAGTAAAAGTCTAATCTATAAAAATAGCTAATTCTAAGTCCCCGGCAACGGCGCAATAAACTTGTTGCTCCCAAACGCACACGCAAGTATACGTGGTCGACAAGTAATATAGGATTGTAAATCCAGAAATCATACCCACAAGGACTAGTGATTAACTATTCACTAAATTAAACTAAGACAAATAATCTATTCAAGCACTTTTCTAAAGTATGAATATTTAATAAAACTAATCTAGAGTAATGAACTAAGAGATTAAATGAACAAGTTGGCGAAATTAGACACGAATTCAATGAGAGACGATATTCTAGAGGTATAGGTTGGCTAACAATCCCGGAGAGTTTTTCACTTAAATTGTCTAATTAATTTATCTAGTTTATTGATTGACAGGGTTAATATTACTCGTAGCCTTCGCCCGAAGTACTACTCATCTATTCAAACTAACCTAAAGCCTATATTCATATAGAATTAGAATTAATAAGAATGCATTAATAATTCCTGTATAGTAACCAAGCAAGGCGTTTAGGTATATCTCTACCCTAACCGCAAATCCGTTCCCGATGCTCGAGTTCAAGATCTTGCTCTATTCAATCTTATTTGCAATCTAAAATTCCCTCTCCCGAGTTCAATCTAGATTCGTAGATAGTATTTATTTGGTGATCAAGCAATCAAATGATTAAGCGCAAGATTGAATAAATAAACCAATATGATAAAATAATAAGAACAATTTAAAATTCAAACTACAACGTTCATGTAGCACCCCACAACTCTAGAATAAATAAACTATGAATTAAAGGAAGAGAAGAGAAAGAAAAACTAGTTAGAAGCCTCCTCCAAAGCGTGGTTTGTGTTCCCGTCCGTGAATTCTCCTTCAAAGTATGTTCGATCTCCTCCAAAATAGGTTTAGAACCCCTTTTATATGACTTGGGGCCATGTAGGGCTGATATAACATTGTCCCGGACGAAATAGGAAAACCGCCCTACCTCCAACGTCCAGGGCAGCACCTAGCGCTGGCCCTGGCGCTGAGTCTAGTAAGTTTTTTTTTTGCCATTTCAAAATCAAAAATTGGAACTCCTCCTTTGTTTTTGTCTTGCACTTGGGGGGACAAACACCAAAGGGTGTCCCCCTTTGTCCTTTTCTATTTAATTATTTTATTTTCCTTTCTTTTTCTTTCGTATTTTATTTAATTTTGCTCCAAATCTCTTCATCTTCACACTGCTTTATTCCTATATACTTAAAATATAATATTAAGCACAAAGTAATATAATTAATACTCAAAAGATGATTAAAAGTATTAAAATGTGAGGCAATAATGGTAAATATATGCATTTTTGGACGAATATCAAGTACTCGGTATCAGTTGTGCATCAACGGTTTGTGATGTCATGGATGAGGTGCGAGATGTGTTTTCGGTATTATGGAGGTAGGCCTGTTTGGAGGACTTGAGTCCAGGTTCAGACCACAGCTTGGGCTTAGTACTTTTTGTGGTATGAGTATGTGCTTTTGGACTTATATACTCGATAGTGTCCCTATGAGTAGGATTGATGACTCAGTGAGTGGTTGGATACCTATATGATGAGTATTATGTGACTGAGGAATGTGCTTAGATGGCTTGGATGTGACGAGAAGAATTTTGCTTGGGATGCAAAAGGGCTATAGATGCTTGATTTCTGTCTTGATGTGTTGAACAATCTTGAGTTATGAGTGTGTTAGGGATCTTTCAGTTGCTCATTTATGGAATGAAGTGTATTATTATGTCTTGTTAACGAGTTCAGACTCGGGAGAATTAAGTGATTGCATAGTCAGTGACTATGATAGGGTCATAAAGAGATGCTGATTTGCGGCTAAGCAGGTGGGTTAACTTCCTGCGGGATATTATGAGGTTGTATGATCCTTATAATGTTTCTGTGAAGAATTTTTTTATACCTACTGGAATGTATGTGATGCAATTTAAGGACCGGTTATGACATGGAGAAGGCTGACTTCGAGGATGGTGCGGGGAAGGAAATTTCAGGATGCATGATGTACTATACTTTATGGGCATATGAACATCTTGGAATGATTCGGGTTAGTTATTCGTAGTGGATGTAGTGTGCGAGGAGAAGGGATTCAGTCGGCTGCTGAAAGGTGGGGGTTACTTCTTCAGGTGATTATGTGCTAATGGAGCACAAATCATCCGGCTTGTTTCGGTGGTGCATTGGAGATTAGAGCAGAGTGGATGACTCTCGAGAAAGTTCTAATGAGTTCAAGATTCATATGTGGTATTTGAGAATTTCCCCAATTTGTAAATGGCTAAGATCTGAGATTTGCATGGGATGGTGTCGGGACTTGCGGTATTTCTGTATCATTATATATTTTATATTTCAATATTAGAGAGGTTAAGGAAACAACTTCAGATTCACGGAAGGTCTCTTCAGAGTGGGCATTTCAGTTGCGGTACTATTAGGGGCTTAAGAGGGTAAACAATGACTTATGGGCCTTAGGCCGATGTGGTTTCATGCTAAGATCTCTTGGAGGGAGCTTTGGATTAAGGATCGTAGTGTACTGTCTAGGAGAAGTGTTAAATTGAAGGCAAGTTGAGAGGGGTGTAGAGAAATAGGTCAGCTTGGTGGTGGTTTGGGTCAACATAGTAATAGAAGTGAACGGTTCCTTTGGTGGTGAAACTCTACAGGTATTTTGTGGAAATACTCCTCGGCTTGGAAACATGCGTAACTTGGTTAAGTTAGAGGAATTTAGTTCTGATGGTTTGGTTTATGCTAATGGGTTCCGAAGAGTTTTTGACGATTTCGACCACAGCTTGGGACAAATGTTTTCTATGGGCATGGGGAGTTTGTCGTGTGTAGTGGTTTTCTCTTGAATGGGGTTAAGTGGAAGGTTCTTGGTTGATGATGTGTCTATCCTACTTGTGATTCAGAGTTGGTAATGGGATTCTCGTGTTTTCATATGATGACATGATAGATGCGGTGCATTGTGTGAGATTGATATTTGCGTGTACAAGTTGTGGTTCAGCTTTAATGGGAAGGTCGTGAGTTATAGACAACATGGACAGTTTCAGATGTTTAGAAGAATGCCGGCACTATCTGGTATCACCTGAGAAACGTGTGTATTTCAGAAAGGCGCATTATGTTTTAACTTGCGGATGTTTGATTGGTATTACGGTAATCGTTGGGTTGTTGGTTGTCGATGTTCAGATTTTGCTATGTGGCGTGGAAGACTTATGGAAGTATTTCTCATGAGATAATTGTGTAATAGGGATGTGTCAGTCATTTGAGTGGTGGAGTTGGGATATGACATGGATATTCTTGTATTCTAGAGATTTGAAGACTAGGACAGTTCTCAGAGGTAGATTGTTTCTTAGTTGCGGACGGTGAAGGTATGTTAAGAAGTTGAAGGGTGATTGTACGTGTTATAGATAGGTCATTGTGGACTTTTCGGAGGTTATCTACCTATTTCGGGAGGATTGGAATTGATTCGGAGGCCACGAGTAGGCCTAATGAGAATGTGCATTCTTCACTGGGACGGATTTGTTTACTCAGCACAACTGTTGTTGAAGGGTGTGTCATCGGTTAGAGCTGACGTTATTTGTGTTCTTATATATTCCATGTGTTACTCTCCTATGCTACGATGAGTTGCGAGACTGTTGACTATGAAAGTACGCGAGGGGGTGAATTGTCGTATTTTTCTTTTTATAACTAAGTACTCCCTCCACTTCAAATTAGATGAGGTAGTTTGACTCGGCACAAAGTTTAAGAAAAAAGAGGGAGACTTTTGAAACTTGTGGTCTTAAAATCTTAAGGGGTAAAAGCTTAAGGGGCCATGATATTTGTGTGGTTATAAAAGCTTTTCAAAGGGTAAAATGGGTAAGATAAAAAGTTTAAAGTTAAATTATTTTCAGTTATAGAAATGTGTTATTTTTTTTGAAACGGACTAATAAGAAAATCGTGTCATCTAAATTAAAACGGAGAGAGTAGTTGACTAGTATACCAATTAGTCGACTAGAAATAGATGCGAAGTAAAAAAAGAATGTAAAGTGTAGAAAGTAAATGACACCAAGAATTTTTATACTAGCTCGAATTTAATGTGATTCCTAGTCCAGTCCCCTTGGGTTGCAAGATGGTTCTCTCTTCAAGGCACCATGAAAAAACTTCCGTACAGATGAGTTGACGATATCAAACACACCAACTGCTTTTTAGCTCTAGGTGTACTCTCTCTATGTTTTGATATAATGCCTCACCAATATTTTTCTCTCTTTCTTCTCTCTACTAGTTACACAGTAAATCACACTTATATTACAATGCTCACTTAGAGTAGAACAAAGAGTATGAGTTTGGTTCGACCAAAGTATATTTTTTCTCTTGGTCGTCCCACTATATATACAACTCAAGGGATCTGCTTTGATTCTTGATTGTGGCAGATTTTGAGAGATTGCAAGCCCAAGGGAATTGATCCTTGGAATGAATCTTAGGTGATGATTCTTTCTAAGAATAAATATGGAGCTTTCGTTGATTTGTGTCTTTAATGACACACTTGATAGAATCTTCCATCAGTGAGTGAATCTTTTATTCCAAGGAGTAGCCTTTAATCGATCCTTTGATTTCAGAATTTGACAGCTTTCCTTCAACGACCGGATCTTTAGTGCTTGATAGATATTCCAAGAGGATTCTTAGCAATATTGATCTCCTCATATTTTGGTCCTTCCTTTCTTGTCTTCCTTCGCATGGACTATCAGATCTTTGGAGATCTTTTTCTTCCATTCCTTTGCTCCTTCCTTTATTTTCTTCCTTCGCGTAGGTAATTCGATATTTGACAATTTTACTTGTCCTTTCCTTTGCTCCTGGAGTGTACCTGCAATTAGATATATGTTATTTTTCATCATTAAAACTTGGATCTGACAATCTCCCCCTTTTTGATGATGACAAAATAACAAAGGTAAAACCAGTTTACTTTCCCATCCATATTAGTCGACTCTTCTTCTGTTGTAGTCGACTCCCTCTTAACTGGACAACTTCTCCTATGTGAGCGTTTGATCTTACAAGTCGACTCCCCCTCAACTGGGCAGCCATAAAATAAAAGAATTGTACTTGTATCTTATTCTCCCCCTTTGGCATCAACAAAAAGGCATCATACTGGCAAGAATATGTTAAAACAAGTAATAACTAACTAGTTAAGCATGCAAAAACAAGAGTAAGTGTCTTAAAAATAGGAATGTGCCTTTTTCTGATTGTTGAATTTTCAGTCCAAGAAAGAATGTGAGTTCTCCCATCATACTCATTTCGAACTCACTCTGCATGATATTTGAGAAATCCTTGCACAAGACATAGTTAGTACTACCAAATATAATGTCATCGACATAAATTTGAATAATGAGATTACCTGCAGAGGATCTTTTCATAAATAATGTAGTATCTACTTTACCTCTAGTAAATTCGTCAGTTAGAAAAGAGTTCAGCCTCTCATACCAAACACGAGTGGCTTGCTTGAGTCCATAGCGGGCTTTAGTCAACTTATACATATGGTAAGAAATTTGTGAGTTCTTAATACCAGGAGGTTGTTTTACATATATCTCCTCATCAATAAAACCATCTAAAATAGAAATTTTAACGTCCATTTGAAATAGTTTAAAACCTTTAAAAGTTGCATATGCGAGTAATATACCAATTGATTCTAACCGAGCTACCAGAGCGAATGTTTCATCATAGTCGACTCCTTCCTGCTGTGAATAGCCTTGAGCTACTACTCTAGCTTTGTTTCTAACTACCTTTCCATATGATGTATTTATAATACCGTATGATGGACTAGTAGTTATGCACTAGTATTTAAAATACGGTCCAAGCTATAATACCTCGTATTTATGGAGTAGTGCCATACAAGGTACCATATGACCATGATAGTATGATGTATAAAGTGTATTAAAAATGAGTAGTATTTTAAGTAATTTGAGATACTTCTTAATTATGTGGGTAATTAGTTAATTATCGGGTAACGGGATATTACTTAACTAACCAATAATTTAAGGGATAAGATTAACCCCCCCCCCCCCATCCCTACGTGGAAGCAAGCCACTACCAAAACCTATGACTCTTAGTCATATTGGGATATGTGGCAACCAATTCAAACATAAGCCTTGTAATTTAAAGAAAGCTACATATCTTTTAGCAATTAAAAGATACATATCTTTCAACATTTAACAGAATAGCAAAGGCTCTACATATGGGCAATCTGAAGCTAACGTAGAAGGCAATCTGAAGATAACGTAGAAGGGTATAGATCTTCAATAATTCAAACAGAGATTTCATAGTATCTTAAGCAACGTGAGATTTTGCAATTTTAATGGAGTACGGTGTAATCCTTCTCGAGAATATCACACGAATTTTTCCCTACTCCAGGTATGTTAAGTCTAAGCCCTTCCTTCATTTTGGCATGATCACGTAATTACATGCGTTTGATAATGAGACGTAAAGAGAAATTCATATTCCGAAATTTATGTATATTTTCCTAGTCTCATAAGTTACAATATTCTCCTTATCGGGACTTCATATTCAATTGAGTATTATCTTGTTCTAGTCAAGAGAGCAAAGAGCATATATATACAATATTATAGTATTTTCATTATCATCGAGCTATAATCAATGGGCAGGCCCCTATTGGGAAACCTCTGATCAGATGGTAAGTTATATACTGAGCCTACTATGACCGAGCGCCTATGAGCGAGCCCAGTTGGTCGAGATACAGAGCCTAGTCTGGCCGAGCGCCTATGAGCAAGCCTACTACGGCAGAGCCGTTATATATATAACGAGCCTTATAAGGCCGGACATTTATTTTGCTTACTATATTGAGAGAGTTAAGTCAGTATCAGCAGGTAAGTATACCTCCAGATTATCTTTGACTCCCAGTTACCTCCAGTTATTATATTATCAGTTCAGTTGCAGCTTTCAGTTATTTTATTGCCTTGCATACTCGTTACATTATTTTGTACTGACGTCCCTTTTTCTGGGGACGCTGCATTTCATGCATGCAGGTTCAGACAGACAGACGGGTAGACCTCCTCAGTAGGTGTTGCCCAAGTTCAGCTTTATTGGTAAGCTCCACGTCCTTCGGAGTTTTCGGGTCTAGAGGTTTTGTGTACATCTTGTGAATATATGTAAATAGGCTATGGGTAGGTCGGGGCCCTATTTCGATCATAGTACATCCATCAGTAGAGGCTTGTAGACATATCATGTCAGTTAGTACAGTATGTTGGGCTTGTAGGCCCTGTATGTATATTTTGTTGGCTTGTCAGTTGTAGCAGTTATGACGGCCTTGCCAGCCCAGCTTTATATTGACATTCAGTCAGCGTTAGTTCCATTCAGTTTTATATTTTGCCTCGCAAATTGTCTTGCAATGTGGCCCCTGGCCAAAGTATGACATTAAATGTCCAGAGTCCCTTAGTTGAAAGTTGGTACCCAAGGATATATGAGGCACTGGGTGCCGGTCTCGCCCCCAGCGTGACAAAAATGGTATCAGAGTAGTTCTGTCCTAGGGAGTTTACAAACTGTGTCTAGTATGGTCTTGTTTATAGATGTGTGGTGCACCACATTATATAAGCAGGGACTACAGGGCATTTAGGAGTTGATTACCCTTCTTTCAAATCTAAATCGTGTTGTAGAACTGAGTTATAGGAAATTTGAGTTAAACTTATGTGTTGGCATTCGCATGCATAGATGAAGGTGACTAGGAAGACTACGGCTAGCCAGAAGAGAGATACACAAGTAGGTGAGGGGACTAGCAGGGTACCCCCAGTAGAAGGGGCCAAATCTGAGGCCCAGGGAGAGACCCCTACTCAGCTATTACCGGCTCCTCCACCACCTGAGGAGATTCCTAGGGAGACCGCACATCCAGTTCCCCCTCCGCTTCCATCAGATCAGGACTTGAGGAGAGCAGTGCACTTATTGACACAGTTGGTAGCTACCTAGCAACAGGCTAGGGCATCCGCTAGTGCAGGATCTTCTGAGGGGTCTGGGAGTTCAAGGGTCCGAGAGTTTATTGCTTTGAGTCCCCCAGAATTTACGGGGATAGATCAGGGGGAGGACCCGCAAGATTTCATAAATCAGCTTCACAGGATCTTTCGGGTTATGCATGCCACGGAGAAAGAGGCAGTTGAGTTAGCAGCTTTTTGACTCCGAGATATAGCAATCCTTTGGTACGAGGGATGGGAGAGGTCCAGGGGACGTGATGCACCTCTAGCTATTAGGGAGAATTTTTCGGATGCCTTCCTTGACCAGTACTTTCCGCGGGAGATTCGACAGGCTCGAGTCGATCAGTTTCTAGCCCTCAAGCAGGGCAATATGAGTGTTTGAGAGTATAGTCTCCGTTTTGACTCATTGGCCAGATATGCACCATCCATAGTTGCTACTATGCGGGACAAGATTCACAGGTTTATAGTAGGGTTGGCCCCAGAGTTGACCGAGGCATGTGCCACCGCTTCATTGCAGGATAGTATGTATATCTCCCAGATTCAGGCATTCGCCCAGAATATAGAAAGGGGTAGGCATCGACAACAGGGTACAGAGAGGACCGAGTCAGGACAGCATAATAGGATGAGGTTTGCCAGGTCTCAGGAGCAGTCTCAGGGCAGTTATAGGCCCCAATACTTCGAACGGCCACCTAGGCCTCTGCCACCTCAGCTACAGGGTTACAGGTATGACCGCTATACTAAGTCAGGACCAGGTGAAAGCTCTCGGGCGTCGGGTTTGCAGCGATAGTGAGGTTCAGGGCTGACATGGCCATTTCCGCCGCGGTGTGACATCTGTGGTAAATGACACTTGGTCCAATGCTGAGACAGTTCCGATGCTTGTTATACATGTGGATGTCCGGGGCATATGATGCGAGATTGCCCAAATAGAGATTCTGGGGGTATGGCACAACCAGCGAATTCAACAACAGGATCATCTATGTCTGTGCATTCTTCAGGGAACGAGTCTCAGTCTTCGACTGGTAGAGGTCGAGGCAGAGGTAGAGGTTCTAGTTCAGGTGGTAACTAGAATTGTAGCTATGCTTTATCGGGTCGACAGGACCAGGAGTCCTTACCAGACGTTGTGACAGGTATTGACCATTTGCTCTTATGATGCTTATGCCTTGATAGACCCAGGATCTACTCTATCGTGTATTACCCCATTTGTCGCGGGGAAGTTTGGTATAGTGCCTGAAATACTAAGTGATCCTTTTGCGGTATCTACACCGGTCGGAGAATCGATTATTGCTAGACGGGTTTACCGAGGTTGTACGGTGTCAGTTTGTGGTCGTCAGACCTCAGCCGACCTAGTTGAGCTAGAGATATTGGATTTTGATGCTATCATGGGCATGGACTGGTTGGCAGCTTGCTATGCCACAATTGATTGTCGAGCAAAGATAGCTAGATTTCATTTTCCGGGTGAGCCAGTCCTTGAATGGGTAGGTAATACAGCAACACCCAGAGGTTGGTTTATTTCTTATCTGAAGGCGAGGAAGATGACCGCCAAAGGGTGCATTTATCATAATGTGCGAGTTAGAGATGCAGATGCTAAGATACCTACACTTCAGTCTATTCGAGTAGTCAAAAAGTACATAGATGTATTCCCAGATGAACTTCCAGGTATTCCTCCAGAGCGAGAGATTGATTTTGGCATCGATTTGCTTCCGGGAACTCAACCAATATCCATCCCTCCGTATAGAATGGCATATACCGAATTGAAGGAGTTGAAGGAGCAGTTAAAATATTTGCTGGAGAAAGGTTTCATCAAGCCCAGTACCTCACCTTAGGGTGCACCGGTACTGTTTGTACGAAAGAAAGATGGCTCGCTGAGGATATGTATCGATTATACGAAACTAAACAAGGTAACTATTAAGAATAAGTATCCACTTCCAAGGATAGATGACTTGTTTGATCAGTTGCAGGGAGCTAGATGCTTTTCAAAGATAGATTTGAGGTCGGGGTACCACCAGGCTAGAGTTCGGGAGAAAGATATTCCCAAGACAGCCTTTAGAACCCGATATGGCCACTTTGAGTTCCTTGTCATGTCCTTCGGGTTGACGAATGTACCTGCCATATTTATGGGCTTGATGAATAGCTTATTCTGGCCATTTTTAGATCTGTTCGTGATAGTCTTTATTGATGATATTCTGGTTTATTCATGTTCAGAG
This sequence comes from Nicotiana tomentosiformis, assembly GCF_000390325.3. NCBI lineage: Eukaryota > Viridiplantae > Streptophyta > Magnoliopsida > Solanales > Solanaceae > Nicotiana > Nicotiana tomentosiformis. Next base: position 47,567,307 of record NC_090819.1, on the reverse strand, counting down.
GATGAGAATACGGACCTCCTGCGAGCGATACTCCAAACCCTCTATGATATTAAATTATATGCTAAGTTTTCTAAATGTGAGTTGCGGTTGAAGTCTGTAGCATTCTTGGGGCACATTGTATCCGATTGAGGTATAAAGGTAGACACTCAGAAGATTGAGGCTGTGAAATCCTGGCCTAGACCTACCACTCCGATAGAGGTTCGTAGCTTTCTAGGCTTAGCATGATACTACCGGAGGTTCGTAAAGGGGTTTTCTTCCCTTTCGGCACCATTAACGAAGTTGATGCAGAAAGCAGCTAAGTTTCAGTGGACAGAGGCTTGCGAGCAGAGTTTCCAGGAGCTTAAGAAAAGGTTGACCTCAGCGCTAGTTCTAGCACTTCCAGAGGGTCCAGATGGTTATGCCATGTATTGTGATACCTCAGGTGTTGGGTTAGGATGTGTCCTGATGCAACATGGAAAAGTAATTGCATATGCTTCAAGGCAGTTAAGGAAGCACGAGCAGAATTATCCGACCCACGACCTCGAATTAGCTGCGGTTGTCCATGCACTTAAGATATGGCGGCATTATTTATATGGTGTTCATGTCGATTTATTCACATATCATAAAAGCCTACAATATATCCTCAAGCAAAAAGAGTTGCATTTGCGACAGAGGCGATGGGTTGAGTTATTGAAAGATTACGATGTTAACATTCTCTACCATCCAGGTAAAGCTAATGTTGTAGAAGATAACTTAAGTCGCCGATCTATGGGTAGCTTAGCACATTTAGAGGCCGAGAAAAGACAATTAGCTAGAGAGATTCATCAATTTGCTTGTTTGGGGGTTCGGTTAGTAGACTCTGGCAATAGTGGAGTTGTACTCCAAAATACTGCAAAATCATCTCTCATAGCTGAGGTAAAGGAGAGGTAGTACGAGGAGCCAGAGTTGGTCGAGTTGAGAGAGCGAATTCCGCAGCAGAAGAAGCCATTGTTAGAGCTCAAGGGAGATAGGGTTCTTAGATACAGGGGTCGTTTGTGTGTTCCAGATGTGGCTGGGCTACGAGACAGGATTATGTCAGAGGCACATTATTCGTGGTACTCCATTCATCCTGGGTCGACGAAGATGTACCATGACATTAAGGATGTGTACTGGTGGAACAATATGAAGAAGAACATTGCTGAGTTTGTCGCTCAGTGTCCTAGTTGCCAGTGGGTGAAGGTAGAGCACCAGAAGCCTAGAGGGCTAATACAGACTATAAAGATCTCGACGTGGAAATAGGAGGCGATAAACATGGACTTTGTCACGGATTTACCTCGTTCTTATCGTAAGTTCGATTCTATATGGGTGATAATCGATAGGCTCACGAAATCAGCTCATTTCCTACCGGTCAGGTCTACATATACAGCAGAAGATTATATAAAGTTATATATTAAGGAGATAGTGCGGCTACACAGAATACCAGTATCTATTATATCTGACCGTAGGGCCCAATTTACAGCACATTTTTGGAGGTCATTTCAGAGAGGTCTTGAGACTCAAGTGAATCTCAGCACAACTTTTCATCCACAGATTGATGGACAAGCCGAGTGCACAATTCAGAAGCTCGAGGATATGTTACGAGCATGTGTGTTGGATTTTAAAAGAAGTTGGGATGAACATCTACCTCTTATCGAGTTTTCATATAATAACAATTACCATTCTAGTATCCAGATGGCTCCGTACGAGGCTTTGTATGGGCGTAAGTGCAGATCTCCTATATAGTGGTTTGATGTTGGAGAATCTGGGTTACATGGGCCAGACCTAGTTCAGCAGGCCGTAGAGAAAGTAAAACTTATCCAGGAGCGATTGTTGACAACCCAGAGTCGCCATAAGTCATATTCTGATGTGCGGCGATGAGACTTAGATTTCGAGGTTAATGACTGGGTATTCTTAAAGGTGTCACCTATGAAAGGCGTGATGAGGTTTGGCAAGAAAGGAAAGCTTAGCCCACAGTATATTGAGCCTTATATGATCATTCAGAGAGTGGGCCAAGTAGCATATGAGTTAGAATTACCCTCAGAATTGGAGTCTGTCCATCCGATTTTTCACATATCAATGCTACACAAGTGCATTGGCGATCCTACCCGAGTGGTGCCTACGGATGATGTACAGATTACGGAGGACTTATCATATGAGGAAATTTCAGTTGCCATCCTAGACCGACAAATCCGTAAGCTACAAAATAAGGAAATAGCCTCCGTAAAGGTTTTATGGAGAAGCAAGAATGTGGAAGAGATGACGTGGGAAGCGGAGGATGAAATGAAGTCTAATTACCCCCACCTATTTCAAACTGAAGATATGGCTCGAGGTAGGATACCTCAGCACAGATCTATTCAGGCTGGTAGGTCATCAGGTAAGCTCTTATTTTTGACTTTCAGAATTTATAATAGATAGCTGTGTGAGGCCAAATATTGCTATTTATAGACATTGGCAATGTGTGGCATGTATAGTATATTTTCTGGCTGCGTACGGGTTGGATTTAGTCTAGTATACGGAGGAGACTCTGGCAACATTTTTCTAAAGTATCTAAGAGTAAACATTCGAGGACGAATAATTCTAAGGGGGGAAATGTAAGGACCCGTAAAAATTTAAACCAAAAACTCGGGGTTTCATGGTGCCAAGATAGATCCCTGCGTTATTATAGTAGAAAGTCCAAACCGTGGCTCGCAAGCTCGCTGCAGTTCGGACTTTTTGGATTGAACAGTACTCTACAGACTGAGAGGAAAATGTTTCGCAGAACAACGCATTTTTGCGGCCCATTATGCGGCTGCATAATCACTCTCCGGACCGCATAATGGCCGCAGAGTGAAGCAGTAAGTTTGGCCAACTCGAGGTCAGTTTTGCGATCGATTATGCGACCTCATAATCGATATTCGGACCGCATATCGATCGCATAATCCCTCTTGAGTTTTTGCGGAGGAAGTTCTGCGGTGCATTATGTGACCGCAGAACGAGTATGCAAACCGCATACTGGTCGCATACCTGGGCCGTAAGTTCAGGCCCCTGAGGGCCATTTCTGCGGTCACTTTGCGGACCGCATAATCATTATGCGGTCGTATATGCGACCGCAGACCTGTGTCGGGGCACCATTTTTCTTAATTTAAAACCTGACTTCCATTCTGTTAAAACACCCATTTAGTCCATTTTGAAGCTCATTTCTCATATTTCTAGTGCAAGAGAGAGAGGGTTCTAGAGGGAGGGCCTAATTCCCACCAATTAATCTTTAACCATCACTCAAAGCTTGGAAATATTCAAGTAGAGTACCAAATTCTTCATCCAAAAAGGTAAGACTTCATCACCCCAGATCTTAATTTCAAACATAGCTATAATGGGGTATTAATAAGATGGTCCATGGGTGTGAGGGTTGTTTATCTTGCATGCATGTGATAAAGAGTATGGGAAAAATAAGAAGTGAACTAGAACCATGAACGTTTTCCTAATTTTGGGTTCAATTTGTATATTGCTAAAATAGATTGAGGTTGCTAAGGCTTTCGGAAAATTGTAGAGTCTAAAGAAGCGCAATTGAGGTATGTTGGCTAAACTTCCTCTCTTGGAATTGAATTCCATAATGTTTCTGTAAGTTTCAAAGTGTGGGTTACGTATTAAAAGGTTTTGGCTTTGAGTCATGTTTCAATAAAAGATAGAATTGTCTAAACGTTTTTGTACTAAATTCATGCCCATTAGTGGTTGCTTTAACTAATGCTTTGATTTATAAATATATATGTAGTGTGATTCGAGTTCAATATACTCATGTGTCAAAATTGTACATTGTCATTTCTGGGGAAGAGTATTGCAAGAGTAAATGGTGTATTGACTGTTTATGATTTTTCATGTGTGTTTCTATTGTTGGTTGGTATGCTTCATTCTTTGGGAAGAAACCATTTGTGTTTGAAGTTTCCATTTCAAATGTATTTGAAGTATATGATTTTTAAAATATCCTATATGTTGATACTTGATGGTGATCTTTGAAATCGAAAGAGATGAAAGTGTGGAATATGAAATACGGCCATTGTGTCAGGAATAAAGAATCTTGTGGATGGCCTAATGAGCCAAGGAAATATTGTCGTTGTGAATAACTGGAAATACTAATGAGAATTCATACAATGTGAAAGATGTTGAGGTGAGTACAATTGTATTTATGATATTTCTGTTTGCAAATCAAATCAAAACTATTTTTGGGAGCATCATTAGCAATACCGAGGAAGGGTGGGTCATAAGGCCCACACCTGAAACTACACGTGCCGGTGTAGGGGTGGATTGTGATATTATTCCCCTTAATTGGGATGAAACTGGAACCTTTGTGGATTGGAAAAGTCAACCCGCACGGCATATGTGGGAAGGCGACCTAGCTGATCGGGTGGAGATCAGACGCCATATTGCGCATATGGTGGTACTACTCTTGGTAACAACTTTCTTTCGCATCACATGTCGAACCACATTGTTCGTGGGGAGATGTCCTAGCCGATCGGGCGTGATCGAACTCCGTGCTAACAAAGACGGTGGTATATCAGTGCTAATGATCTCCCAACCAAAATTATATATAAAGTTCGTATTTTGAAAATTATTATGTTTTAGCTGGACGTTTGGATATTGTTGATTGTGACTTGTTGTTTCTATTTGTTGCCTTTTCTTATATGGGCATTCTATTTTGAAAGAGAATTTTTAGCTATACATACTAGTGTTATTCGACAGTACTAACGTCTCTTTTGCCGGGGGCGCTGCATATTTAATGGATGCAGGTGGTTCTTCAGCAGGCGGCATTGATCAGTGATAGCAGTACACTCTTTTTAGCTGATTTGGTGAGTCCTACTTCATTTCGGGGTCATGTATCTTTTGTTTCTCATGTACAGTGTTTTGAGGTATAGCCGGGGCCTTGTTGCCGACATTTCCATATTACTCTTCTATTGTATTTCGAGGTTCCGTAGACAGGTTGTGGGTTATGGTTGATGTTGGGAATCGAACTAGCAATGTTGGTACTTGGAAATTATGTTTTTTTTTATTAATTCTATAAACTCGTAATGTTTTGGAAATTATGAATGAAGCTACTAATGGGAATGAAAAGGAAGTCGTTAATAAAAACTTTTCAGTGATTGATTAATGGAGTACATCTCCTCTTTATTCATGGATGAGTTTTGGGTAGAAGTAAGACTAATAGGCTTGCTCGATCGGGTTCTCTCGGTTGAGCGCCGGTCGCGCTCCCTGAGTTTGGGGCGTGACGGGAAAGATGTTACATCTCGTATTTTTCGTACATTAAAGTTCCGTCTTCAGCTAATTTACATAGACTCGGGGATGCAATTTTCTAGAGATTATAAGCATTATGCTATTTCAAACACGTGATGAGTAAATTCATGAAGGAGAGAATGTAAGCAAATAGAAGAAAATGAGTTTCGTCGAAGTTTGGCAATTTGGGGTAAAATACGGTCCAAGCTATAATACCTCGTATTTATGGAGTAGTGCCATACAAGGTACCATATGACCATGATAGTATGATGTATAAAGTGTATTAAAAATGAGTAGTATTTTAAGTAATTTGAGATAATTCTTAATTATGTGGGTAATTGGTTAATTATTGGGTAACGGGATATTACCTAATTAACTAATAAGTTATGGGATAAGATTAACCCCCCTCCCCCAATCCCCACGTGGAAGCAAGCCACTACCAAAACCTATGACTCTTACTCATATTGGGATATGTGGCAACCAATTCAAACATAAGCCTTGTAATTTAAAGAAAGCTACATATCTTTTAGCAATTAAAAGATACATATCTTTCAGCATTTAACAGAATAGCAAAGGCTCTACATATGGGCAATCTGAAGCTAACGTAGAAGGGTACGAATCTTCAATAATTCAAACAGAGATTTCATTGTATCTTAAGCAACGTGAGATTTAGCAATTTTAAGGGAGTACGGTGTAATCCTTCTCAAGAATATCACACGGAGTTTTCCCTACTCCAGGTATGTTAAAGCTAAGCCCTTCCTTCATTTTGGCATGATCACGTAATTATATGCATTTGATAACGAGACATAAAGAGAAATTCATATTCCGGAATTTATGCATATTTTTATAGTCTCGTAAGTTACAATATTCTCCTTATCGGGACTTCATATTCAATTAAGTATTGTCTTGTTCTAGTCAAGAGAGCAGAGAGCATATACATACAATATTACAGTATTTTCATTACCATCGAGCTATAATCGATATGCAGGCCCATATTGGGCAACCTCTGATCAGATGGTAAGTTATATACCGAGCCTACTGTGGTATAGCGCCTATGAGCGAGCCCAGTTAGTTGAGATACAGAGCCTAGTCTGGCCGAGCGCATATGAGCGAGCCTACTACGGCAGAGCAGTTATATATATACCGAGCCTTATAAGGCCGGACATTTATTTTACTTACTATATTTAGAGAGTTGAGTCAGTATTATCAGGTAAGTATACCTCCAGATCATCTTTGACTCCTAGTTACCTCCAGTTATTATATTATCAGTTCAGTTGCAGCTTTCAGTTATTTTATTGCCTTGCATACTCGGTACATTATTTTGTACTGACGTCCCTTTTTCCGGGGACAATGCATTTCATGCGTGTAGGTTCAGACAGACAGACATGTAGACCTCCTCAATAGGTGTTGCCTGAGTTCAGCTTTATCGGTAAGCTCCACGTCCTTCGGAGTTGCCGGGTGTAGAAGTTTTGTGTACATCTTGTGTATATATGTATATAGGCTATGGGCAGGTCGGGGCCCTATTCCGATCACAATACATCCATCAGTAGAGGCTTGTAGATATATCCTATCAGTTAGTGCAGTATATTGGGCTTGTAGGCCCTGTATGTATATTTTGTTGGCTTGTCAGCTGTAGTAGTTATGACGGCCTTACCGGTCCAGTTTTATATTGACATTCAGTCAGCGTTAGTTTCCATTCAGTTTTATATTTTGCCTCGCAAATTGTCTTGCAATGTGGCCCCTGACCAAAGTATGACATTATATGTCGAGAGTCCCTTAATCGCAAGTTGGTACCCAAGGATAGATGAGGCACCGGGTGCCGGTCTCTCCCCCAGGCTCGGGGCGTGACATTGGTCTTGTTTCATCTTGCTGAGTGGTCGACTTTTTTTGAGGTTCAGCATGATCGCTGACAGGTTCATTAGTCGACTTTGGAGATTCTTTGTTGTTGTTAGTTAAGTGCTTTGATTACTAAGATTCATTCATCTTCGATGTCTTGTTTAATATCTTCATCACCTGCAATGATTCTTTTCTCGGCCATAGAGTTATTATCATTGAAGATAACATGAACTGATTCCTCTACACACAGTATACATTTTTTGTAAACTCTAGCCTACTGTTATTTGAATAGCCAAGAAATATACCTTCATCGCTTCTTGGATCGAACTTACCAATATTGTCCTTACCATTATTGTAAGCGAAGCCTTTTCTTCCGAAGAGATAAAAGTAGCCTATGTCTGGCCTTTTACCTTTCCGCAGTTCATATGAAGTCTTCTTCAAGATAGGTCGTATGAGACATCTGTTAAGGATATGACATGCTGTGCTAACTGCCTATGTCCAAAAGTGATTTGGCAGAGAATGTTCCAATATCATTATTCTAGCCATGTCTTGTAGGGTTCTGTTTTTGCGTTCGACCACTCCATCGCTTAGTATGGTTGAAATGAGATACCCTTTTTTCTCTCAATCCTTTTGCAGAAGATCTTAAAATTCCTCAAGGCTTCATCTTTATGAAATAAGAATATTACCCATGCAAAACGTGAGTAATCATCAACAATGACAAATGCATATCGTTTACCTCCAATGCTAGCAGTTCTAGTAGGCCCAAAAAAGTCCATATGTAGTAGATGTAGAGGCTTGGTTGTGGAAATAACATCTTTGGGTTTGAAAGAATTTCTAGTTTATTTTCCAAGTTGACATGCATCATATACATGGTTTCTAGAGAAATTGAGTTTGGGAAGGCCAATGACTAGGTCATGTCTAGAATGTTTTTCAATCAGTTGCATGCTTACATGGCCAAGTTTCTTATGCCAAAGCCAGGGATCATCATATATGGATGTTAGATCCATCTAAATTTTCAGTGCACTCTAGAATGTAAATATTTTCATACCTCTTTCCTGGCAGAATAATTTTACCTGACTCATCTTTGATAGCACAACCTGTTTTCTTGAATTTGGCTTCATATCCGGAATCACACAATTGACTTATGCTCAGCAGATTATAGTTGAGTCCATCCACAAGATAAACTTCTGTAATATCACAATTATTTTTGAATGGAACTGTATCGGTGCCAATGATTTTAACTTTTGAATCATCACCAAACTTGACATTTCGTCCATTTATTTTTATAACTTCTTTGAATAGATTCATGTTGCCTGTCATGTGACTGGAACATGCATTGTCTAGATACCATTTCCCTTTTTGACTTTTCCTGTGGTGTTCCTCGCTAGACTCACCATGTGCCATGAGGAAATTCTCTGTTGTTTCCTTGCTATCGTCATCAGATACATCTTCATCTGTCTAGCAGCCTGAGAACTTGTTCATATCATTTTCTAATATAGTCATGAAACATAGATTTACAATTTCTTCATGCTCTGAGTTGTCTTCATCACTCCAACTTCCAAAAGATTTATCTAGGAATTCTGCTTGTATATGACCATATTTTCCACATTCATAACATTTTCCATCGTTCTTTTCTTGTTCATTGTATTGTCTTGAGGTTTTTTTGAAGGACTTTCTTCCTTTTTTGGTGTTCCTGTATCTTCTCATTAGCCCATTCATTGTTTTGGAAACCATAACTATCTCTTCTTCTAGCGCCTCAGCTTCGTTGTCAATTTCATCTTCAGATCCTTCAATCAAGGTTTTGGAAGTGATTGTTTTCTTCTTTTATTCATGTCCTCATTTTTTTAGCTGTGTTTTCTCAAAGGCAACTAGATCTCCTCGTAGTTCATCATATGATAGTTTGTTAAGATCTTGAGACTCAAGTGCAACTACTTTTGTTTGCCAAGTGGTAGGTAAACTTCTTAGGATTTTCTGAACTTGCTTACCACTTGAGTATGGTCTTCAAATAGCTTTTATATCTCAAATGATTTTACTGAATCGGGAAAACATTTTCTCAATGGATTCACATTATTTCATCTGAAAAGGTTCATAGTCATGGATCATCATATTTATCCTTGTTTCCTTGATTTTGCTTGTCCCTTCATAAATAACTTCCAGCTTATCCCACATTTCTTTAGCCGTATCACAACTTGAGATCTTCTCATATTTTTCTCCTCTTATCGGGTTGTATGGAAGATTGTGTGCCTTGGCATTAACTTGTATAACTTCCATTTGCTCATCAGAGCATTCATCTATATCGATGGGGTCAGTGGATGTTTGTCAATCTATTTCTTGTCAGACTTTGCTGCTGGAATTGGATAATATTCCTTTTTTATTACACGCCAAATTTTGACATCTGAGGATTTCACATAGATTTCCATATGAACCTTCCAATATGAAAAGTATTGTCCATTGAAGTATGGAGGCCTTGCCTGTGAAGTCCCTTCTCTAAATAGAGCACCGATGATTACTTGATTTGACATGATCTTTTCTACTAGCCATTAAGCAAAATTAAAATGTGAAACCTGTTTTGATACCAATTGAAAATACAAGAGGGGGTTGAATTGTCGTATTTTTCATTTTATAACTAAGTAGTTGACTAGTTTACCAATTAGTCGACTAGAAATAGATGTGAAGTAAGACAGAATGTAAAGTGCAGAAAGTAAATGACATTTAGTATTTTTATTCTGGTTCAGAATCAATGTGAATCCTAGTCCAGTCCCTTGGGTTGCAAGAGGGTTTTCCCTTCAAGGCTCCATGATAAAACTTCCGTACATATGAGCTGATGGTCTCAAACACACCAACTGCTTTTCAGTTCTAGGTAGTACTCTCTCTATGTTATGATACAATGCCTCACTAATAGTTTTCTCTCTTTCTTCTCTCTACTAATTGCACAGTAAATCACACTTATATTGCAATGCTTGCTTAGAGTATAACAAAGAGCATGAGGTTGGTTCGATCAAAGTATATTTCTTCTTTTGGTCGTTGTCATGCCCCGAACTCAGGGAGCGCGACCGACGCTCAACCGAGTAAACCCAGTCGAGCAAGCCTAATTTATATTAACCTCTCATCATTACTCATGCATGATTTACCATAACATAATTAGATCTTGACTTTTAAATCGAATACATTTGGCTCAATGGCCTAATATCTTTCTCATGATGGGTGCATAGCCTCATAAATACTGTGAACATAAATACATGACAAAACTCAAATCCTTAAATTACATTACCCAAAGTGTAGATGGAGCTTCTATGACAATAGATACCTAAATACATAAAATGAACTAGATTCAAACACCCACTAGAACTGTAGCGGGCTCACCATAAGCTGAGTAGTGAAGAAGATCCCTATCAAAGATCCATATCATCCTGTAAAAGTATACATGCATCTATTAAAAGATGCAGCGCCCCCGACAAAAGGGACGTGAGTACATGTGGAATAGTGCTCGTATGTAAGGCAGTCAAAACAACATATAAAAATACGGTAACTCAAATAAGAGGCAAATAAAATACATCAAGAAACTACGAAATATCCCATAGAATCACATTTCAAGTCTTATTATACTTGCATCATTCTAAACTTTTTTTAGGATCAACTGAGCCATATGAACTATATGTGGAATACATTATATAATGCAATTGTAACAACATGTACAAATAAGGTCAATGAAAGTGGCACCTTCCTCTCTTAATTTACACATATACATTTCATAGACCGTCCTTAGTGTTCACATATCATATTATACACCTATGCGGCTCATAGACCGTTCACAGTCTTTACTTACACAATACAAATACACCTATTCAAGGGCTTGGAATACAACATGAATATGGTGAATCATGATAACAATAAAAGGTCTTAGATAGCCATCAACGTTGAGCCAATTTACTAAGAGCTTCAATTAATCATTTATAGATATCAAGTCGGGGATCCTCTATAACCACCTTCACACAAAGCAGCCCTGTCGCCTCACCCCAACATATGCGGGTGGGGGTGTATCACAATACCACAATCCTAACACAAAGCGGCCCTACCGCCTCACCCCAATATATGTGGGTAGAGGTGTATCACAATACCACAATCCCAACACAAAGCGGCCCTACCGCCTCACCCCAATATATGCGTGTGGAGGTGTATCACAATACCACAATCCCAACACAAAGTGGCCCTACCGTCTCACCCCAATATATGCGGGTGGAGGTGTATCACAATACCACAATCCCAACACAAAGCGGCCTTACCGCCTCACCCCAATATATGCGGGTGGAGTTATATCACAATGCCACAATCCCAACACAAAGCGGCCCTACCGCCTCTCCCCAATATATGTGGGTGGAGGTGTATCACAATACCACAATCCCAAAACAAAGCGGCCCTACCGCCTCACCCTAATATATGCGGGTGGAGGTGTATCACAATACCGTAATCCCAACACAAAGCGGCCATACCGTCTCACCCCAATATATGCGGGTGGAGATGTATCACAATACCATATATAAACTCAAAGCGACATAGTTTGTCATTATATTTACGGTTGTAATTTCTCATATCATTTGAGTACTTCATGTTCATGCTCATCATGGAGAAACACAACTCATTACATTAGAGCATGCATGGTAAATCAATAAGTCGATTACAATGGCGCATGGACCAAATACGATATCCATAAGATTTATCGTCTCTTAGCATATGACATCCCTCTTCCACTACATTATATACTCTATTCATCTTAAGGTCATTAGCTAAGTTCATGATTCTTCGGGGCTTAACATCGAAGTCATTTACATACATTATTTCAGAAGCATACAATTATAGTTGAAACCATTGGGACATACAATACCTCATAATTCTCATTTAGGAAAACGGCCACACTTCATATTCATACCATCACTTACTTGTACTTGCCATGAGTGATCATAGGACATCAAGAATATTTAAAATATTTAGGAACAGAATAGCCTCTCCTCATGAGGGCGTAGGAGCTTATAACATATTGGAAACATAAGTACAAATACGTTCATCTCATAACCTTTCATACCCTATATCACTTCACAATTTCTTTCAACTACTTACGCATCATTATTTCATTGGATCCCTTGGCCATACCGATTATTCTTCATTCATGGCACTGTGGCTGTATATCATATTCCGCAATTTTATTTCTTTACTTTCAAGGATTATTATCATAAACATCATCATATCGAATACTCTTGAAATACTTTTCCCCAAAAGGGCAATACACAATTTCAACTCATGAATGTGTAAGAACTCAAAACATATTAGAAATACCTATCAAGCATAGCATTAGTTAGAACAACCACCTTTGGACATGACTTGAGTACATAAGCTTTTGGATTATTCTATTTTCGAAGTGAATTCGGAATAGTTGAATCAAGGCTCATTTCATAATATTTCACACATCATTTCATTTCATCGGCACTATTGGCCACAAGTATAACTTTCATTCTTGGCACGGTGTTCACACTTTATATCCCTAACTCACTACTTCACACTTTATATCCCTAACTCACTACTTCACACTTTATATCCTCAACTCACTACTTCACACTTTATATCCCCAACTCACTACTTTCACTTTCAAGCATCTATATAGATTACCGACAATATGGAATCCCTAATCACGACTTTTAGTACACCTATGAGCAATTAAAAGTCTTATGCACATTGAGACTTCTTACACAATTTGGCATAATAGCCTTCACTTGAAACACTACTTGGAGTCATAACATTTTCATACCCAACTCATGCTTTGAACACATTCTCGAAGGATAACATCATATGATAAGAGCATCCAGAACACATTTTGAACATATACCTTTCAACACAAAGCTTATTCGGAATAGTTGATTTATAAAGAATAACTCGGGACTTACAAGAACATCATGGAATTTAATTCTAGGAAAGAAGTTTAGCCAACATACTTGGAATTCTCCCCTTAATAATACTACGACGTTCCACCACACTAAACAACTTCAATATACAACAACGCAACACAATTGCACCAATATTAGCAAAATTTCTACACTTTAAGTCATTTAGACTTTTTATCAAACACTAGATATGCAAATTTGACTACAAGGTTATTCTACAATATTTTCTTCACTCCTCAACCCAATCTTTACTTATTATAGCTCAACAATCTTCCCACAAACCTTATTGATACAAGCATGTATAATTAATACTCTTACACCCAAGAATCATACTCTCAATCACCCATGTTTTACCCCAAACTCAAAATTGAAGACTAGGGGTTTGAATCTTACCTCTTGAAAGAAGATCTTGTGAGATTTCCTTGTTGTATTTCAAGGCTTGAACAAGATCTTGGTGAACAAAACACTTCATCTACTTCTTCTATCTAGAACACTCTCACTTCTCTCTAAAATATCAGGTTTTAGCTCAAGAAATGACTTAATCCCTCTCTCTACCCGGTCTTGGGGTTATTTAATGGGTTACTACATGCGTGGCTGCACACCTGGGCAAGTGGCCCTACATCTGGCCGCGCACTTGATAGGCAGAAACTCTCAAATATGCGCGGCCGCGCATCTAGGCGCTCATATGACACATGTCTAGTAAAATGGCCATAACTTTCTGTATACATATCCAAATGACGAACGGTTTGATGCGGCAGAAACTAGACTCAAAGGGATTTAATTTGATAGGTTATACACCATATAACTTCATAGGTTGAGAGTTATGCACATTTGAAGTTAGGTCTTGTGCGAACTCACTTGAAACTTTATCCCATCATATAATTATCAACTTGACTTAGACTTGGGGCTCTTCTTAGACCATAAACTATTCTTAATGCACCTCATACATATATTATCATGATCAATTGATATCATTCATATAATAGTCCTTCTCTAAAACAAAATAATACAATTAGCGCATATCAACTTTCTTAATAGTGCTTAAGTACTTCGAAATTTTCCGGGGTGTTACAGTCATCCCACTATACATACAACTCGAGAGATCTGATTTGATTCTTGATTGTGGCATATCTTTAGAGATTGCGAGCCCAAGGAAATTAATCCTTGGAATGAATCTTAGGTGATGATTCTTTTCAAGAATAAGTATGGAGCTTTCGTCGATTTGTGTCACGCCCCCAACCCCGGGGAGCGCGACCGGCGCTCAACCGAGTGAACCCGGTCAAGCAAGCCTATTAAACCTTTCCTACCCGACTCATTCATAATCCAAAAAGGGAACGCATCACCATTTGTAAAACAGGGGAGAGATCAGTTATATAAATATATAAACGTTGCTAGTTCATTTTTCCTTATATACATTATGCCATAGTTGAGTTTCCAAAATACAACTCGATCCAACGACTACCCCAACATACATACATGACCCACATAAACGTTTACGGAGCCTCTAAGGGTACAAAAGAGCAATATGACAATGCCGGCAACAAGGCCCCAACTATGCCTCAAAATATGAAAACTTATACAAAAGAAGAACTACATGACCCCTGGGAGAAATGGGGCTCACCAAGACTGTTGTGAGGAGAGAAAGAGAGCAGCACTATCTGTGATCGACACTTTCGGTGATGGAACCACCTATATTCATTCAAAGATGTAGCGCCCCCGGCAAAAGGGACATTAGTACTGTCGAATAGTACTAATATGTAAGGCAAACACCAATCTTAATAGAATGAACAGTGAAACAAGGAGAAGGCAGTCATAATAATCAATAAGTTCTTCACAGAAATACACAGAAACACCAAGTAAGGATCACATAGTTTTCGATTCAATCTTTCCATCTTTTTAGGTTAATAATCTTTAGTGCCAAATGCCACAACTCACAATGCCACCATGTTTTTACACGGAGTCTGGTCTCGGCCCGACCGGCTAAGACATCTCAAGTGAGACATATCCATATCCACAATATAAATCAATAATTCCAACACAAATGCCACCATGTGTACAGCATGGCGTCCGATCTCGGCCCGATCCGCTAAGCCATCTCACTTGAGACATAACCTCTTTCAATTGTTTACTCAATTCACATTTCTTTCCCATCCGTCATTACATGGCACAAACAGCCTCATTTATTAAGTAGTTCTTGGCACTTGGGAGCATTTTACAATTCAAGTCTTTCCCCTTTTTATTCGTTCAAATAACATCATAATTCATGTCGATAAGTACCATCACATAAGGCATTGCACACATAAGGGAAAGAGCTTGAAAAATCATAATTACGTTCTCAAATAGCATAATGACATGGTAACCATTTAAAACAATTAGGGAACATAAATCGTTCAATCCAACACATTAAGGCAAACAATTCTAGTATGATCAAGTTGGAACTTACACCAATTATTTGGACACCAGGAGTTCGATTCTAAGAAGAAGAGAGTTAGCCATACATACCTCAATTGTGCTTCTTTAGACTCTACAATTATTCAGAACCCTTAGCAACCTCAATCTATTTTAGCAATATACAAATTGAACCCAGAATTAGGAAAACGTTCATGGTTCTAGCCCACTTTTTTCCCCACACTCTTTATCACACATGCATGCAAGATACACCACCCTCATACCCATGAAGTATCACCCTAGTACCCCATTATAGCTATGTTTGAAATTAAGAGCTGGGGTGATGAAGCCTTACCTTTTAGGATGAAGAATTTTGGTTCTCTACTTGAATATTTCCAAAGCTTTGAGTGATGGTTGAAGATCAATTTGATGAAAAATTAGGCCCTCCCTCTAGAACCCTCTCTCTCACTCTAGAAATATCATAAATGAGCTTCAAAATAGACTAAAGGAGTGTTTTAACGGAATGAGGGTCGGGTTTTAAATTAAGAAAAAGGGTGCCCCGACACAGGTCTGCGGTCGCATATGCGACCGCATAATGGTTATGCGGTCCACAAAGTGACCACAGAAATGGCCCTCAGGGGCCTAAACTTTTGGCCCAAGTATGCGACCAGTATGCGGTCCGCATACTTATTCTGTGGTCGCATAATGCACCGCAGAACTCCCTCCGCAAAAGCCCAAGAGGGATTATGCAACCGATATGCGGTCGCATAATCGACCGAAAAGCTGACCTCAAATTGGCCAACTTTCTGCTTCACTCTGCGGCCATTATGCGGTCCGCAGAGTGATTATGCGGCCACATAATGGGCCACAGAAATGTGTTCTTCTACGAAACATTTTCCTCTAAGTCCGTAGGGTACTGTTCAATCCAAAAAGACTTTCTACTATAATAACGCATGAATCTATCTTGGCACCACGAAACCCCGAGTTTTTGGTTAAAATTTCTACGGGTCCTTACAATTTGTGTCTTTAATGACAGACTTGATAGAACCTTCCATCAGTGAGTGAATCTTTTATTCCGACGAGCAACATCTGATTGATCCTTTGATATCGGAATTTGATATCTTTCCTTCAACGAGCGGATCTTCAGTGCTTGATAGATATTCCAAGCGGATTCTTAGAAATCTTGATCTCCTCTTATTTTGGTCCTTCTTTTCTTGTCTTCCTTTGTATGGACTGTTAGATCTTTGAAGATTTTTCTCTTCCTTTCCTTTTCTCCTTCCTTTCTTGTCTTCCTTCGCATAGGTAATTCGATATTGAAAAAATTTACTTGTCCTTTCCTTTGCTCCTGGAATGTACCTACAATTAGATATATGTTATTTTCATCATTAAAACTTGGATCTAACAGACTATTTGCACATGATGTGGTTCTGTTTAGGTCTTGTGGCAGAATTCGAGCGAGATGGCTCTTGGTCATGCTCTTGGCATATTTGTTGTTGGTATACAAGTGTTTGTTAATTGTGAGAATTACGGTTCGATGGGTATTCCATGTGGATCAGTATGTTGGATCGGTCTACGTGACACAATAGAGTGATGTTAGGATAAGATCCTTTGTACTTATTTCATGCGCTTTGTTTCTCCTCTGTCAGATGGGTTCATAGCATTACGCTTTGTGGTGGTATTGGTTAAGGTTGAGGAACGGTTCTCTCATCTTATTCTCCTTGAATCATTGGTTACACTCGCGTTGTTTCTGGTTTGGTGCATGGATTATCATATGTAGATATAAGTGTCATTGGATTATCATTCTTGGACCTGGAATGAGTGCTAACGAAATTGATTAAGTATGCTTGGAAAGGAGATGATGTCACTAGTCTGCTTATAATTTAGCTATGGTTCTTGGCGGGCGAGAGAGCTCCACGACTTATTGATATGATAAGTGGTTATGAGTTTCTACCTATTTCTTTCATCCTTAGTAGTGTACGAAGGTTCAAAACAAGGTTCTATTATGAGATGAGGTATGTCGCTGGTACCGAGTTTGTTATTGAACAGCTATTTTGGTCGGAAGGTATTACTATGAGTATCTGAGTTATGTGGTATATTATCTGATTACATCTCAGAATATTGTTATGGCTTGATGTAGCTTGTTTGGATTATATACAGTGTACAAATGCAAGAATCAGTCTTATAATAAATTCTGGATGATAGAGATTGGGTTCTAAGGTTTGTGAACTAAGGTTGAAGGAAGAATCTTTAGTTATGTTGTGGTAACTGGCTTAAGTGGATTGTGGTGACGTAGTGTCATGACCCAATTTCTCTTATAGGCCGTGATGGCGCCCAACGTCGCCGCTAGGCAAGCCAACGGTGAATTAGACGTGTATTTATTCTTTTTAATAATTTCAAAGTAGTTGGTTTTTATTTATTAAATAAGTGAGAAGTGGAAACTTTAATAAGGTAAAGCGAAAACTAATGAAAGAGCAAATGGAGTGAAATAAATGCTCAAAAGCCATAAAGTCTACGAGCATGTTTCCAAGACCTGAAGTCACAAGTATATGAACAACTAGTAGAATATACAAAACACTAAGCTATTGTCTGAAATAGAGTAGACAAAAAGTAAATACAAAAGAGAGACTGTTGTGCTGCAGAACGGCCTTAGAGAGGAGCTCACCACTAAGCCTCGGGGTAACGTGGGTGCACGCCTGGATGACTGCCAGATGCACCTGCCTCAGGTCCTGCACGATTAGTGCAGAAGTGTAGTGTGAGTACATAAATAACATATACCCAGTAAGTATCCAGTCTAACCTCAAAGAAGTAGGGACGAGGAGTCGACATCGACACTTACTATGGGCCAACAATAAAATACAGGAATGCTAAATAGGCTTGGAATATGTGAATAATAATAATAACACAATAGCCAGTAGTGATTAAATGATTCTTTAACTGATAGTAAATTCCACAAGTCTTCAACTAACACATACTAACTCCAAATAAATTTCGGGTCAATAAATAACTTGTAACCTCTCAATTCATAAAAATAATATCAAGTGTATTCGGGCTCCAAGTATTAACAAGCACGATTTATGCCGAGGTTGTACGACCCGATCCAGAATAATGTATACACTGCCGAGGGTCGAGCAGCACGAACCATAGATGCATCTATTATACTTCTAAGGCATTCGGCCTGCTCCACAAGAAGAGAAAATACTCTATGAACATCGGATTTAAAAGCTATTACAAGCCTAATACACAAGGAAGCACAATTTTTATTAACGGTCAAGTAACCCGCCAAAACTCAAAGTAAGTGAAATTCGGCCTTTACGAATCCTTTATCAAGTTTCAATATAATTTAGGCACTTAGATTAACAAGTAGAGTGCAAACAATACAAGTATTTCATGATTTGGGTCCTAAAACTACCTGGATTTAAGCATAATTAGTAGCTGCGATAGGACTCTCGTCACCTCATGCATGCGTAGGCCCCACAATTAGAAGCAAAGAGTAATTTAAAATACCTATGGGGTAAATTTTCTCTTACAAGGTTAGGCAAGAGACTTACCTCATCTCAAAGCTCACTTTCTGGCCCACAAATTCACTCTAAGGCCTCAACTTGGTGTCGAACAAGCCGAAGCTAGCCAAATATTATTTATATTAATCAATATACGCTCAAAAGTTAATAATTTAGCTATTAGAGTAATTGCCCAACCCAACTTGGAAGATTCCTAAAATTCACCCCCCCGAGCCCACTTGCCCGGATAACAGAAATTTTCGAAAATAAATATTACCCATAACCTCACGAACTCAAATACATAATTTTCACTCAATTCCATAATCATTTTCGTGGTTAAATCTCATTTTTATCCAAAACCTAGGTTTTTCAACTAAACCCATGATTTCTACACTTTATGTGCTAAGAATCTACCCAATAATGAATGTATTAAACTCATCTTATATATAAATTACTTACCTCAAAGTACTAGGTGAAACCCCCTCTTCAAAGAGCTCCAAAATCGCCCAAGAGATGAAGGAAATGAGCCAAAATAGCCTAAGTCTCAACTTAAATGAACCTCACTGCCTTCAGTGATTTCGCACCTGCGGCTCCGCTTCTGTAGACAAAATATCGCAGGTGCGTACCATGCCTAGGTCTGCCTCCATCGCTTCTGCAGGCAAATCCTCGCTTCTGCGAGCCCGCTTTTGCGGCACATGCGTCGCACCTGCGAACCCTCCCACTTCTGAGATCGACTCCCTCGCACCTGCACCTTCGCAGGTGCGATTCCTTTCTCGCTTATGCGACCACTGGGAAGTCCACGCCAGGCTGCTTCTACGGTCAAAATCTCTCACCAGCGAGCTCGCACCTGCGGCAGGTTCTTCGCAGGTGTGATTGCACCAGAACCCTGCTGCTTCAGCAATTCTTTCAAGCCAGACTTGATCCACGTATCGACCGAATAGCACTCGAGGCCCTCGAGGCCTCGCCAAAACATACCAACAAGTTCGTAACCATAAAACGGACTTGCTCGAACCCTCGGAATACGTAAAGCAACTTCAAAATTAAGAATCATACTCCAAACCAATTCGAATCAACTTATGAACTTCATTTTCTTCCAACTTATTCCGAACGCGCCGAATCATACTTAGACTACTCGGAATGACACCATATTTTGTGTGCGAGTCACAAATCACCATACAGAGCAATTCCTGGCTCAGAATCCCAAATGGACCTCGATAACACCAAATCCTATTTCAAACCAAATTTAAAGAACTTGAAAACCTTCAATGTGCCAACTTTCAATAATAAGCGCTAAAACACTCCCGGGTCATCCGAAACATTATTCGAACATATGCCCAAGTCCAAAATCATCATATGAACCTATTGGGACCGTCAAATCCCGGTTTCGATGTCATTTACTAAAAATATTGACCCAAGCTAAACTTAACACTTTTAAGTCAATATTACGGAACTAAGTATTCTGAGTTCAACCCGAACCCCTCCAAAGCCGAACTAACCATCCCCACAAGTCATAAAATAGTAAAAGCACATACGAGGAGTCTTATTTTGGGGAACAGGGATCTAGAAAGAAAAAAAACCGATCGGGTCGTTACATTCTCCACCTCTTAAACAAACGTTCGTCCTCGAACGGGTCTAAAATCGTACCCGGAGTGCCGAATAAGTGTGGATATCTGCTCCGCATGTCCTCCTCGGTCTCCCAAGTCACCTCTTCGACTGGTTGACCCCTCCACTGAACCTTTACCTCAAAAATATTCTTGGACCTCAACTGGCGAACCTGCCTGTCAACAATGGCAACTGGCTCCTCCTCATGATCTAGGATCGCATCTAGCTGAACCATGTTGTAGTCTAACACATGCGACCTGTCGGTATGATACTTCCGGAGCATAGACATGAGGAATACCGGATGAACTCCCGATAGACTGGGAGGCAAATCAACCTCATAAGCAACCTCCCTAACTCGTCTCAACACCTCAAATAGACCTATAAACCTTGGGCTCAACTTGCCCTTCTTCCCGAAACTCATGATTCCCTTCATCGGCGAGACTTTCAAGAGAACCTTCTCGCCCACCATAAATGATAAATCACGCGCCTTCTGATCTGCGTAACTCTTCTGTCTGGACTGTATTGTGCGAATTCGCTCCTAAATCAACTTCACCTTCTCCAAGGCATCCTTCACTAAATCAATACCATATAACTTAGCCTCGCCGGGCTCGAACCATCCGATGGGCGAACAATATCGCCGACCATACAAAGCCTCAAATAGAGCCATCTCGATGCTAGACCGATAACTGTTGTTTTAAGAAAACTCGGCCAAAAGCAAGAATCGATCCCACTGCCCTCCGGAGTCAATCACACATGCTCTAAGCATATCCTCCAAGATCTAAACCGTCCACTCTGACTGCCCGCCGGTTTGCGGATGAAAGGCTGTGCTGAGCTCTACTCGGGTCCCTAACTTACTTTGTACTATCCTCTAAAAATGCGAAGTAAACTGAGGGCCTCTATCTGATATGATGGAAACAGGTACACCATGCAACCAAACAATCTCCTGAATGTAAATCTGGGCCAATCTCTCTGAAGAATACGTGGTCACAACTAGAATGAAGTGTGCCGACTTGATCAATCTGTCGACAATGACCCAAACTGTATCAAACTTACTCAAGGTCCATGGAAACCTAACTACGAAGTCCATAGTAATGTGCTCCCATTTCCACTCAGGTATAACCATCTGCTAGAGTAGGCCACCTGGCCTCTGATGCTCATACTTAACTTGCTGGCAATTTAGGGACCTCACTACATACTCAACTATGTCCTTCTTCATCCTCCGCCACCAATAATGCTGCCTCAAGTCGCGATACATTTTCGTGCCACCTGGATGAATAGAATACCGAGAGTTGTATGCCTCCTCTAGAATCTTTTCCCTCAATCCATCAACATTAAGAACACATAGACGACCCTAGAGTCGTGAAACACCATCCTCACCGATAGTAAC
Source organism: Nicotiana tomentosiformis (assembly GCF_000390325.3). Lineage (NCBI taxonomy): Eukaryota > Viridiplantae > Streptophyta > Magnoliopsida > Solanales > Solanaceae > Nicotiana > Nicotiana tomentosiformis. The sequence goes on along the minus strand of NC_090819.1, from coordinate 47,545,426 downwards.
CACCTTGGCACCACCCTGTAGTACCGTCTCTCTAAGAACCAATAAGTGCGGATCGTCGTACTGACGAGGCTTGATCTGCTCGAATAGTGAAGACTGGGCGACGACGCATGCAAGAACTTGGCTGGGATCTGAAATATCCAACCTCACAAGTCTGTTAGCTAATGATTGAATGTCCAAAGCTAATGGCCCTTCCTCTGCTGAAATGAATGCCAAACTACCCATACTCTCCGCCTTTCTGTTCATGCATCCACAACCACATTCGCCTTGCCCTCTGCTTGAACAAATGCTGCAAGCTGCGATGATCGGTGTAAACCTCACAGGACACCCCATAAAGATAATGCCTCCAGATCTTGAGAGCACGAACTATCGCGACCAACTCCAAATTGTGCACGGGGTAATTCTTCTCCTGGGGCTTCAGCTGACGTGAAGCATATGCAATTAGTAGACCCTCTTGCATCACTACACAACCCAAGCCAACACGTGAAGTGTCGCAATACACAGTATACATCCCTGAACCGGAAGGCAACACTAACACCGATGCCAAAGTTAAGGCGGTCTTGAGCTTCTGAAAGCTCGCCTCGCAATCGTCGCACCATCAGAACAGAGCACCCATCTGGGTCAATCTAGTCAAAGGTGCTGCAATAGATGAGAAGCCCTCCACAAACTGGTGATAATAACCTGCTAACCCCAAGAAGCTCCTAATCTCGATCGTTGTGGTAGGACGAGGCCAACTCTGAACTGCCTCGATCTTCCTAGGATCTACCTTAATACCCTCGCCTAATACAACATGCCCCAAGAATGCCACAGAATCTAACCAGAGCTCACACTTGGAGAACTTAACATATAGCTTTTGTTCCCTCAAGGTCTGAAGCACCACTCTCAAATGCTTCTCGTGCTCCTCTATGCTACGCGAATAGATCAAAATGTCATCAATGAAGACAATGGCCTGAACACCCGGTTCATCAAATCCATAAACACCGCCGTGTTGTTAGTCAAGCTGAAGGACATCACTAGAAACTCATCATGACCATATCTAGTCCGAAAAGTCGTCTTCGAAACATCTGAATCACGAATCTTCAACTGATGATACCCGATCTCAAGTCGATCTTAGAGAACATCCTGGCACCCTACAACTAGTCAAACAAATCATCAATACGCGAAAACGGGTACTTGTTCTTAATGGTAACTTTGTTCAATTGGTGGTAATCAATGCACATCCGCATAGTCCCATCTTTCTTCTTCACGAACAACACTAGTACACCCCAAGGTGACACACTCGGTTTGACGAACCCCTTTGATAGCAACTCCTCAAGCTGTTCTTTCAACTCCTTCAACTCTTTTGGAGCCATGCGGTATGGTGGAATAGAGATAGGCTGGTTACCCGGAGCCAAATCAATACATAAATCGATATCACGATCTGGTGGCATGCCTGGAATATCAGAAGGAAACACTTCGGACAACTCCCGGACCATAGGCACTAAATCAATCGTCGGAGTCTCTGTAGTAGTATCCCAAACATAAGCTAGATAAGCCAAACAACCCTTCTTAACCATGTGTCGAGCCTTCAGAAAAGAGATAACCCGACTAGATGCACAGACAGATGAACCCTTCCACTCCAACCTAGGCAACTCTGGCATCAGCAAGGTAACAGTCTTGGCATGGCAATCAAGAATGGAGAGATATGGAGACAACCAGTCCATGCCCAGGATGACCTCAAAGTCGGTCATGTCGAGCAATAGAAAATCCGCTCTAGTCTCATAACCACAGAAAGTCACGATACAGGACCGATAGATCCAATCCACGACAATCGAATTGCCCACTAGGGTGGACACATAAATAAGAGTACCCAAGAACTCACGAGGAACACCTAGAAAATGAGAAAACAGAGATGAAACATATGAATACGTAGACCCTGGATCAAATAGTACCGAAGCATCCCTATCGCAGACAGAAATAATACCTGTGATCATGGCATCTGAGGCCATTGCATCCGGTCTGGCTGGAAAGGCATAGAACCTGGTTGGAGCACCACCTGACTGGCGTCCACCTCTAGGACGACCCCTACCCACCTGCCCTCCGCCTCTGGGCATCGAACGGTTGGTATGGCAGCTGGTACAGAAATTATAGGCTGCTGACCCTGCTGTACTGCCTTGCCCCGAAGCCTCGGGGCAAAACCTCCTCACATGACTAAGATCCCAGCACTCGAAATAACCTCTCGGTACAGTGGACTACTGACATGAAGTCTAGCCCTGATGGCCTAAAGGTTGAGTGAATATTTGAAATTTGAACATCGATTCAGAGCCGTTGAGTGAAACTAGTATGGTTGGACTCTTCGAATGAATTGTCGGAATTTATGAGTTTTGTCGGGTTCCGGGTTGCGGGCCCATATTGAACTTTTGGTTGACTTTGAGTATTTGATTAAAGATTTGATCTTTATCGTTTGAGTTTGTTTCTTATAGCATTATTTGATGTTTCTGAGTTGCTTTTGGCTAGTTTCGAGCCGTTCAGAGGTCGAATCGTGGGATGACGCTTCTAGAGTCTCGATTTGGCTTGCTTGAGGTAAGTATCTTACCTAAACTCAGTTGAGGCACTAGTTTTCTGAGTTATTTGTGATAGCTATGTGTTATGGGTGTCGCATATGTGTGGGATTGAGACTTTGTGCGTGCACCAGGGTATTTTTCATGCTCAGGGTAGTGTTTAGGCTATGATATGCCTTGGATTTATTGCTAAGCTTCATGTTGTGATGGTTCTTATATTTTTACCTTTGTTGTGAGTTATTTGAGCCATGTTTGAGATTACATAGAAGTTTATCTCATGATTGAACCTGATAATTGCCACTTTCGTGATGTATTTGCCTGATTTGAGCTATGATAGCACACTTTGCACATGCATATACCTTAGCATGTCACTTATACTAGTCCAGAAGTGTGAAATTTGATGTTCATTGGTCATGTTCATGTATTCTTGTATATCTGTTTTTCTATGTGATATAGATTGAATTGGTAGCATGTGACCACGCCGAGCGGATTGTGATATTGAGCCTGTGACCCACCGGGCGAATTGTGATATTGAGCTTGTGACCACGCGCGGGCGAATTGTGATATTGAGCTTGTGATCACGCTAGACGGATTATGATATTGAGTTTGTGACCACGCCGGCGAATTGTGATTATTCGCACGTAACCACGCCGTGCGGGTCTGAGATATTGATGTATATAGCACGTGACCACGTCGTACAGTTATGATGCACATGAGTTGTCCGTGCAGCGTTTGGATATGGATCCATCCCCCTCGGGTCACCCTCTCATGTGCCTTCTTGATGGTGTACACGTAGATTGTGAGAAACCGACGGGTTTCTGGTTGATGTGGACTTTGGAAAAAGCTGATCAGTGGTTCGGTTCGGTTATGGTATCTTTTAGGAAAGACGGGACAATGTTTGTTTTGGTTATTGCATTTCATCTTTACTTGCAATTTCCTTGGTTGTTTACCTAGTTTATTTGCATATCTTCTTTATATGTTGAATTGTTGACTGAGCAGAGTACGCTAAGTTATTGTGCGCACCAAGGTGGTTTTATCGGTGATTCGTGACTTGATCATATTATTATTCTGTACTTGTTGAAGTTATAAACTGTACAGGTGATTAGCGAGTATCATTTATAATTCTTGCTTCTATTAGCTCGCCGAGGTTAGTTATGATACTTGCTGAGTACATGGGGTCGGTTGTACTCATACTACACTTCTACACCTTGCGTACAGATCTTGGAGCTGAGTTGCTGTGGATGGCGGAAGTTGGCACTGAAGATGTACCTGCTTTCTGGATATAGCTACTATTTGTCCTTGATAATTTTAGATTCGAATTCTATTTATGTACATTCCAAACAGATATTGTATTTATTTTGATACCGGTTTTGTAAATCTAAGTCTTAGTGACTCATGACTTGTACTATCTATCATTGAGTTATTGTATGGAATTCAGTTATTTCACTTATTGATTTCTTATTATTTTCATTTGAATTATGTTGACTGTTATTTGACTTACCTAGCGGGTTGGATAAGGTGTCATTGCGACTAAGTGGATTTTGGACGGTGACAATTTTATCTTTCATGCCATTATTGTACTGCTATATGAATTTGAACAAAAATACTACTACTAGTACTTGACCAGTTGATAGTGTGTCATTTTCTTTTCTTTTTCATGGCACTTTGTGAGGGTCATTGATTTCCATAAGTCTCAGAAGTTATATATAAATGTCAAGGTTAAGGAATACTCCATGTGTTACTTTGTTAGGTCTGAAGCAAATTGTTGATTTCTTTAGTGGAGGAAAAAAAGGTGAATTTATTCACTAATAATCTTGTTGGTCATTTATTTATGCAAAGTTTTTATTTGGAATTTGGACTTTGAAAATGATTCTATTCTTCTTCATTGTGAAGATTTCGTGACATCAGTCTGCCACTCCTATCCGGTATATATCCCTCAAGTTGAAACCTAACGCCTTACTGGTGCATTTCCCTGTTCACTTTTATTCATTATTTTTTATTTAAATAAAAAACATAGCCATTTCAGCAAAGTTAGAGGGCAATGCATTTTTCTTCTTCAAGATTCTTTGAGAAAGAGAAAAAAAGAAGAAAATGCTCTCACATTGTTCCCTCTGTTCATAATGCGCAGTTCTCTCGCCATTTGAGTCAGTTGAATGTTTAGTGCTTGCTATTTGGCCCTAATAGCTATTTCCCAAACTGCTTCAATTCTTTATTATCTGCTGTTTTATTAGCAGTCATAATCTCTTTTCTCAGCTCCTTTTTCCTGTGCTTAAATTCCAGTATACCAATTCCTGTGTTCTTCTAATTAATTTCCTATAAAGCTTTGAACTTTTTTCCATGGGGAAGACAAAGTTTATCTACTATACAGGTTTCAAAGTGGGGTTTTTGTGGGTGCAACTGAGGTGTGTAGAGTGCCAAAGAAGGATGATAATCTCCACAGCCCCACCTCAGTCTCAAAGGGTTTTTCTGAGTGTTCTGTTTGGGATGTTAACTGGATTGATTTGTGCACTCCTCTTTGCTTGGCTTGTTCGGAGCTTTATTCGTTACATGAACAAACCCCCAATTCTCAAAGGCCCTGTTGTATTCTCTCCTAAAATTCCAGCCAAGACTCTGCAATCAGCTCTAATTGCTAATGACACCCAGTTGCTTGGGTCCAGTAGATACTATAGGACTGTTCTTGACAATGGCCTTACTGTTGCAGTCAAGAGGCTGGAACCCTTTCAGTTACAGAGCAAGTCTTTGAAGAGAAGAATACAGCAGGAAGTTGAAGTGATTGCTAGTTTGAGGCATAGAAACTTGATGAGTTTAAGGGCTTACATCCGGGAATCGAATAGGTTTTTTTTAGTGTATGATTATGTGCCTAATGGGAGTCTTGAAGATGCAATGAACAAAGTTAGGGAAAACCAGCTGCAGCTTAGCTGGGAAGTAAGACTCCGAATTGCTGTTGGGATTGTCAAGGGTCTTCAGTATCTTCACTTTTCTTGTAACCCCAGAATCCTGCATCGCAATCTCAAGCCCACAAACGTAATGTTGGATGCTGAGTTTGAGCCTAGGTTAGCAGATTGCGGTTTGGCCAAAATTGCCAATCTCCCACTTGCACCATCAAGCTATGCTCCTCCTGAGAGCTGCAGGTTAGTTAGCTTAATTCGAGTATGAATCGGTATCTGTATTTGTTGTTTTTACAATCTTGATCTGCCTGTATAATTTGAACCATTTAATTAGGACGATGTGTTTGATGAACACAATTTGGGAAACTAATTTTGCACTTTTTAATACTAGCTTATTTTTCCCCTTACTTGACTTGTTCTATTTTTGAAGAGAATCTTCCTAGTTCTAGTTCTCTATCACTTGATTAAACTTGACAGTGTAGGGTGGCTTCAATTCTGTTTTGATTTTAGAACTAAGTGTCTAATTCTCTTGTGTTTGTGTTTCACATTAGGTATACTGATAAGAGTGATGTATTCAGCTTTGGGGTGATATTGGGTGTTCTATTAACTGGAAAGTACCCAACGGATCCCTTCTTGGGGAATACAAGTTTAGGGCGGTGGCTTCAGCGTTTGCAGGAAGCAGGCGATTCTCGAGAAGCATTAGATAAGAGTATTCTCGGAGAAGAGATTGAGGAAGATGAGATGCTAATGGCCGTGAAAATAGCAGTGGTATGCTTATCAGACATGCCTGCTCATCGCCCTTCCAGTGATGAGCTCGTTTCCATGCTCACCCAATTAAATAGCTTTTGATTAATTATTAATCAACCTGTTGCTGTTGCTATTTTTATTTTTTTGAAAGGGGTGTGTAGTTGGCTAATTCCTGCAACTATTTTTTTACTCAGCTCAAACTTAAGAAAGCACTTGAAATTATCAGTAATTGATTGACCTTGTTGTATGTAGATTGAGTAATCTTGTTAATCAAGTGCTGTTAGGAAGAGAATATGTAACAAATACTATGGAGTATAATAGTTTGTGTACGTTGGAGACATTTGCATTGATATTCTTTTAACCTTTTCTTATGATGGGTGTTTTTGTGGGGGTTGCTCTGCTTGTCCTTTTGCAAGACAGCTTTTGTTTAGCAATCACGACTTCATCGGGGCTTGGAAAAGCAAGTCTATTTGTGATATTTCAACGTAACGTAGCTCAAAACTTTTATCTCCTTTACAATTGTGGTGGTCCGAGACTTGCCACAAAGGACCAATCTGAATTACAAGTACAACTGTTTAGGTGTTTTGAGATGGTAAGTCACAACAACTCAAGAAAGAAATATAGTGCCCTTGAAACAAAACTTTACTTATTCAACCACTGGTAAAATTTTTGGTTGACTTTCACTAATTTCAACCACTCTTGCATGGCATACATCAATCCTACGAATTTGGCTCCGCTTATTCAGTGTACATTTAAATAACTGCTAGTCCTAATAATTTTTCGTATTTGAACATTCAAAAACCTTCGACCCTCCTGAATGATCCCATCTTATGACAGTGAGACAGACCTCTTGTCACGCGGATTTTTTGTCCACATAGCAATTTAGAACTATAATTTTTCTAAAACCTATCAATTTCATTGATTATTTTTTCGGTCAAATCTATAATAAAAAATATGGTCTGAAATTCATAATTTGGCTAAAACTATTTTTATTTGGATAAAATGGAGTTACAACTAAGCTTTAATTACATATTTGACTCGAAGAAGAAATATACTGTTAGAACAAATAATCATTGAATCTAAATAAGAAATAAAAGGAAATATGCAGTTGAAACTGCAGATTTTAGCGAAATTGCTTTATTGGGCTAAATATAATAGAGTTTAAGCCAAGTTGTTTTCAAATATGTCCCGAAAAAGAAAAATGCACGATTAGAACATATAGTCATTGTATCTACAGAAAAAATAAAATAATTCACAGTAATAACTCCATTATTTTGGCTAAGACTCATTTATCTGGCTAAAAATAATAGTATAGTTTTAGCCAAGTATTCCACATATTTGATTAATATACAGTTGGAACAAGTAGCCATTGCATCTAAAGAAAAAATATACAAGAATTGGACTAAAATATGCAATGTATATCAAGAAGAAACAATAAGTAAAATATGTCTGGAACAAACAAACTACTACATATGACCTATTACGCATCGCCTTCCTGAGATTCCTTGGAAGGGTAACGTAAGGCTAAGCAACCGATATCCATATAGTTACTATCCGTCAACTGGGGTCCCCTCCGTACGATAGGCGAGACTGTCAGTGCCGTACGTGAAAACCAATGTCAAGAGCAATTGAGAGAACAGAAAAGAGACTGAGAATGAAAGAAAGTTTTGATTGCATTAATGAAAGCTATTACAGAAAAGCAACACGGTATCGAGTAGGAGAGAGACCAGTAAAGAGAATTGTTTGCTTGCTTGATCCCCCCTAATAATGATTAAAAAAATAAATCAAAATTATAAGACTTGACCTAACTAAGCTAGAGAGACATAATGAAAATATAGGAAGTAAAACTACTCTATATTTACAATGAAAAGGAATTAGATTCCTATAAGGTAGAAGCAGGTCCGTTGGCAGTAACCTTGTCTTTAGCATCAGAGTCTGCGCGCGGCGCTGTTGGCATATGCCTGCAGCTGGGCGCTGGCGAGGGCTATCGGTGGGGCGACATAGGCACAGGCGCGCTTTTCACTTAGCGCGACCAAGATCACGGGGCCGTCATAGCGCTGGGCGTTGGGAGGTTTGCCAGGACGCAATGGGGCGCGTCCAAGGGGTCATGGTGCATGGCTGGAAAGCCGCCCATGCCATTCTCCCCTACCTGAGTTGGCGATATCCTCGGTGCCTTACTTGCAAGATAATCATCGATCAGGATCTTGTAGGCTTTGAGGTTTGTTCCCCTCTCCCAGGTATTCTCCTCTGCATCACAGCCCTGCCATTTTACCAAGAACTCTTGGTGATCTTTTCTTGAAGCATGAACCACTCGATCATCGAGGATAGCTTTTACACGCCTTTTTCCGGTTGAATTAGGGCCTCGAATACTGGGTATTATGAGTTGGCTCCGCGAAGGATCCTCCATGTCTTCCCGAAAAGGTTTCAGAAAGCTGACATGGAAGACTGGATGAATCTTCCACCAGGCTGGGGTACCCACACGGTATGCAACTTTCCCAATGTGCTTCTCAATGGACAAGGGTCCAATGTACTTTTGCAATAGGCGAGGGTCATGGACCCCTGCAAACAATATCGCTTCAGGATTTTTACCATCACTTTTTCTCTTACTTGGTATTCAACAAAGCAACGATTTTGATCAGCATGCCTTTTTATCTGCTTTTGGGCTTTGACAAGATAACTCTGCACTATCTCCATATTTTGCTTCTATTCCTTTGAGAAGCTAGCAGCTCGAGGAGATTTCGACATGTTTGGGGCATTCACAGTGTGTGGGAGTAGCACTTGATGTCCGGTAACAATTTAAAAAGCGCTTTTGTTTGTATTAGAGCTCTTTTGTGAATTGAAACACAATTGAGCAGCATCCAGAAGCTTCACCCAAGTTTTCTATGATCCGATAACAAAATGGCGAAGATATTCTTCAGCATGCCATTTAACCGCTCCGTCTGGCCATCAGATTGCGGATGAGAACTTGAATTGTTGCTCAATTTGTACCCGAGACACATAAAGAGTTGAGTCCAAAACTTGCTCGTAAAGCGAGAGTCGCGATCACTAATGATGTCTTTAGGTAGACCCCAATATTTGACAATATGAGAGAAGAAGAGTTGAGTTGTATCTTCCGCTGATATATATTTTGGGGATGCTATAAATGTAGCATACTTGGAAAACCGATATACCACAATCAAGATAGTTGTAAGATCTCCGACCTTGGGCAATCCGGTGATAAAATCCGGTGAAACGCTTTCCCAAGGTCTCTTTGGAACATGGAATGGCTCCAAAAGTCCCGCTTGTGTCAAGCGGTCTGACTTGTCTTTCTGACATACTAGGCAAGTCTTCACATACTGTGCTACATTATCAGCCATTTGAGACCAATGATAAGCACCGCGTAACAATGCCATGGTGCGTTCTTCACCGGGGTGGCCGGCCCACAAAGTATCATGACTTTCCGTCAGAAGAGTCCTTCGCAGATCGCCTCTTTGAGGAACATAAAGTTGGCTCCCTTTCACCTTTAGGAACATATCTTCCACGTAGAACTGGCGAGTCTTGCCTTGTCCTACCAAATCGACCAAATATTGTACAGCAGGATCCTTGGTGAGTAGATCATGTATCTAGTCTTTTATAGTGGTGACCACTTCGCTCCCCCTTAGGGTGGCGAGTAGGCACACCGATGCTAAGTCAGCCCTCCGACTGAGCGCATCAGCAACTTAGTTAGTCTTCCTACTTCGGTACTCCAGGTTGAAGTGAAATTTCGCTAGCAGTTCCTTCCACCTGGCCTATCGGCCATTTAGCTTTGGCTGGGTCATGACATGGCTAACAACTATGTTGTCTGTCTTGATCACAAACGGGGTTCCCAGCAGATAGTGCCTCCAAAGAAGTAAGCAATGGATGACCGCCAATAAAACTTTTTCACGGGCGGCATAACGCCGTTCTGCATCCTTCAACTTTCGGCTCTCGTACGCCACTGGATGCCCCTCTTGTAGCAAGGTTATTCCCAGAGCATAGTCAGAGGCATCCGTTTGTACTTCGAACGGCTTGGCCAAATAAGGAAGGGACAAGACGTGGCTAATAGACATAGCCGCTTTCAATGCATTGAAGGCCTCTGCTCGCCTGGGACCCCAATCCCAAGGCATAACTTTATTTAGGATTTCTATTAACAGCACTGCAATGAGAGATTAATTTTTCACAAATTGCCGATAAAAGTTGCATAGGCCAAGAATTGCCCTCAAGGCTTGGATATCCTTAGGCGGAGGCCAATCTGTGATAGCTTGAATCTTCTGTTGGTCCATTTTGATCCGCCCTTCCTCGATGACATGTCCGAGGAAGTCAATGTGAATTTGGGCGAAGGAGCACTTGGATAGCTTCACATATAATTCATGTTCCCGTAGCCGGTCTAGGACCTTCCACAGGTGCTCCACGTGTTCCTCTGGTGTTTTGCTATATACCACAATGTCGTCCAAGTAGACCACTACGAATTCATCTATGTACTCTCGGAAGACTTGGTTCATCAGGGTGCAAAATATGGCTGGAGCAATAGTCAAGCCGAATGGCAATGAAGTCGTATGACTCATATCTTGTCACACAGGTCGTCTTGTGTTCATCTCCCTCAGCAATCCGAACTTGTTAGTAACCTATCTTCAGGTCTATTTTGGTGAACACTGTAGCACCACCCAATATATCGAACAAGTCTTCCATTAGTGGGATTGGGTACTTATTTTTCATTGTGATTTTGTTTAGGGTCCGATAATCCACACAGAGCCATAGGGTGCCATCATATTTCTTTTGGAATAGCACAAGGGACCCATAAGGGGACTTAGAGGGCACAATGATCCATGTGTCCAGCATTTTCGTCAACTGTATCCTAAGCTCGGTGATTTCGGGTTGTGACATTCTGTAAGGTGCCCGGGCAGGTGGCTTAGCACCAACTCAATCTCATGGTCCACGGTGTGCCTAGGCAGGAGTTTCTTTGGCATGTCCTGTGGCATCACATCTTCAAACTCCTTCAGCAGCTCCTTTACAGGTTGCAAGAAGAGGACCTAGAGAGCATTCAATATCTTCAATACAGAGAGAAGCCAGGAACGTAGGTTTATGCCTTTTGACTCCCTTCTTCAACTGCAAGGCCGAATGTTCTCTGAGGCCATCTTTATGGTTGTGCATGAGATAATGCAGGGCTTGGCCCCGTTTGCTCCCATCATCAGTATCATGTCTGCATAAGGTACAAGAATGGTGTTGGTTTGCCTCATGAATTCCAATCCAACTATCAGCTCGAAGTCATCTATGATCACCACACGCAAGTTGAATTTTCCTTCATAAGGGCCAAGCTTCAGTGGGACTCCTTTGGCTATTCCACCCACTAGCTGATGCAGTGAGTTGATAGCCTTAACACGACCTCTGCCCTTTCCTACAATGAGACCAAGGCATTCTACCTGAGTTGAGGCTAAGTAGTTGTGAGTAGCGCCTGTGTCTATCATCGCTCGAAGGGGCTTGCCATTAACTTTCATCTCGACGCACATCAGGGTCTTCTCTTGGTAAAGAGGAGGACCCTCATCCGCCTTCTCTTTCCCTTCTTGGTGGTTGGGCATGCGTCCTTCTTCTTACGTATGCTGGCACTGGTTCCGGCTAAGGCCTCAGAGATAGAACAAGCAAGTGCGTTGAAGGTACCGATTGGTTATGTCAGGTTAGCATCATCTGTATCGTCATCCATCCCATCATAAAAAGTTTGATGGGCATCATTTCTGCCTGTGGTCATTCATTATTCCAATACGGCCCGCTACAATGACGGCATTCTGAGTGGGGCTTTCTCCCCCGATCATTATTGTGAGACGCAACATTATTTCTGCCTGATGAAGGAGCCTTAAATTTGGTTGAGCTCTGATATCCTCCACTTTTGCTAGGGCCACCATTGCTAAGATGGCCCCCTTTGTATCCTCCTCGGACATGAGGTTGAGGCCTATCCTTCCGAGCTTCTACTTGATAGTCCCCAAGGTATTCTACTGCTTGGATCGCCTTGGGTAAAGTGTCTACCCTTTGTCTTTGCAGGTCTATACGGGCATAAGGTTTCAAACCTTCCAGGAATGTGAAGAGTTTGTCTTTGTCCCCCATATCCGGTATGTTCAGCATGAGTGCGGAGTATTCCCGCACGTAATCCCGCACTGACTTGGTCTGGCGGAGCACCCGTAGCTTTCTCTGTGCATTGACTTGGTCTGTAGGAGTATGACTGCCTTTAGTTCTGCCCATGTCTCGAGAGTATCTTCACTGGCCCTGATGGTTTCATATTTCAGCCGCCACCAGAGTTTAGCATCACCCTGAAGATACATGGCAGCAGTTGCTACCTTTTTTGCTTCTTCTAACTCCCCCACAGTATTGAAGTACTGTTCGATGTCAAAAATGAATTTCTCCACTTCCTTGCCATTCCGATCTCCATTGTATGGTTTTGGCTCAGGAATTATCAGCGTTTGTGGCACAGGGGCAAGGTTCACAGCACCCCTGAACTGGTTTCCGCCTCCTCGAAGTAGCCATATATTGCAGCATTGATAATATTGAGCTGGCCTATCAAGTTGTCTATGGTTTACTGCATGGCAGTCACCCTGTCTGCCTTTTGTGCCCTATAGGCTAAATCCTCGGTCCGCCCCTGTTGGAGGCCCTCAAATTTACTAAAAATTTCGGCTTCCTCTATGGCTGCCGTTTGCCAGTCTCCTTCAGAGTCGCAATTGATGCTCGTGATGTCACCTTGGGCCTGCCGCATCCCGCGGTCCAGGTCATCCAGCCTTTGTACTAGGCTAGTTGTTAGATCAGGCACCGTATTCACTATGGGTTGTAAGACGTTAACCGTCTATTCAAGGGCCGCAATGCGGTCCTCATGATTCACCATGGTCAGAAATGGTGGTAATCGCAATGTGTTTCCTCGTCTGATGTCGAGCCTACACTATGATACCAATTATTATGCGGTATCTTCCTGAAATTTCTTGGAAGGGCGACCTAAGGCTAAGCAACCGATGTTCATGCAGTTACTATCCGCCAACTGGGGTCCCCTCCGTATGCTAGATGAGACTGTCAGTGTCGTACGGGAAAACCAATGTCAATAGCAATTGAGAGAACAGATAAGAGAATGAAAATAAAAGATAGCTTGATTGCATTAATAAAAGCTATTACAGAAAAGCAACACGGTGTCGAGGGGGAGAGACACCAGTACAGAGAATTGTTTGCTTGCTTGATCCCCCCTAATAATGCTTAAAAAAAATAAATCAAAGTTACAGGACTTGACCTAACTAAGCTAGAGAGACATAATGGAAATACAGGAAGTAAAACTACTCTATATTTACAATGAAAAAGACTTAGATTCCTGCAAGGTAGAAGCAGGTCCGTTGGCAGCAAACTTTTCTTTAGCATCAGAGTCTGTGCGCGCGATACTATTTGTATCTGCCTGCGGCTAGGCACTGGCTGTAACGACCTGACTGGTCATTTTGGGCTATAGCACATTGTCCGGTGGTTTGAGGCCTTGAGAAGCTTGACTTCAAGTATTTTGACTTGTACGCATGATTGGAATTGAATTTCGAGAAGTTCAGAATTGATTTGGAAGGAAAATTCTAATTTCGGAAGCTTTAAGTTGGAAGAATTGACTAAGGTTTGGCTTTTGAGTAAAAGACCTCATAATCGGGATTTAAAGATTCCAATAGGTTCGGATGATGATTTCGGACTTGGGCGTATGTTCGAGTTGAGTATCGAATCACCCGGGAGCATTTCGGCGCGTATTGTGGAAAGTTGGCATTTTGAAGGTTTTTGAATTTCCTAAGTTTGGTTTGTGGTGGATTTTAGTGTTATCGATGTCCATTTGGGATTCTGAGCCTTGGAATAGGTTCGTATTGTGATTTATGACTTGTACGCAAAGTTTGGCGTCATTCCGGAATGTTTTGGTATGATTCAGACGCGTTCGTCGAAGCTTAAAAATTTAAAGAAAGGTTTCGATCGTCAATTCACAATTTTGATGTTGTTTGGTGTGATTTGAGACCCCGAGTAGGCCCGTGTTATGTTATGGAACCACTTGGTAAGTTCGGACGGGGTTCCGGGGGCCTCGGGTGTGTTTCATACGAGTCGCGGATCACTTTGGAGCTTTGTTGTATTACTGAAAGGCTTGAGTACTGGTGCAATCGCACCTGCGGAAAATGGCCCGCAGGTGCGACGCCGTAAAAGCGGCCAGGAAAGCGCAGGAGCGGATCCTGGTGGGCAGTGCTGGGACCACAGATGCGGTCGTTTCGCCGCAGAAGCGGGACCGCACCTGCAGAGTGGGACAGCGTAGAAGCGGTGGCGCAGATGCTCATCAGGGCAGCAAAAGCGGCTAGCGACCTGGCCTGGGTCCTCGCATGTGCGAGATTGAAGCCGTAGAAGCGACATTTTGGACCGCAGAAGCGGGATTTTCTGGGCAGTGTGGTTTTTAAAAACGGGAGTTTGGTCAATTTTTACTTCATTTCGCCCATGAGAGCTGATTTTGGAGCAATTTTGGAGTGCCATTTTCATCATCTATTATGGGTTAAGTGATTTCTTCACATTGTGAGTTAAATACATGGTTTATATATGGATTTAAGCATGAAAATTTGTTGAAATTGGGATTTTAATAGAAAACCTAGAAATTGGTATTTTCAGATTTTGACCACGAAATTGGATATTGAATTGGGAATAAATCATATATTTGAGTTCGTATTGTTATGGGTAATGTTTATCTTTGAAAAGTTCTCAAATCCGAGCACGTGGGCTCGAGGGTTGACTTCATCGACTTTTCGAGCGGAGTTGAGAATTATTTAAATTGATTAATTATGGGTATTAGAGTATATTTTGATTGGTTTGCACATTGTTTGACTAGTTTTGGATCGACGGACATTGATTTGAGGTGTTAGAGAGGATTTGGAGCCGGCTATGGAACTTCAGAGCGAGGTAATTCTCCTGTCTAACTCTGTGAGGGGGAAACTACTCCTAGGTTATGTATTTGTTATGTGCTATCGGTGGGGCGACATAGGCACAGGCGCGCTTTTCACTTAGCGCGACCAAGATCACGGGGCTATCATGGCGCTGGGCGTTGGGAGGTTTGCCTGGATGCCATGGGGCACGTCCAAGGGGTCATGGTGCATGGCTAGAAAGCCGCCCATGCCATTCTCCCCTACCTGAGTTGGCGATATCCTCGGTGCCTTACTTGCAAGATAATCATCGATCAGGATCTTGTAGGCTTTGAGGTTTGTTCCCCTCTCCCAGGTATTCTCCTCTGCATCACAGCCCTGCCATTTTACCAAGAACTCTTGGTGATCTTTTCTTGAAGCATGAACCACTCGATCATCGAGGATAGCTTTTACACGCCTTTTTCCGGTTGAATTAGGGCCTCGAATACTGGGTATTATGAGTTGGCTCGGCGAAGGATCCTCCATGTCTTCCCGAAAAGGTTTCAGAAAGCTGACATGGAAGACTGGATGAATCTTCCACCAGGCTGGGGTACCCACACGGTATGCAACTTTCCCAATGTGCTTCTCAATGGACAAGGGTCCAATGTACTTTTGCAATAGGCGAGGGTCATGGACCCCTGCAAACAATATCGCTTCAGGATTTTTACCATCACTTTTTCTCTTACTTGGTATTCAACAAAGCAACGATTTTGATCAGCATGCCTTTTCATCTGCTTTTGGGCTTTGACAAGATAACTCTGCACTATCTCCATATTTTGCTTCTATTCCTTTGAGAAGCTAGCAGCTCGAGGAGATTTCGACATGTTTGGGGCATTCACAGTGTGTGGGAGTAGCACTTGATGTCCGGTAACAATTTAAAAAGCGCTTTTGTTTGTATTAGAGCTCTTTTGTGAATTGAAACACAATTGAGCAGCATCCAGAAGCTTCACCCAAGTTTTCTATGATCCGGTAACAAAATGGCGAAGATATTCTTCAGCATGCCATTTAACCGCTCCGTCTGGCCATCAGATTGCGGATGAGAACTTGAATTGTTGCTCAATTTGTACCCGAGACACATAAAGAGTTGAGTCCAAAACTTGCTCGTAAAGCGAGAGTCGCGATCACTAATGATGTCTTTAGGTAGACCCCAATATTTGACAATATGAGAGAAGAAGAGTTGAGTTGTATCTTCCGCTGATATATATTTTGGGGATGCTATAAATGTAGCATACTTGGAAAACCGATATACCACAATCAAGATAGTTGTAAGATCTCCGACCTTGGGCAATCCGGTGATAAAATCCGGGGAAACGCTTTCCCAAGGTCTCTTTGGAACATGGAATGGCTCCAAAAGTCCCGCTTGTGTCAAGCGGTCTGACTTGTCTTTCTGACATACTAGGCAAGTCTTCACATACTGTGCTACATTATCAGCCATTTGAGACCAATGATAAGCACCGCGTAACAATGCCATGGTGCGTTCTTCACCGGGGTGGCCGGCCCACAAAGTATCATGACTTTCCGTCAGAAGAGTCCTTCGCAGATCGCCTCTTTGAGGAACATAAAGTTGGCTCCCTTTCACCTTTAGGAACATATCTTCCACGTAGAACTGGCGAGTCTTGCCTTGTCCTACCAAATCGACCAAATATTGTACAGCAGGATCCTTGGTGAGTAGATCATGTATCTAGTCTTTTATAGTGGTGACCACTTCGCTCCCCCTTAGGGTGGCGAGTAGGCACACCGATGCTAAGTCAGCCCTCCGACTGAGCGCATCAGCAACTTAGTTAGTCTTCCCACTTCGGTACTCCAGGTTGAAGTGAAATTTCTCTAGCAGTTCCTTCCACCTGGCCTATCGGCCATTTAGCTTTGGCTGGGTCATGACATGGCTAACAACTATGTTGTCTGTCTTGATCACAAACGGGGTTCCCAGCAGATAGTGCCTCCAAAGACGTAAGCAATGGATGACCGCCAATAAAACTTTTTCACGGGCGGCATAACGCCGTTCTGCATCCTTCAACTTTCGGCTCTCGTACGCCACTGGATGCCCCTCTTGTAGCAAGGTTATGCCCAGAGCATAGTCAGAGGCATCCGTTTGTACTTCGAACGGCTTGGCCAAATAAGGAAGGGCCAAGACGGGGCTAATAGACATAGCCGCTTTCAATGCATTGAAGGCCTCTGCTCGCCTGGGACCCCAATCCCAAGGCATAACTTTATTTAGGATTTCTATTAACAGCACTGCAATGAGAGATTAATTTTTCACAAATTGCCGATAAAAGTTGCATAGGCCAAGAATTGCCCTCAAGGCTTGGATATCCTTAGGCGGAGGCCAATCTGTGATAGCTTGAATCTTCTGTTGGTCCATTTTGATCCGCCCTTCCTCGATGACATGTCCGAGGAAGTCAATGTGAATTTGGGCGAAGGAGCACTTGGATAGCTTCACATATAATTCATGTTCCCGTAGCCGGGCTAGGACCTTTCACAGGTGCTCCACGTGTTCCTCCGGTGTTTTGCTATATACCACAATGTCGTCCAAGTAGACCACTACGAATTCATCTATGTACTCTCGGAAGACTTGGTTCATCAGGGTGCAAAATATGGCTGGAGCAATAGTCAAGCCGAATGGCAATGAAGTCGTATGACTCATATCTTGTCACACAGGTCGTCTTGTGTTCATCTCCCTCAGCAATCCGAACTTGTTAGTAACCTATCTTCAGGTCTATTTTGGTGAACACTGTAGCACCACCCAATATATCGAACAAGTCTTCCATTAGTGGGATTGGGTACTTATTTTTCATTGTGATTTTGTTTAGGGTCCGATAATCCACACAGAGCCATAGGGTGCCATCATATTTCTTTTGGAATAGCACAAGGGACCCATAAGGGGACTTAGAGGGCACAATGATCCATATGTCCAGCATTTTCGTCAACTGTATCCTAAGCTCGGTGATTTCGGGTTGTGACATTCTGTAAGGTGCCCGGGCAGGTGGCTTAGCACCAACTCAATCTCATGGTCCACGGTGTGCCTAGGCAGGAGTTTCTTTGGCATGTCCTGTGGCATCATATCTTCAAACTCCTTTAGCAGTTCCTTTACAGGTTGAAAGAATGGGACCTGGAGAGCATTCAATATCTTCAATACAGAGGGAAGCTAGGAATGTAGGTTCATGCCTTTTGACTCCCTTCTTCAACTGCAAGGCCGAATGTTCTCTGCGGCCATCTTTATGGTTGTGCATGAGATAATGCAGGGCTTGGCCCCGTTTGCTCCCATCATCAGTATCATGTCTGCATAAGGTACAAGAATGGTGTTGGTTTGCCTCATGAATTCAAATCCAACTATCAGCTCGAAGTCATCTATGATCACCACACGCAAGTTGAATTTTCCTTCATAAGGGCCAAGCTTCAGTGGAACTCCTTTGGCTATTCCACCCACTAGCTGAGGCAGTGAGTTGATAGCTTTAACACGACCTCTTCCCTTTCCCACAACGAGACCAAGGCGTTCTACCTGAGTTAAGGCTAAGTAGTTGTGAGTAGCGCCCATGTCTATCATCGCCCGAAGGGGCTTGCCATTAACTTTCATCTCGACGAACATCAGGGTCTTCTCTTGGTAAAGAGGAGGACCCTCATCCGCCTTCTCTTTCCCTTTCTTGGTGGTTGGGCATGCGTCCTTCTTCTTACGTATGCTGGCACTGGTTCCGGCTAAGGCCTCAGAGATAGAACAAACAAGTGCGTTGAAGGTACCGATTGGTTATGTCAGGTTAGCATCATCTATATCGTCATCCGTCCCATCATAAAAAGTTTGATGAGCATTATTTCTGCTTGTGGTCATTCATTATTCCAATACGGCCTGCCACAATGACGGCATTCTGAGTGGGGCTTTCTCCCCCGATCGTTATTGTGAGACGCAACATTATTTCTTCCTGATGAAGGAGCCTTAAATTTGGTTGAGCTCCAATATCCTCCACTTTTGCTAGGGCCACCATTGCTAGGATGGCCCCCTTTGTATCCTCCTCGGACATGAGGTTGAGGCCTATCCTTCCGAGCTTCTACTTGATAGTCCCCAAGGTATTCTACTGCTTGGATCGCCTTGGGTAAAGTGTCTACCCTTTGTCTTTGCAGGTCCATACGGGCATAAGGTTTCAAACCTTCCAGGAATGTGAAGAGTTTGTCTTTGTCCCCTATATCCGGTATGTTCAGCATAAGCGCGGAGTATTCCCGCACGTAATCCCGCACTGACTTGGTCTGGCGGAGCACCCGTAGCTTTCTCTGCACATTGACTTGCTCTGTAGGAGTATGACTGCCTTTAGTTCTGCCTATGTCTCGAGAGTATCTTCACTGGCCCTTAAGATACATGGCAGCAATTGCTACCTTTTTTGCTTCTTCTAACTCCCCCACCGTATTGAAGTACTGTTCGATGTCAAAAATGAATTTCTCCACTGCCTTGCAATTCTGAGCTCCATTGTATTGTTTTGGCTCAGGAATTATCAGCGTTTGTGGCACAGGGGCGAGGTTCACAGCACCCCTGATCTGGTTTCTACCTCCTCGAAGTAGCCATATAGTGCAGCATTGATAATATTGAGCTGGCCTGTTAAGTTGTCTATGGTTTACTGCATGGCAGTCACCCTGTCTGCCATTTTGTGCCCTATAGGCTAAATCCTAGGTCCGCCCCTGTTGGAGGCCCTAAAATTTACTAAAAATTTTGGCTTCCTCTATGGCTGCCGTTTGCCAGTCTCCTTCAGAGTCGCAATTGATGCTCGTGATGTCACCTTCGGCCTGCCGCATCCCGCGGTCCAGGTCATCCAGCCTTTGCACTAGGCTAGTTGTTAGATCAGGCACCGTATTCACTATGGGTTGTAAGACGTTAACCGTCTATTCAAGGGTCGCAATGCAGTCCTCATAATTCACCATGGTCAGAAATGGTGGTAATGGCAATGTGTTTCCTCGTCTGATGTCGAGCCTACACTTTGATACCAACTGTTACGCGGTATCTTCCTGAAATTTCTTGGAAGGGCGGCCTAAGGCTAAGCAACCGATGTCCATGCAGTTACTATCCGCCAACTGGGGTCCCCTCCGTATGCTAGATGAGACTATCAGTGCCATACGGGAAAACCAATGTCAATAGCAATTGAGAGAACAGATAAGAGAATGAAAATGAAAGAAAGCTTGATTGCATTAATGAAAGATATTACAGAGAAGCAACACGGTGTCGAGGGGGAGAGACACCAGTACAGAGAATTGTTTGCTTGCTTGATCCTGTTACACCCTATATTTTCGTATGTAAAAATGCGTCGTAAGCAAACTAATGTAGGACAAAAAAATGTGATAATATTTAAAAGTATATAAAGTAAGTTAATCATGTTACCTCTGAGGTTACAAATATTGAAGATCATGAACAACAAGTACAAAGAGGGTTGGACAGTTCAGAAGCTAAAGCAATTAAATAAAACAATGTTTCATCGAAAGTCGACAAGTTGGGAATGTTATAACATGTACCTTTGGGGTGAGACTAGGGTGATTAACATGATAAAGAGATTATGTTATGATTTATATTAGTCGTATTACATCCGTGTGTTATGTTTTTAAGTCAAGCGAGTTGTGGAACAAAAGTCGATGAAAGTCATCACAAGTTACATTCATAAGTTTTACTGAAACTTTGGGTCAAATGTAACTGCAATTTTCTCCCAATATACTTAGAGTTATGGTGTGTTCCACCCATCAAATTAAAGATCTATGAGTCTATTTTCCAACGCATTAAACCATTTGTCAATACGACATCGGAGTAGAGAGATATGTGCATTTTTGCGATACTGCGCAAGCTGCTAGGTGACAAGTAGGTGTGTCACCTACTTGCTTAAATGAAAGCCCAAAAATGGGCCATTTCGGGTCGTCCAAAGAGGCCTTTTAAGGGCCTATTTTCTTCATATATTAGACTTAAAATAGAGCATAATAACCAGACATAAGCTCTGCAAAGAATCCTCCCAAAAATTTCCCATAAACCCTAATTGATTTTCTCTCCCTTTCAAGTTCCAATTGGAGGTAAAACTTAGAGTTTGAAGAACCAAGATAGGAGCTGAGTTATCCAACAAATAAGGTGAGTTTACTGCTCTCTTTCATCCATTTTTTCTTCTGTAAATTCATGGTAAGTCGTTCTATACTTGTAAGAACTCACGGGATGGTGATCGGAAGCCGTGAGTTCGAGTTATTCACTTGTAGCGGACTGTTTTGTGGACTGTTTTGTGTTGCTGTTGGGCTGCGTGTTTTATTACTATTTTGTGGAGTTTTGGAGGAGGAAGGGGGTTTATAAACACCATATAAATGTAGGGTGGTTGGCTGGTCGTTCGTCATAACATTTTCGGGTCGTTTGACACTACTACGGTGGTCGTTTTGTGTACGAAGAGATTGGGGTGTGTTGGGCTGTTTTGTAGTATTTGATGGTGTATATAGGGCTGGAAAATGATGTATATATGTTGTTATTGTTCTGTCCTTGTATTGTTGGTATTATCTTGAAGTTGGAGGAAGGGCATATTATAGGGGAGATGCTGCCCGTTTTAATACAAAATAGGTTTGTCGTTCGTTGTGCGATAGTTGTACCTTTCGTAACTTAACGATAGTATTATTATCATTCTTGTAGATTAAGGTGCGAAGAGGTGAGTTCAACTTGGTGATTGAAAAGATTGTGATAAGGTATGTTAAGGCTAAGCCTTCCTTCATTTTGGCATGATCTCGTAGCTACATGTGTTAGTAATGAGACAAAAAGAGAAGTTCATATTCATGAATTTATTCACACTATTCTAGTCTCATAAGTTACAATATTATTCCTTATCGAGACTCTATATTCAATTTTAGTATTGTCTTCTTTCAGTCAAGAGAGCAGCAAGCCTATATATACAGTATTACAGTATTTTCATTACCATCGAGCTATAATCGATGGGCAGGCCCCTATTGGGCAACCTCTGATCAGATGGAAAGTTATATACCGAGCCTACTGTGGCCGAGCGCCTATGAGCGAGCCCAGCATGGTCGAGATACATAGCCTAGTATGGCCGAGCGCCTATAAGCGAGCCTACTATGGCAGAGCAGTTATATATACCGAGCCTTATAAGGCCGTACAATTATTTTACTTACTATATTGAAGGAGTTGAGTCAGTATCAGCAGGTAAGTATATCTCCAGATCATCTTTGACTCCCAGTTAATTTCAGTTATCATATTATCAGTTCAGTTTCAGATTTCAGTTATTTTATTGCCTTACATACTCGGTACATTATTTCGTACTGACGTCCCTTTTTTGGGGGCGCTGCATTTCATGCGTGCAGGTTCAGACAGACAGACGGGTAGACCTCCTCAGTAGGTGTTTTCCGAGTTCCGCCTGATCGGTAAGCTCCACGTCTTTCGGAGTTGCCAGGACTAGAGTTTTGTGTACATCTTATGTATATCTGTATATATGTTATGGGTAGGTCGGGGCCCTGTTCCGATCATAGTACATCTATCAGTAGAGGCTTGTAGGCATATCCTGTTGGTTAGTGCAGTATGTTGGGTTTGTATAAATTGGTGGTTTGTCAACTGTAGTAGCTATGACGGCCTTGTCGGCCTAGCTTTATATTGATATTTAGTTAGTGCTAGTTTCCATTCAGTTTTATATTTTGCTTCGCAAATTGTCTTGCAAGGTGGCCCCATGGCCAAAGTATGACATTATGTGTTCAGAGTCCCTTAGTCGCAATTTGGTACGCCAGGTTAGGTGAGGCACGGGGTGCTTGTCTCGCTCCTAGGTTCGGGGCGTGACAAACTTGGTATCAGAGCAGTTCTGTCCTAGGGAGTCTACAAGCCGTGTCTAGTAGGGTCTTGTTTATAGATGTGTTGTGCACCACATTATATAAGCAAGGAACTACAGGGCATTTAGGAGTTGGTTACACTTCTTTGAAATCTAAATCGTGCTATAGAACTGAGTTATAGGAAATTTGAATTAAACTTATGTGTTGGTGTTTGCATGCACAGATGACGGTGACTAGGAAGACTACGGCTAGCCAGAGGAGAGATACAGTAGTAGGTGAGGGGACCAACAGGGTACCCCCAGTAGATGGGGCCCAGTCTGAGGCTCAAGGGGAGACCCCTACTCAGCCATTACCGGCTCCTCCACCAACTACGGAGATTCCTAGGGAAACCGCACATCCAGTTCCCCCTCCACTTCCATCAGATCAGGACTTAAGGAGTGCGGTGCATTTGTTGACACAGTTGGTAGCTACCCAGCAACATGCTAGGGCATCAGCTAGTGCAGGAACTTCTGAGGGGTCTGGGAGTTCAAGGGTCCGAGAGTTTATTGCTTTGAGTCCCCCAGAGTTCACGGGGACAGATCAGAGGGAGGACCCGCAGGATTTCATAGATCAGCTTCACAGGATCTTTCGTGTTATGCATGCCACGGAGAAAGAGGCAGTTGAGCTAGCAGCTTTTCGACTCCGAGATATAGCCATCCTTTGGTATGAGGGATGGGAGAGGTCCAGGGGACGTGATACACCTCCAGCTATTTGGGAGAATTTTTCAGATGCTTTCCTTGACCAGTACTTACCGCGGGAGATCCGACAGGCTCGAGTCGATCAGTTTCTAGCCCTCAAGCAGGGTAATATGAGTGTTCGAGAGTATAGTCTCCGTTTTGACTCATTGGCCAGATATGCACCATCCATAGTTTCTACTATGCGGGACAGGATTCACAGGTTTATAGCAGGGTTAGCCCCAGAGTTAACCGAGGCATGTGCCACCGCTGCATTGCAGGATAGTATGGATATCTCCCGGATTCAGGCATTCGCCCAGAATATAGAAAGGGGTAGGCGTCGGCAGCAGGGTACAGAGAGGGCTGAGCAAGGGCAACGTAAGAGGATGAGATTTCCCAGGTCTCAGGAGCAATCTCAGGGTAGTTATAGGACCCAGTACTTCGGACGGCCACCTAGGCCTCCGCCACCTCAGTTACAGGGTTACGGGTATGACCGCTATACTCAGTCAGGACCAGGTGAGAGCTCACGGGCATCGGGTTTGCAGCGACAACGAGGTTCTGCGCAGACATGGTCATTTCCTCCGCGGTGTGACATCTGTGGTAGAGGACACTTGGGTCAATGCCGAGCAGGTTCTGATGCTTGTTATACATGTGGGCGTCCAGGGCATATGATGCGAGATTGCCCAAATAGAGATTCTGGGGGAATGGCACAACCAGCGAGTTCAGCAACAGGATCGTCTATGTCCGTGCATCCTTCAAGGCGTGAGTCTCAGTCTTCGGCTGGTAGAGGTCGAGGCAGAGGTAGAGGTTCCAGTTCAAGTGGTAATCAGAACCGTATCTATGCTTTAGCGGGTCGACAGGACCAGGAGTCTTCACCAGACGTTGTGACAGGTATATTAACCATTTGCTCTCACGATGCTTATGCTTTGATAGACCTAGGATCTACTTTATCGTATATTACCCCATTTGTCGCGAGGAAGTTTGGTATAGTGCCTGAAATACTAAGTGATCCTTTTGCGGTATCTACACCGGTCGGAGAATCGATTATTGCTAGACGGGTTTACCGAGGTTGTACGGTGACAATTTGTAGTCGTCAGACCTCAGCTGACCTAGTTGAGCTAGAGATGATGGACTTTGATGCTATCATGGGCATGGACTGGTTGGCAGCTTGCTATGCCACAGTTGATTGCCGAGCAAAGGTAGCCAAATTTCATTTTCCGGGTGAGCCAGTCCTTGAATGGGTAGGTAATATACCAACACCCAGAGGTAGGTTTATTTCCTATCTGAAGGCGAGGAAAATGATCGCAAAAGGGTGCATTTATCATATTGTGCGAGTTAGAGATGCAGATGCTGAGATACCTACACTTCAGTCTATTCCCATAGTCAAAGAGTATGCAGATGTGTTTCCAGATGAGCTTCCAGGTATTCCTCCAGAGCGAGAGATTGATTTTAGCATCGATTTGCTTCCAGGAACTCAACCAATATCCGTCCCTCCGTATAGAATGGCACCTGCCGAATTGAAGGAGTTGAAGGAGCAGTTAAAAGATTTGCTGGAGAAAGGTTATATTAGGCCCAGTACCTCACCTTGGGGTGCACCGGTACTATTTGTGCGGAAGAAAGACGGCTCGCTGAGGATGTGTATCGATTATAGGCAGTTGAACAAGGTAACTATTAAGAATAAGTATCCACTTCCAAGGATCGATGACTTGTTTGATCAGTTGCAGGGAGCTAGATGCTTTTCCAAGATTGATTTGAGGTCGGGGTACCACCAGGTCAGAGTTCGGGAAAAAGATATTCCGAAGACAGCCTTCAGGACCCGATATGGCCACTTCGAGTTCCTTGTCATGTCCTTCGGGTTGACTAATGCACCCGCTGTATTTATGGACTTGATGAATAGCCTATTCCGGCCATTTTTAGATCTGTTCGTGATAGTATTTATTGATGATATTCTGGTTTATTCCCGTTCAGAGGATGAGCATGCGGACCACCTACGAGCGGTACTCCAAACCCTCCGTGATCGTAAGTTGTATGCTAAGTTTTCTAAATGTGAGTTCTGGTTGAAGTCTGTAGCATTCTTGGGGCATATTGTATCAGATGAAGGGATAAAGGTGGACACTCAGAAGATTGAGGCCATGAAATCTTGGCCTAGACCTACCACTCCGACAGAGGTTCGTAGCTTTCTAGGCTTAGCAGGATACTATCGGAGGTTCGTAGAGGGTTTTTCTTCCCTTTCGGCACCATTGACGAAGTTGACACAGAAAGAAACTAAGTTTCAATGGACAGAGGCTTGTGAGCGGAGTTTCCAAGAGCTTAAGAACAAGTTGACCTCAGCTCCAGTTCTAACACTTCCAGAGGGTCTAGAGGGTTATGCCGTGTATTGTGATGCATCAGGTGTCGGGTTAGGATGTGTCCTGATGCAACATGGGAAGGTAATTGCATATGCTTCAAGGCAGTTGAGGAAGCACGAGAGGAATTATCCGACCCACGACCTCGAGTTAGCTGCGGTTGTCCATGCACTTAAGATATGGCGGCATTATTTATATGGTGTTCATGTTGATATATTTACTGATCATAAAAGCCTACAATATATTTTCAAGCAGAAAGAGTTGAATTTGCGACAGAGGCGATGGCTTGAGTTATTGAAAGATTACGATGTTAACATTCTCTACCATCCAGGGAAAGCTAATGTTGTAGCAGATGCCTTAAGTCGCCGATCTATGGGTAGCTTAGCACATGTAGAGCCCGAGAAAAGACAATTAGCTAGAGATATTCATCAATTGGCTTCGTTGGGGGTTCGGTTAGTAGATTCTGAGGATGGTGGAGTTGTAATCCAAAACACTGCAAAATCATCCCTCATAGCTGAAGTCAAGGAAAGGCAGTACGAGGACCCAGAGTTGGTCGAGTTGAGAGAGCGAGTTCCGCAGCAGAAGAAGCCATTGTTAGAGCTCAAGGGAGATGGGGTTCTCAGATACAAGGGTCGTTTGTGTGTTCCAGATGTAGCAGGGCTACGAGACAGGATTATGTCAGAGGCACATTATTCATGGTATTCCATCCACCCTGGATCGACGAAGATGTATCATGACATTAAGGATATGTACTGGTGGAATGATATGAAGAAGAACATTGCTGAGTTTGTCGCCCAATGTACTAGTTGCCAGCAAGTGAAGGTAGAACACCAGAAGCCCGGAGGGCTAATGCAGACTATAGAGATCCCGACATGGAAATGGGAGGCGATAAACATGGACTTTATCATGGGTTTACCTCGTTCTAATCGTAAGTTCGATTCCATATGGGTGATAGTCGATAGGCTCATGAAATCAGCTCACTTCCTACCGGTCAGATCTACATATACAGCAGAAGATTATGCAAAGTTATATATTAAGGAGATAGTGCGGCTACACGGAGTACCAGTTTCTATTATATCTGACCGTGGGGCTCAGTTTACAGCACATTTTTGGAGGTCATTTCAGAGAGGTCTAGGGACTCAGGTGAATCTCAGCACAACTTTTCATCCACAGACTGATGGACAAGCCGAGCGCACAATTCAGACGCTCGAGGATATGTTACGAGTATGTGTGTTGGATTTTAAAAGAAGTTGGGATGAACATCTACCTCTTATCGAGTTTGCATATAATAACAGTTACCACTCCAGTATCCAGATGGCTCCGTACGAGGCTTTGTATGGGCGTAAGTGCAGATCTCCTATAGGGTGGTTTGATGTTGGAGAATCTGGGTTACATGGGCCAGACCTGGTTCAGCAGGCCGTAGAGAAAGTAAAGGTTATCCGGGAGCGACTGTTGACAGCTCAGAGTCGTCAGAAGTCATATTTTGACGTGCGGCGACGAGACTTAGAGTTCAGGATTAATGACTGGGTATTCTTAAAGGTATCACCTATGAAGGGCGTGATGAGGTTTGGCAAGAAAGGAAAGCTTAGCCCACGGTATATTGGGCCTTATAGGATCATTCGGAGAGTGGGCCAACTAGCTTATGAGTTAGAGTTGCCCTCAGAATTGGAGTCTGTCCATCCGGTTTTTCACGTATCTATGCTATGGAAGTGCATTGGCGATCCTACCCGAGTGGTGCCCACGGATGATGTACAGATTACAGAGGACTTGTCATACGAGGAAATTCCAGTTGCCATCCTAGACCGACAAATCCGCAATCTACAAAATAAGGAGGTAGCTTCCGTAAAGGTTTTATGGAGGAGCAAGAATGTAGAAGAGATGACGTGGGAATCGGAGGAAGAAATGAAGTCTAAATACCCCCACCTATTTCAAAATGAAGATATGGTTCGAGATGGGACGCTACAACATAGCTCTATGTAGGCTAGCAGGTCATCAGGTAAGCTTTTATTTTTCACTTTCAATATTTATGATTTACGGTCGGTGAGGCAAATTGCTGCTATTTATAAAGATTGGCCATGTGTGGCATGCATAGTATGTTTCTGGCTACGTGCAGGTTGGTTTTAACCTAGTGTACGAAGGATACTCTGGAAAAAGTTTCCAAAGTCTCCAAGAGTAAACATTCGAGGACGAATGTTCCCAAGGGGGAGTGATGTTACACCCTATATTTTCGTATGTAAAAATGCGTCGTAAGCAAACTAATGTAGGACAAAAAAATGAGATAATATTTAAAAGTATATAAAGTAAGTTAATCATGTTACCTCTGAGGTTACAAATATTGAAGATCATGAACAACAAGTACAAAGAGGGTTGGACAGTTCAGAAGCTAAAGCAATTAAATAAAACAATGTTTCATCGAAAGTCGACAAGTTGGGAATGTTATAACATGTACCTTTGGGGTGAGACTAGGGTGATTAACATGATAAAGAGATTATGTTATGATTTATATTAGTCGTATTACATCCGTGTGTTATGTTTTTAAGTCAAGCGAGTTGTGGAACAAAAGTCGATGAAAGTCATCACAAGTTACATTCATAAGTTTTACTGAAACTTTGGGTCAAATGTAACTGCAATTTTCTCCCAATATACTTAGAGTTATGGTGTGTTCCACCCATCAAATTAAAGATCTATGAGTCTATTTTCCAACGCATTAAACCATTTGTCAATACGACATCGGAGTAGAGAGATATGTGCATTTTTGCGATACTGCGCAAGCTGCTAGGTGACAAGTAGGTGTGTCACCTACTTGCTTAAATGAAAGCCCAAAAATGGGCCATTTCGGGTCGTCCAAAGAGGCCTTTTAAGGGCCTATTTTCTTCATATATTAGACTTAAAATAGAGCATAATAACCAGACATAAGCTCTGCAAAGAATCCTCCCAAAAATTTCCCACAAACCCTAATTGATTTTCTCTCCCTTTCAAGTTCCAATTGGAGGTAAAACTTAGAGTTTGAAGAACCAAGATAGGAGCTGAGTTATCCAACAAATAAGGTGAGTTTACTGCTCTCTTTCATCCATTTTTTCTTCTGTAAATTCATGGTAAGTCGTTCTATACTTGTAAGAACTCACGGGATGGTGATCGGAAGCCGTGAGTTCGAGTTATTCACTTGTAGCGGACTGTTTTGTGGACTGTTTTGTGTTGCTGTTGGGCTGCGTGTTTTATTACTATTTTGTGGAGTTTTGGAGGAGGAAGGGGTTTATAAACACCATATAAATGTAGGGTGGTTGGCTGGTCGTTCGTCATAACATTTTCGGGTCGTTTGACACTACTACGGTGGTCGTTTTGTGTACGAAGAGATTGGGGTGTGTTGGGCTGTTTTGTAGTATTTGATGGTGTATATAGGGCTGGAAAATGATGTATATATGTTGTTATTGTTCTGTCCTTGTATTGTTGGTGTTATCTTGAAGTTGGAGGAAGGGCATATTATAGGGGAGATGCTGCCCGTTTTAATACAAAATAGGTTTGTCGTTCGTTGTGCGATAGTTGTACCTTTCGTAACTTAACGATAGTATTATTATCATTCTTGTAGATTAAGGTGCGAAGAGGTGAGTTCAACTTGGTGATTGGAAAGATTGTGATAAGGTATGTTAAGGCTAAGCCTTCCTTCATTTTGGCATGATCTCGTAGCTACATGTGTTAGTAATGAGACAAAAAGAGAAGTTCATATTCATGAATTTATTCACACTATTCTAGTCTCATAAGTTACAATATTATTCCTTATCGAGACTCTATATTCAATTTTAGTATTGTCTTCTTTCAGTCAAGAGAGCAGCAAGCCTATATATACAGTATTACAGTATTTTCATTACCATCGAGCTATAATCGATGGGCAGGCCCCTATTGGGCAACCTCTGATCAGATGAAAAGTTATATACCGAGCCTACTGTGGCCGAGCGCCTATGAGCGAGCCCAGCATGGTCGAGATACATAGCCTAGTATGGCCGAGCGCCTATAAGCGAGCCTACTATGGCAGAGCAGTTATATATACCGAGCCTTATAAGGCCGTACAATTATTTTACTTACTATATTGAAGGAGTTGAGTCAGTATCAGCAGGTAAGTATATCTCCAGATCATCTTTGACTCCCAGTTAATTTCAGTTATCATATTATCAGTTCAGTTTCAGATTTCAGTTATTTTATTGCCTTACATACTCGGTACATTATTTCGTACTGACGTCCCTTTTTTGGGGGCGCTGCATTTCATGCGTGCAGGTTCAGACAGACAGACGGGTAGACCTCCTCAGTAGGTGTTTTCCGAGTTCCGCCTGATCGGTAAGCTCCACGTCTTTCGGAGTTTCCAGGACTAGAGTTTTGTGTACATCTTATGTATATCTGTATATATGTTATGGGTAGGTCGGGGCCCTATTCCGATCACAGTACATCTATCAGTAGAGGCTTGTAGGCATATCCTGTTGGTTAGTGCAGTATGTTGGGTTTGTATAAATTGGTGGTTTGTCAGCTGTAGTAGCTATGACGGCCTTGTCGGCCTAGCTTTATATTGATATTTAGTTAGTGCTAGTTTCCATTCAGTTTTATATTTTGCTTCGCAAATTGTCTTGCAAGGTGGCCCCATGGCCAAAGTATGACATTATGTGTTCAGAGTCCCTTAGTCGCAATTTGGTACGCCAGGTTAGGTGAGGCATGGGGTGCTTGTCTCGCTCCTAGGTTCGGGGCGTGACAGATCCCCCCTAATAATGCTTAAAAAAAATAAATCAAAATTACAGGACTTGACCTAACTAAGCTAGAGAGACATAATGGAAATACAGGAAGTAAAACTACTCTATATTTACAATGAAAAAGACTTAGATTCCTGTAAGGTAGAAGCAGGTCCGTTGGCAGCAAACTTTTCTTTAGCATCAGAGTCTGTGCGCGCGATGCTGTTTGCATCTGCCTGCGGCTGGGCGCTGGCTGTAACGACCCGACTGGTCATTTTGGGCTATAGCACATCGTCCGGTGGTTTGAGGCCTTGAGTAGCTTGACTTTAAGTATTTTTACTTGTACGCATGATCGGAATTGAATTTCGGGAAGTTCAGAATTGATTTGGAAGGAAAATTCTAATTTCGGAAGCTTTAAGTTGGAAGAATTGACTAAGATTTGGCTTTTGAGTAAAAGACCTCATAATCGGGATTTAAAGATTCCAATAGGTTCGGATGATGATTTCGGACTTAGGCGTATGTTCGAGTTGAGTATCGAATCACCCGGGAGCATTTCGGCGCGTATTGTGGAAAGTTGGCATTTTGAAGGTTTTAGAATTTTCTAAGTTTGGTTTGTGGTGGATTTTGGTGTTATCGATGTCTATTTGGGATTCTGAGCCTTGGAATAGGTTCGTATTGTGATTTATGACTTGTACGCAAAGTTTGGCGTCGTTCCGGAATGTTTTGGTATGATTCGGACGCGTTCGTCGAAGCTTAAAAGTTTAAAGAAAGGTTTCGATCGTCAATTCACAATTTTGATGTTGTTTGGTGTGATTTGAGACCCCGAGTAGGCCCGTGTTATGTTATGGAACCACTTGGTAAGTCGGACGGGGTTCCGGGGGCCTCGGGTGTGTTTCATACGAGTCGCGGATCACTTTGGAGCTTTGTTATATTGCTGAAGGGCTTGAGTACTGGTGCAATCGCACCTGCGAAAAATGGCCCGCAGGTGCGACGCCGCAAAAGCGGCCAGGAAAGCATAGGAGCGGATCCTGGTGGGCAGTGCTGGGACCACAGATGCGGTCGTTTTGCCGCAGAAGCGGGACCGCACCTGCAGAGTGGGGCAGCGTAGAAGCGGTGGTGCAGATGCTCATCAGGGCAGCAGAAGCGGCCAGCGACCTGGCCTGGGTCCTCGCATGTGCGAGATTGAAGCCGCAGAAGCGACATTTTGGACCGCAGAAGCGGGATTTTCTGGGCAGTGTGGTTTTTAAAAACAGGAGTTTGGTCCATTTTTACTTCATTTCGCCCATGAGAGCTGATTTTGGAGCAATTTTGGAGTGCCATTTTCATCATCTATTATAGGGTAAGTGATTTCTTCACATTGTGAGTTAAATACATGGTTTATATATGGATTTAAGCATGGAAATTTGTTGAAATTGGGATTTTAATAGAAAACCTAGAAATTGGTATTTTCAGATTTTGACCACGAAATTGGATATTGAATTGGGAATAAATCATATATTTGAGTTCGTATTGTTATGGGTAATGTTTATCTTTGAAAAGTTCTCGAATCCGAGCACGTGGATCCGAGGGTTGACTTCATCGACTTTTCGAGCGGAGTTGAGAATTATTTAAATTGATTAATTATGGGTATTAGAGTATATTTTGATTGGTTTGCACATTGTTTGACTAGTTTTGGATCGACGGACATCGATTTAAGGTGTTAGAGAGGCTTTGGAGGCGGCTATGGAACTTCAGAGCGAGGTAAGTCTCATGTCTAACTCTGTGAGGGGGAAACTACCCCTAGGTTATGTATTTGTTATGTGCTACTTATTGCGGGGGCTACGTACACACGAGGTGACGAGAGTCCGTGTGTAGCTAGATTCATGTTATGTCCGAGTAGACTTAGGTTCCCGCCATACTATAACTGTACTATTTGAGTTGTTCCTTGCCTATTAAATTCCTTTATTTTATGTTACGACTTGAGATTAGATTTGCGTAGAGTGATAGACTCGCTATTGTAGAAATTTGACGGGTATCATGATTAGCTACAGAATAATATTACTCCTCTTATGAATTTCTCCCGCGCTATGCGTTTTTATCGAAATTTATCCTTAAAATTTATAACTCACATATTTATTTGTGAGTGGGGTCAAGGACCTGTCAAAGCTTCTTATTCTAATGGGATCAGGCTATTTGCCTCGGCAGTATAATAGATGCATCTATGATTCGTGTCGTTCGACCCTCGGCAGTGTACACAGTATGATGGAATCGGGCCGTACGCCTCGACATTTCTATAAAATACTCTTACGGAATCGTGCGTAATATTTGACAAGAAACCAGTGTATCTGCGAGTTTTTCCTGATTTGGATTATGACGGCCTATCTGGTAAGGTCCATTATATATATGCTCCGGTTGAGAAGGTAACTACTAATTGAGAGCTTGAGTTATTGTCGAGAGGAGGATTATACCACGTATTTATACTTGTTTATTTCAATTATTTACTCTGCCTCACATCTGTTTACTTCTTACTGTACATGATTTATTGGACCACTAGTAAGTGTCGATGTCGACCCCTCATCACTACTTCTCCGGGATTAGGCTAGATACTTACTGGGTACGCGTTGATTTACGTACTCATGCTGCACTTATTGTGCAGGTACATATATGTCTGGTGGTCTTCTGGGCGCAAAGGCGCAGCCATTGCAGGGACTTTACCGTGAGCTGCATTTAATGTTATGATCCGCAGCATGCAGAGTCTCCATCAAAGTTATTTATATTCTCCTGTCTAATATGTATTCTAGACAGATGTTGTATTTTATTATATTTTCTAGTTGATGCTTATGCACTTGTGACACTGGATTTTGGGGGCTTCTTCTGGGTGATTGGTATGGTAGTGCGCGTAATTATTATTATTTTACCCAGTAAATTCTATTTCATACTATTTAATTAATGAAAATTATGATTTCCAAATACTAAAATGAGTAAATAATTTGGTCAATCACCGTTGGCTTGCCTATGGCGATGTTAGGCGCCATCACGACCTATAGTGGAATTTGGGTCGTAACACTGGCGAGGGCTATCGGTGAGGCGACATAGGCACAAGCGCTTGTTACTTGGCGTGGCCAAGACTACGGGGCTGTCCATGGCGCTAGGCATTGGGAGGCTTGCCAGGACGCCATAGGGTTCATCCAAGGGGTAATGGGGCATGGCTAGAAAGCCCTCCATGACAGACCATATGACAAGAACGATTAAGAAACATCTCACATAAGAGCTGATTTCTAATTTATTCTTCATTCTTCCATGCACCTAAAAGAGGTTGTACCACGGTTCTTCCTACATCGGCCGGTAGGGGGAAGGGGTGTTCAAAGGTATGAAAATGCTAAATTCAAAGGGTAACTAGGACAAGAGATGTTTAGATGTGCACTTGTAACAACCCGACCGGTCGTTTTGAGGGTATTAACCCTGATACCCTATTTACTGCATCCCCCGTATCTGTTTCTGCTTATGTGACTTGCTGGGAGGTCTTGTTTTGGATTCGAGTGTTTTGGGACACTTAGTCCCTAAAACGGAAGCTTAAATCTTAGGATTTTGACCATAGTCGGAATGGTGTGAAGACGACTCCGAAATGGAGTTCTGTCATTTCCATTAGCTCCGTTGGGTAATTTTGGACTTAGGAGCATGTCCGGACTGTGAATTTGAGGTCTATAGCTGATTTAGGCTTGAAATGATGAAAATTGAATTTTTGAAAGTATGACCGGGGGGTTGACTTTTTGATATCGGGGTCGGAGTCCGATTCCAGAAGTTGGAGTAGGTCCGTAATGTTGAATATGACTTTTGTTAAAAATTTGAGGTCAATCGAGCGTGGTTTTGTATGATTCGGCATCGTTTGCAGAATTCGGAAATTTAGAAATTCTTTAGGCTTGAATCCGAGTGTAATCGGTGTTTTGGTGTTGTTTTGTGTAATTCGAAGGTTCAACTAAGTTCGTATTGGGTTATATGACTTGTTGGCATGTTTGGTTGAGGTCCCGGGGGCCTCGGGTAGATTTCGGGTAGTTAACGTACTTGATTTTTGAGTTGATGAAGCAGCTGAAGAGGTGTCGCTACTGGTGTAACCGCACCTGCAGAGTGGGCACCGCAGGTGCAAGCACGCAGAAGCGTGGCATGAATCGCAGATGCGGGCAGGGCCATAAAGGACGGGGGTCGTAGGTGCGAATAATTTCCTCACCTGCGGTAGCGCAGATGCAGACAAGTGGGCGCAGGTGCGAGGGCAGCTGGGAGAGAGTGACTCCGCAGAAGCGAGGCCAGGGCCGCAGATACGCGTTCGCAGGTGCGGAACCTAGAACGCAGGTGCGGGCCCTGGAGGTGCAAGTGACTTCCGCAGAAGCGGCATTTTCACCGCAGATGCGGCGTCGCAGGTGTGACAATAGGTCCGCAAATGCGATAAGTCTGGGCAGAAGGTTTAAAAGTAAGGGTTCGCGATTTTAGTGTTATTTCAACATTTTGGACTCGGACTTAGGCGATTTTGGAGAAGATTTTCGAGTTGATTATTGAGGTAAGCTTCTTGTACTCGTTTTGGATCATAAAACTTGTTTCCTCACTGATTTCCCCACCTAATTAGTGAGATTTTGAAGTGAAATTTGGGGGTTTAGGGCTTGAGAATTGGAGAGTGGATTTTTGGGATTTGGATGACCAAATGGTGTCGGATTTTGATAAATTTGGTATGGTTAGACTCGTGAGTGAATGAGCTTTCGGGTTTTGTGACTTTTGTTAGATTTCGAGGCGTGGGCCCGGCGGCCGGGTCAAGCCTATTTCGGATTTTGGCTTATAATTTTGTGTTTTTCTTGTGGAATTGATTCCTTTAGCCTATATTAATTATACCGTACTGCTTGTGGCTAGATTCGGGGCGTTTGGAGACTGATTCGAGGGACAAAGGCATTTCGGAGTAGGATTTGCTCGGTTTGAAGTAAGTAACGCTTTCAAACTTGGTTCTGAGGGTTCGAAACCCCGAACTATGTGTTATAAGATTGGTATTAAGGTGACACACATGCCAAGTGACGGGCGTGCGAGCGTGCACCATGAGAATTGTGGCCTGGTTGATTCCATGGAACTGTATAGTGACCCTATTTTTTTGATATCGGTTTTTTCATCTTGTGATAAAGTAATTGAGCTGTCAATCATGCTAGATATCATGTTTAGGCTTTATGCCGGTACTGTTGGGACCCCTAGTGGTTGTTTCTTACTGTCATCTCACTAATTTTATTGATATTATGTACTTAGTCATGTTCATGCATTTTATATCATATCTACGTCGCAGTTGTTATTTATTGATACATCATATCATTGTTTCGAGCTAGTTTTCATGATATTGTGAGCCCGTGAGTGAGACTGGAGAGATTGATGACTGAGTAAGGCTGAGAGCCTGATTGTGAGTGCCAGTTATGGGATCGGGCTGCACGCCGCAGCGGTTATACTGATTTTTTGATAGCACTTGGGCTGTAGGAGCCCCTCCGGAGTCTGTAACACACCCCGAGTGAGCACAGTTGATATTATTGAGGGACGGATCTTCCCTGGACATGGATCTTGTCCAAAGTACTTAATACCTGGAGATGGGTCTTCTCCACGGGGCTGGATTGGCCTTCCTCGGTACCGGGTGACTTATAGTCAGTGATGTATATATTCCGGGATGGATCTTCCCTGGGCTCTATGGGTCATATACAGTACCGAGTGGTTGAGCATTCGAGAGTGTGAGCACTTGAGGCTGACAGCATGGTGCATCACATACCGCATGTGCATTGGCATGTAGAGATAGCAGAGTTATATTCTTTGCACTGTTTGGATCTGCTTCACTTTTCTTGTTTTGAGTTGCCTATTTAATTTGAAAGCATTCCTACGTTTCTATACAGTTATTTCTATTTTATCTGTACCGGTTGAGTTCGTCACTACCTTTCAGTTCCTAAATTATTAAATTGCTTCCGGCTTTATGTTCAAAGATTTTTCTGTGTTAAGATGTTGAGTTGTGGATTGCCTAGTTCCACGATAGGAGCCATTACGACGGTTGGATTTTGGGTCATGACAAGTTGGTATCAGAGCCTAGGTTACATAGGTCTCACAAGTCATGAGCAGGTTTAGTAGAGTCTTGCAAATTGGTACGGATACGTCTGTACTTATCTTCGAGAGGTTGCCGAACCCTTAGGAAACTTCACATTCTTGAATTCTTGTTGTGCGAATCTGTTGATTTTGGTAACCAAACTTCTGTTGTTCTATTCTCTCACAGATAGTAAGGACGCGTACTATGGGGCAGGACGAATAGCTACCAGTACCACCAGTGAGGGCCGCGAGAGGCCGAGGTCGCGGTAGGGGCAGAGGTGCAGCTCGCACCGCAGCTAGGGCAGCACCT
The DNA here is from genome assembly GCF_000390325.3 of Nicotiana tomentosiformis. Classification (NCBI taxonomy): domain Eukaryota; kingdom Viridiplantae; phylum Streptophyta; class Magnoliopsida; order Solanales; family Solanaceae; genus Nicotiana; species Nicotiana tomentosiformis. The sequence goes on along the minus strand of NC_090819.1, from coordinate 47,508,429 downwards.
GCAGATCTGCCAGTTGCCCCATTTCAGGAGCAGGCCCCAGTGGTGGATGAGCCTGTGGGACCAGCTCAGGCACCACCTGTGACCATTGTGATTCCAGGCCTTTAGGAGGCCTTAGCTCAGATTCTGACCATATGCACCAGTCTGGCTCAGGCGGTCTCTGTTCCGGTCACAACAGCCACTTCTCAGGCCGGAGGAGGTGCTCAGACTCCTACCGCCCGCACACCAAAGCAGGTGGTACAGGGACTCTAGACACCGGGGGCACTACCAGCCCAGTCGGTTGCAGCTGCTCAGGACTATGTGGTTCCAGTCATGCCCGATGATGAGCAGCATCGATTGGAGAGGTTTGGGAGACTCCAGCCTCCATTTTCAGGGTACCGAGGGAGAGGATGCACATGGTTTCTTAAACAGATGTTAGAGGATCCTCCGTACAACAGGTATTCTAGAGACCAGCGGGGTCTCGTTCACTAATTTTCAGTTTACTGGAGCTGCCTTTAGCTGGTGGGAGGCTTATGAGAGGCGTAGGCCGGTTGGTGCAGCGCCACTTACCTGGCAGTAGTTCTCTGTTCTCTCTCTGGAGAAGTTCATGCCATAATCCTGCAGAGAGGAGCTGTACAGGCAGTTCGAGCATCTTCATCAGGGTGATATGTCCGCAACGCAGTATGAGATGAGATTTTCAGAGTTGGCCCGTCATGCTATCTGGTTGGTTCCCACATACAGGGAAAGGATCAGGAGGTTTATAAATGGCCTCACTTTTCAGCTGCGATTGCTTATGACTAGAGAGAGAGTGTCTGGTGCTATATTTGATAAGGTTATCGATATTGCTCATCAGATTGAGATGGTTCGCAGCCAGGAGCTGGTTGAGAGGGAGGCCAAGGGGCCTCGTGGACAGGGTGGATTCAGCGGTGTTCCTTCTGGGGGTCAGTTCCACCACGGTAAGGGTCGTCCTTTCAGACATGCTCAAACGACTCGTCTGGTTCACCATGGTGCATCATCTGGCCATAGTGCACACAACTATCAGCAGGGCCAATCTTTATTCAGTGCACTACCAACTCAGAGTTTGTCTCATACACCATTAGCTCAGGGTTCATCTGTGTCAGGACCTTCTAGTAGTTATTCCGGTGCTCGGGGTTCCCTTCAATCCCCATCGCCATTTGCAAAGAGAGGTTGCTTTTAGTGCGGAGATTTGGGTCCTATCAAGAGGCAATGTCCCCGCCTTTCGGGAGGTTCATCTTAGCAGACGAGTTAGCCTTCGACTTTGGCACCAGTTACTTCACCACCCGCCCAGCTAGCTCGAGGTAGAGCTCAGCTAGCTAGGGGTCTTCCTGGCGGGGGAGGCCGATCAGGTGGCGGTTAGGCCCATTTCTATGTACTCCCTGCCAGACCAAATGCCATTACTTCGGATGCTGTGATTATAGGTATTGTCTTAATTTGCCATAGAGATGCCTCTGTATTATTTGACCCTGGTTCCACTTATTCATATGTGTCCTCGTATTTCGCTCATTATCTGGATATGCCCCGTGAGTCTCTAGTTTCACCTGTTCATGTGTCTACGCCAGTGGGCGATACTGTCATTGTGGACCATGTATATCGGTCATGTGTGGTGACTATTGGGAGTCTGGAGACTAGAGTAGATCTCTTATTACTTAGTATGGTCAATTTAGATCTTATCTTTGGTATGATGAGGTATCAGATGTTTTGTTATATAGCTTTGAGCCAAGTAGGGGAGTCTGCTATCTATGATTTGATTGCACGATTTTGTACGGTATTAGTTTTTGGGCTGAGGCATACTTGTTGATTGGTTATGACTTGCAGAGGTTGATATCGGGAATAACTTGAGTAAGAAAATTTCTTGAATGCGGGTTATATTGCACTTTATGAAAAATCATGAAATGATTAAATTATTATTTTGAAGGATGTAGTGCTCACGGAGTGTGAATTTGATCGGTGGTGTTAAGGCAGTGTTACCCTTTCGAGTGTTGCTATGCTAATGAAGCACATGTCTTTCAGCCCATTTGGACGGTGCAATTTAGAATATGAAATTACATTTAATGATACCGGGATTTACGGTAATTCTGTATGATTATGGATTCTACATTTTAGTATAAGAAAGGTAAGAAGAATAATTTTAAAATTCACATAAGGTATTTTCAGAGTGAGCGTTATAGTTGCGGTATTTATGGAGGTACTTAAGAAGAGTACAATGGCTTACAAGCCTTATGGTGGTGTGGTGTTATGTTAGGGTGTCTTATAGTGAGCTTTGGGTAAGGATCGTGGAGTTCTAACAAGGAGAAGTATCAAATTGAGATTAATTTAGAAGAAACTCGAAGTAAATAGGACAACTGGGTAGTAGGCTAGACCAGTATGGTAATGGCATGCTCGGTTCTTTTTGGGTAATAATGATGTGGAGACGTTACAGATGTTTTGGTGGTAATATTCTTGGGCTTTAGTGACCTGCGTGGCTTGGGCGAGTTGGAGGAAATTAGTTCTGATAGCTTGATTAGGTGCAAATGGATTTCAAAGTGTTCTTGATGGTTTCTACCATGGTTTGAACAGGATATTTCTACCAGTGTGGGAACGTGTTGTGTATTATGATTTCCTCCTGGAAGGAAGCAAGGGGAAGGTTTCTAACTAACCGTGTATGTAAATTGCTGGTGACTCAAGGTTGATAGTGAGATTCTTGCGCTTGCCACATGATAGCATGATAGACGTGGTGTGTTGTGCAGGATTAAGATTTACATGTACAAGGTGGCAGTTCATTCTTGAAGGCAAGTTCACGAATTCTGGACAGAATGGTCAGTGTTATATATTTAGATAAATGTTATAGTTGCTCGGTAATCCCTGAGAGGGGTGCACGGTTGAAAGGGGGCATTGTGTTTTGATTATGGATGTTCATTGGTATTGCGGTACTCTACTGGTTGATCTACTTCTGATATTCAATTTTGCTATGTGGCATGATAGAATTTTAGGAGTATTCCTCATGGGATGATCGTGTATGAGAGATGTGTTAGACATTCTGGCGGTGGAGTTGGGATCAGATATGGGATTCGTGTGTTATATGGATTTGGAGACTGGGAGTTCTTAAGAGCAGGTTGTTTCCATGGTTATGGACTGTAAAGTCATGACCGAAGCTAGCTAGACGATAGTATGTGTTATGATTCAGTCATTATAGGCTTTCAGAGGGTTATTTATCTATGTGTGGGTGGCCGTATTTGATTTGGGGGTCCATTGGTAGGCCCAATTAGGATATGTATTCTACACCGAGTCAAATTGGTTGGCTCAATACTGCTATTGTTGATGGATGTTCCATTCGGTTGTTGTTGAGCTTATTCGTGTTTTGATATGTTCGGTGAGTTACTCTTCTATGCTACGAAGGGTTGTGATTCGTTTGTTGTATGCACCCATGGTGCAGTTCTATTGGGGCATTATAGCGAAAATTACGCGAGATGGGTATTTGGGTGATGCATGAGTGGTTGCGCATTAGTTATGTTCTTTCGGGTTTGTGTGAAATTGTGTCATTTGCTTCTCCATGGTTATGGTAATGCACTTCGATTACTTGATACCAGATTACGCGTGGTTATTGATTTTGATCATGGTAGTTGAGGTATTTCATATGGATCAGTGTTTGGATGGGGTCGCGCATTGCGGTAGAGTTATGTTGAGATATGATCCTTGTGTTAGATTCGTGTGTTATGGTTCTACGGTGTGTGATGGGTTCTTAGCATTGCGTTGGGGGTGGTACCCGTCGAGCTTACGGGATGATTCTCTTGTTTGAGTCATTTTCATGATTAAGTACATTTGGAATGTTGCTTATTGGTGCACGGATTGCACGTGTTGTGGCTTTAGATAGTATTGGTGTGGCATGTCAGTAGAGTAGCTGGTATTTGATAAGATGAAGTCGTCGGATCTAGGATGGGTGCTATCAGATTTGATTGTGTCATATTTGGAAGGATAATATCGAAAGTCGGCTTAGGAATTTGCTATAGTTCTTGTCGAAGGAGAGGGAGCTCCATGACTGGTAGATCTGATGAATGGTTACGAGTCTCTGCGTGTTTCTTTCATCATCAGTGGTGTACGAAGGTTTTAGAATGGAGTCTTGTTTGATGTGAGGTTTATTACCAGCATGGGGTTTTTTCGAGCAACTACGGTGATTAGAAATCATTGCTTCGAGCATTTGAGCTATGTGGTATTTGAGTTTTGAGTATTTGAGTTATGGTTACGGCTTTTGGTACAGCTTGTTCAGACTTATACAGTGTGTAGGTTGCGGGATTCTTACCTTATAAGAAATTCCAGTTATGTGGTGTTATCAGACCTATATGGGATAGGGTGACGTGGGATCACCCCCGGGTACGTGCGTGGTAAGATGGAATAGTGATTTGGTGGCTTGGAAACAACTCTTGGCACGTTCGAGGATGAATGTATGTTTAAGTGGGGGAGGATGTAACGACCGGCCGGTTGTTTTGAGCGTATTAGCCCCGATCCCTGATTTACTGCATTTCCCGTATCCGTTTCTGCTGGTGTGACTTGCCGGGAGGTCTTGTTTTGGTTTCGGAGTATTTTGGGACACTTAGTCCCTAAAATGGAAGCTTAAGTCTTAGGATTTTGACCGTAGCCGAAATGGTGTGAAGACAACTCCGGAATGGAGTTTCGTCGGTTCCGTTAGCTCCGTTGGGTCATTTTGGACTTAGGAGTGTGTCCGGACTGTGAATTTGAGATCTGTAGCTGATTTAGGCTTGAAATGGCGAAAGTTAAATTTTTGAAAGTTTGACCGGGGGGGTTGACTTTTTGATATCGGGGTCGGATTCCGATTCCGGAAGTTGGAGTAGGTCCGTAATATTGAATATGACTTGTGTGTAAAATTTGAGGTCAATCAGGCATGGTTTGGTATGATTCGGCATCGTTTGTAGAATTCGGAAGTTTTAGATGTTCTTTAGGCTTGAATCCGGATGTAATCGGTGTTTTGGTGTTGTTTTGAGTGATTCGAAGGTTCGACTAAGTTCGTATTGGGTTATATGACTTGTTGGCATATTTGGTTGAGGTCCCGAGGTCCTCGGGTAGATTTCGGGTGGTTAACAGACTTGATTTTTGAGTTGATGAAGCAGTTGAAGAGCTGGTTCTACTGGTGTAACCGCACCTGCAGAGTGGGCACCGCAGGTGCGAGCACGCAGAAGCGTGGCATAAATCGCAGATGCAGGCAGGGCCATAAAGGACAGGGGTCACAGGTGCGAAGAATTTTCCGCACCTGCGGTAGCGCAGATGCAGACAAGTGGGCATAGGTGCGGGGGCAGCTGGGAGAGAGTGACTCCGCATAAGCGAGGCCAGGGCCGCAGATGCGCCTTCGCAGGTGCAGAACCTGGAGCACAAGTGCGGGCCCTGGAGGTGCAAGTGACTTCCGCAGAAGCGGCATTTTCACCGTAGATGCGGCGTCGCAGGTGCGACAATAGGTCCGGAGATGCGAAAAGTCTGGACAGAAAGTTTAAAAGAAAGGATTCGCTATTTTAGTCTTATTTCAATATTTTTGACTCGGACTTAGGCGATTTTGGAGAAGATTTTCGAGGTGATTATTGAGATAAGCTTCTTGTACTCCTTTTGGATCGTAAAACTTGTTTTCCCACTGATTTTTCCACCTAATTAGTGAGATTTTGAAGTGAAATTTGGGGGTTTAGGGCTTGAGAATTGGAGAGTGGATTTTGGGGATCTGGATGACCAAATGGTGTCGGATTTTGATAAATTTTGTATGGTTAGACTCGGGAGTGAATGAGCTTTCGGGTTTTGTGACTTTTGTCGGATTTCAAGGCGTCGGCCCGGGGGCTGGGTCGAGCCTATTTCGGATTTTGGCTTATAATTTCGTATTTTACTTGTGGAATTGATTCCTTTAGGCTATGTTAATTATATTGTACTGCTTGTGGCTAGATTCGGGGCGTTTGGAGACTGATTCGAGGGGCAAAGGAATTCCGAAGTAAGATTTGCTCGGTTTGAGGTACGTAACACTTTCAAACTTGGTTCTGAGGGTTCGAAACCCCGAACTATATGTTATACGATTGGTATTGAGGTGACGCACATGCCAAGTGACGGGCATGCGAGCGTGCACCGTGAGAATTGTGGCCTGGTTGATTCCATGGCACTGTATAGTGACTCTATTTTGTTGATATTCGTGTTTTCATCTTATGATAAAGTAATTGAGCTGTCAATCATGCTAGATATCATATTTAGGCTTTATGCCGATACTGTTGGGACCCCTAGTGGTCGTTTCTTACTGTCATCTCACTAATTTCATTGATATTATGTACTCAGTCATGTTCATGCATTTCATATCATATCTCCGTCTCAGTTGTTATTTATTGATACATCATATCATTGTTTCGGGCTAGTTTTCATGATATTGTGAGCCCGTGAGTGAGACTGGAGAGATTGATGACTGAGTGAGACTGAGAGCCTGATTATAAGTGACAGTTATGGGATCGGGCTGCACGCCGTAGCAGTTATACTGATTTTATGATAGCGCTTGGTCTGTAGGAGCCCCTCCGGAGTCTGTAACACACCCCCAGTGAGTGCGGTTGATATTATTGAGGGATGGATCTTCCCTGGACATGGATCTTGTCCGAAGTACTTAATACCTGGAGATGGATCTTCTCCACGGGCCTGGATTGGATTTCCTCGGTACTGGGTGACTTATAGTCAGTGATATATATGTTCCGAGATAAATCTTTCCTGGGCTATATGGGCCATATGCAGTACTGAGTGGTTGAGCATTCGAGAGTGTGAGCACATGAGGCTGACAACATGGTGCATCACATACCGTATGTGCATTGGTATGTAGAGATAGCAGAGTTATATTCTTTGCACTGTTAGGATCTGCTTCACTTTATTGTTTTGATTTGCCTATTTAATTTGAATGCATGCCTACATTTTTGTATAGTTATTTCTATTTTATCTGTACCGGTTGAGTTCGTCATTACTTTTCAGTCCAAAGTTTGGACTTGTTACTTACTGAGTTGGTTGTACTCATGTTACTCCCTGCGCGTTTTTGGTCACGGCGGCAGTTGCTGATTGAGACTTCAGAGTTCGGAGACTACCAAGGTAGCTGCACGGCGTTCGCAGGCCTTGACTCTCCTTCTATATCACTAGTTGTATTTTTCAGTTTATTTCTCTAGACACTGTAGTGGACTGTATTCTGATTTAGACGCTCATATACTTAGTAACACCCCGGTTTTGGGATGGATTGTATCGTATTTTGGATATTTCTGTTTTCAAAAAGGCTTTCCTAAATTATTAAATTGCTTTCGTCTTTATATTCAAAGATTGTTATGTGTTGAGATGTTGAGTTGTGGCTTGCCTAATTTCACGATAAGCGCCATCACGATAGTTGAATTTTGGATCGTGACAACACTGATTAACAAAAGCTTTAGATGTGCACTGATTAACAAAAGCAAGTTCAAAGAAGCATTGATGTATTATGCCTAAATATAATTGGCCATAATCTTATGTCCCTTCTCCTTTGAACAAATTGAGCTACAAGCAAGTTCTGCTTCAGAGTTAAGACGAGACGTTCTATGGGCTTCTTGGTGGTCAAAAGGAGTTATATTGCAGTTCTGGATCAATTGCATATTGAAACTAGTATAACGTGGACAAGTGCGGCTTGCTCAGTTGGTAAATGCACTTTTGAGTGGATTTTGCTTTAATAGTTGGCAAGTGTAAATAGTTGCTTATTATAATTTAAAGGAGTAACAAATAAAAGATACCAAGGACCGTGACTAATTTCTTTTTGGGATTTTTACGCATATAAATGGTAAACTGGTAAATAAGTTTACAATATATATATATATATATATATATATATATATATATATATATATATATATATACACACACACTTAATTGTAAACTTATTTACCATTTTTATTGAGGCTCCTTAATTACATAATGTATATATATTTATAATATATGTTCAAATCTATCTATAATTAAAAGTAGAAGAAAAAGCAATCTCATTAAGTCAAGTGGCATTGTTAAGACAAAATAAACTACCTTTCTAACTAAAAAACCTTTTGATTTTTAAATTTTGAATTAATTGGTTACTCTTTTTGAATTAATAAATATAGATATCGTATAATTATCTATAATAGAAAAACAAAAATATAAAAATAAAAAAACTACCCATTCAAATTGGAGAGTAGTTTCAAGTTGAAATTTTAAAATATTTTAAAATAAGAAAAAATTAAAAACTAAAAATTCAAATTAAATGAGTAGTTTCTTCATATATATATGATGCAAAATGACATAACCATTGATAAGATTTTTAAATTTGAATGAGAAGTTCCAACTTCTTAACCTCTTATGTATGACCCTTCATTTTTTTTGATAAACCTATTTATGGCCCTTCAGTTACACATAAATCAATGTTAGATCTTTTTTTTCTCAGATACTTCCCCTTCTACCATGCCTTCTTTCAAGACTTATTTTTGGCAAGTAATCTGAGAGAAAAATAAGATTTATATAAATCTATCTATAATTAAAAGTAGAAGAAAAAACATTCTCATTAAACTAAGTGGCATAACCACAAAAAGTCAAGTGGCATTGTTAAGACAAAATAAACTACCTTTCTACCCAAAAAACCTTTTAAATTTTGAATTAATTGGTTACTCTTTTTGAATTAATAAATGTAGATATCATATAACTATCTATAATAAAAAAACAAAAATATATATAAAAAATAACTACCCATTTAAATTGGGGAGTAGTTTCAAGTTGAAGTTTTACATTTTTTTAAAATAAGAAATTATAATTAAGAAAACATAAAAAACTAAAAATTCAAATTGAATGAGTAGTTTCTTCCTATATATAATGCCAAATGTCATAACCATAGATAAGATTTTTAAATTTGAATGTGAATGAGTTTTAAATTAAAATGAAGTTTCAACTTCTTAACCTCTTATGTATGACCCTTCATCCTTTTTTTGGATAAACCTATGTATGGCCCTTCGGCTGCACATAAATCAATTTTAGATCTTTTTGTTTCTTAGATACTTCCCCTTCTACCATGCCTTCTTTCAAGACTTATTTTTGGCAAGTAATTTGAGAGAAAAATGAGATTTATATAAATCTATCTATTATTAAAAGTAGAAGAAAAAACAATCTCATTAAGCCATGTTGCATAACCACAAAAAGTCAAGTGGTATTGTTAAGACAAAATAAACTACCTTTCTAACTAAAAAACCTTTGAATTTTAAATTTTGAATTAATTGGTTACTCTTTTTGAATTAAGAAATGTAGATATCTTATAATTATCTATAATAAAAAAACAAATATATATATATATATATATATATATATATATATATATATATATATATAAAACTACCCATTCAAATTGGTGAGTAATTTCAAGTTGAAGTTCTAAAATATTTTAAAATAAGAAAACAAAAATAAGAAAAACTAAAAAACTAAAAATTCAAATTGAATGAGTAGTTTCTTCCTATATATATGATGCAATAAGAGTCTTAATCACGCTCTCTTCCATAATTAGGCATACTAACTTTCCCGAAATGAAGTAGGGCTCACCAAGTCTGCTGAGGAGAGGTTGCACTGCTATCACTAATCAATGCCACCTGTTGTGGAACCACCTGCATCCATTAAAGATGCAACGCCCCCGGCAAATGGGACGTTAGTACATATGGAATGGTACTAGTATGTAAAACTAAACACCCTCTCAATAGAATGAGTAATAGTAAAATGAGAAGGAAACATGGAATCAATGAGAGTCTCAACAATATTATTGTGCCAAGTTAAGAGAAAGGTATGTTTCAAGTAAATATCAACATTTTTCAGTTGGGATATCTTTAGTACCGATACAAAATCGTGCTTTTAACACAGAGTCCGATCTCAGCCCGATCAGCTAAGCCATCTCACCCCGAGACATCCAATCATAACACCACCATGTGCGCGGCATGGCATTCGATCTCAGCCCGATTGGCTAAGCCGTCTCACCACAATGCCATGTGGGTCGACATCACATCACATCCCGTTAGCTATAATCTCATCACATTTAAGAAAAATATCTCAACACATCAATCTCATCCCATATAAGGGGAAACAACCTCTTCACAACAACACAGGGATTTACCCCTCAATCACTCCTACACCGGCACGTGTAGTTTCGGGGTTAGGTAATTTTAACCTACCCTTCCTAGGTGACTAAATGATACTCCCAATATTTATTATTTTAAGGACTTACAGCTCATTTCATAATCTTCCACACATCATTTCATTTCACTGGTACTAGTGGCCACAATTTGTAATATCATTCTAGGCACGTCGGCCATATTTCATATTTCATACTCACCCCTATAACTTTTAAGCGTTACCATGGATTATCAAAAATAAGAGAATTTCAATTCAAGACCTTAACTATATATATATGAGCAATAAGAGTCTTAATCATATTGAGTTTCTCTTCCACAATTAGGCATACTAATTTTTCCGATATGAAGTGGGGCTCACCAAGTCAGCTGAGGAGAGGGTGCACTGCTATCACTAATCAATGCCGCTTGTTGAGGAACCACCTACATCTATCAAAGATTAAGCCATGCATGTGTAATGTCATGGGCGGCTTTCCAGCCATGCCCCATGATCCCTTGGACGCGCCCCGTGGCGTCCTGGCCAGCCTCCCAACGCCCGTCGCCACGGTCGGCCCCGTGGTCTCGGCAGCTCCAAGTGACAAGCGCGCATGTGCCTCTGTCGCCCCACCGATAGCCATCGCCAGCGCCCAGCCACAGGCAAAAGCCAACAGCGCCGCGCGCGCAGACAATGCCGCGCGCGCAGACCCTGATGCTAAAGACAAAGTTGCTGCCAACGGACTTGCTGCTGCTTTGTAGAAGACTAAGTCCTTTTCATTGTAAATATAGAGTAGTTTTGCTGCATTTTCTTTAAGTGTGATTTTCCAGCTTTCATAGGTCTAGTCATGTAACTTTGGTTTATTTTTTTTAAGCATTATTAAGGGGGACCAAGCAATCAAAACTTTCAAGCAAGCAAACAATTCTCTGTACTGGTGTCTCTCCCCCCCGACACCGTCTTGTTTTCTGTAATAGCTTTCATTCAATGCAATCAAGCTTTCTTTCATTCTCAATTCTCTTTTCTGCTCTCTTTCAATTGCTCATGACATTGGTTTTCCCGTACGGCACTGACAATCTAGTCTAGCGTACGGAGGGGACCTCAGTTGGCGGACAGCAACCGTACTGACATCGGTTGCCTAGCCTTACGTCGCCCTTCCAAGGAACTTCAGGAAGGCGCCGCGTAACAGTTGGTATCAGAGCCTAGGCTCGACATCGGACGAGGGATCACATTGCAATTACCACCATTTCTGACCATGGTGAATTATGGGGATCGCATCGCGACCCTTGAGGGAACGGTTGACGCATTACGGCCCATCGTGGAAATGGTGCCCGATCTAAAAACCAGCCTAGTGCAAAGGTTGGACGACCTGGACCGCAGACTCATCCAGGCCGAAGTTGACATAGAAAACATCAGCCGCGACTCTGAAGGAGACCGGCAAACAGCAGCCACAGAGGCAGCTGAAATTTTTGGTAAATTTGAGGTCCTCCAGCAGGAGCGTGCCGAGGATTTAGCCAACAGGGAACAAGAGGCAGACAGGGTGACTGCCATGCAACAAACCATTGACAACTTGACAGGCCAGCTCAATGTTGTCAATGCTGCTTTACAAGGCCTACTTCGAGGAGGCGGAAACCAATTTGGGGGTGGTGTGAACCTCGCCCCCATGGCACAAAAGCTGAAAATTCCTGAGCCAAAGCCATACAGTGGAGCTCGGAATGCCAAAGAAGTGGAAAATTTCATTTTCGACATCGAGCAATACTTCGATGCCGTGGGAAGCCTGGAAGAAGCTAAGAAGGTAGCAACTGCTGCCATGTATCTTCAGGGTGATGCCAAACTCTGGTGGCGGGTGAAGTACGAAGCCATCAAGGCAGGTGAAGATGCCCTCGACACATGGGCGGAACTGAAGGCAGCCATACGCCTACAGTTCTTCCCCGAAAATGTTGAGTACAATGCCAGGAGAAAGTTGCGGGAGCTCCGCCAGACCAAATCAGTGCGAGATTACGTGCGGGAATTCTCCGCGCTCATGCTGAACATCCGTGACATGGGGGACAAAGACAAACTCTTCACCTTCCTGGAAGGGTTGAAACCTTATGCCCGGATGGAGTTGCAGAGACAAAGGGTAGACACGTTGCCTAAGGCAATCCAAGCAGCAGAGTGCCTTGGGGATTACCAAGTGGAAGCCCGGAAGGATAGGCCTCAACAGCCTGTCCGAGGAGGATACAAAGGGGGCCAACCAAACACTAGTGGCCCTAGCAGAAGTGGAGGAGACCGGAGTGCACCCAAATCCAAGACTCCCTCTTCCGGCAGTACTAGTGCTGCATCTAACAACAATGATCGGGGGAGGAAGCCCCCCTCAGGATGTCGCCATTGCGGCGGACCACATTGGAATAATGAATGTCCACATGCACAGATGAATGCCCATCAAGCTTTTGAGGATGGGACGGATGACGACGCCGATGATGCGGACCAGACCGAGCCAGTAGGTGCATTCAATGCAATTGTTGGCTCCATTTCTGAGCCCTTAGCGGGTACCAGTGCCGGTATCCGCAAGAAGAAGGACCCCTGTCCAATTGCCAGGAAAGGAAATAAGAAGGCGAATTTGAGGACTCCTCCTCATCAAGAGAGGACCCTAATGTTCGTTGACATGAAGGTAAATGGCAAGCCCATTCGGGCAATGATAGACACAGGTGCCACCCACAACTACTTAGCCTCGACTCAGGTGGAGCGTCTTGGACTAGTCGTAGGAAAGGGCAAAGGTCGTGTGAAGGCTATCAACTCACCACCTCAACCAGTGGGTGGAATAGCCAAAGAAGTACCAGTGAAGCTTGGCCCTTATGAAGGAAAGTTCAACCTGCGCGTAGTGATCATAGATGACTTTGAGTTAATCGTGGGGTTGGAATTCCTGAGACAGACCAATACCATGCCCGCACCGTATGCAGACATGCTACTGATGATGGGGGCAAATGGGGCCAAGCCCTGCATTATTCCGTGCATTCCCATGAAGATGGCAGCCGAGAACATCTCGGCCTTGCAGTTGAAGAAGGGGGTAAAAAGACATGAACCCACGTTCCTGGCTACCCTCTGCATGGAAGATATAGAACGCTCCTCGGGTCCCATTCCTGCACCCGTGAAGGAGTTACTTCTGGAATTTGAAGACATCATGCCACAAGACATGCCAAAGCGTCTTCCGCCTAGGCGAACTGTGGACCATGAGATTGAGTTGGTGCCGGGTGCGAAGCCACCTGCCCGGGCGCCATACAGAATGTCACAACCCGAACTCGCCGAGCTTCGGAGACAATTGACGGAAATGCTAGACACAGGGATCATTGTGCCCTCTAAGTCCCCATACGGGTCCCCTGTGCTATTCCAAAAGAAACATGATGGTAGTTTGCGACTCTGCGTGGATTACCGGGCTCTAAACAAAATCACCGTGAAAAACAAGTACCCTATTCCGCTAATGGCAGACTTGTTTGATAGACTGGGTGGTGCGACGGTATTCACCAAAATAGACCTGAGGACAGGTTATTGGCAAGTTCGGATTGCAGAGGGTGATGAGCACAAGACGACCTGTGTGACAAGATATGGGTCGTACGACTTCCTGGTTATGCCCTTTGGCTTGACTAACGCGCCAGCCACATTTTGCACCTTGATGAACCAAGTCTTCCGAGAATACATTGATGAATTCGTCGTGGTTTATTTGGATGACATTGTGGTATATAGCCAGACACTAGAAGAACACCTGGAGCATTTGCGGAAGGTCCTAGCCCGATTGCGGGAGCACGAACTATATGCGAAGCTATCCAAGTGCTCCTTTGCTCAGAAACAAATTGACTTCCTCGGACATGTCATCGAGGAAGGGAGGATCAAGATGGACCAGCAGAAGATTCAGGCCATTACAGAATGGCCGCCTCCTAAGGATATACATGCCTTGAGGTCGTTCCTTGGCCTATGCAACTTCTATCGGCGGTTTGTGAAAAGTTACTCCCTCATTGCAGTGCCGCTGACAGAACTTCTCAAGAAGGCCACCCCGTGGGATTGGGGCCCCAAGCGGGCAGAGGCCTTCGACGCATTGAAGATGGCTATGTCTAGTAGCCCAGTCTTGGCCCTCCCTGACTTGGCCAAGCCATTCGAAGTGCAAACGGATGCCTCCGACTATGCACTTGGTGGAGTATTGCTACAAGAAGGGCATCCCGTAGCGTACGAGAGCCGGAAACTGAAGGATGCAGAGCGACGCTATGCCGCCCATGAGAAAGAATTATTGGCTTGTCGTTCATTGCTTACGCCTTTGGAGGCATTATCTACTGGGAGCCCCATTCGTGGTCAAGACAGACAACACAGCCGTTAGCCATTTCATGACCCAGCCAAAGCTGAATGGACGACAGGCTAGGTGGCAGGAACTCCTAGCGGAATTTCACTTCAACCTGGAGTACCGAAGTGGAAAGACCAATCATGTTGCTGATGCACTCAGTCAGAGAGCTGATCTAGCATCGATGTGTGTACTCGCCGCCCTAAAGGGAAGCGAAGTAACCACCACCATAAAAGACCAGATACAGGATCTACTCATCAAGGATCCTGCTGCACAGTATTTGGTTGATTTGGTAGGACAGGGCAAGACTCGCCAGTTCTACACCGAAGATGGGTTCCTGAAGGTGAAAGGGAACCGACTTTATGTTCCTAAAGGAGGAGATCTGCGACGGACTCTTCTTGCAGAATGCCACGATACTTTGTGGGCCGGTCATCCCGGCGAGGAACGCACCATGGCATTGCTTCGCCGTGCATATTATTGGCCTCAAATGGTCGATGACGTCGCTCAGTATGTGAAGACTTGTCTAGTATGCCAGAAAGATAAGTCAGACCGCTTGACGCAGGCAGGGCTCTTGGAACCACTAGCTGTACCAAAAAGACCTTGGGAAAGCGTTTCCCTGGACTTCATCACCGGATTGCCCAAGGTCGGAGATCTCACAACTATCTTGGTTGTGGTGGATCGGTTTTCCAAGTATGCTACCTTTATAGCAGCCCCACAATATATATCAGCAGAAGATACAGCTCGACTATTCTTCTCTCATGTCGTCAAATATTGGGGCTTACCTAAAGACATTGTTAGTGATCGCGACTCACGCTTCACTAGCAATTTTTGGACCCAACTCTTTAAGTGCCTCGGGTCAAAATTGAGTCATAGCTCAAGTTTTCATCCGCAATCTGATGGCCAGACGGAGCGATTCAATGGCATGCTAGAGGAATATCTCCGGCACTTTGTGACCGGATCGCAGAAGAATTGGGTGAAGCTTCTGGATGCTGCTCAACTGTGTTTCAATTCACAAAAGAGCTCAAGTACCAACAAAAGCGCTTTTGAAATTGTTACCGGACAGCAACCGCTACTCCCACACACAGTGAACGCACCAAACATGTCAAAATCTCCTCGGGCTGCTAGCTTCTCAAAAGAATGGAAGCAAAATTTGGAGATAGTGCGGAGCTATCTTGTCAAAGCCCAAAAGCGGATGAAGAGGCATGCTGATCAGAATCGCCGCTTTGTGGAATACCAGGTGGGAGACAAAGTGATGGTCAAAATCCCAAAGCGGTACTTGTTTGCAGGGGTCCATGACCCTCGCCTATTGCAAAAATATATTGGACCCTTGTCCATTGAAAGGCGCATTGGGAAAGTTGCATACCGGGTGGATACCCCAGCTTGGTGGAAAATCCATCCTGTTTTCCATGTCAGTCTCCTGAAACCTTTTCGGGAAGATATGGAGGATCCTTCACGAAGCCAACTCACAATACCAAGTATTCGAGGCCCCAATTCAACCGGAAAAAGGCGTGCTGAAGCTATTCTTGATGATCGAGTGATTCACGCCTCAAGAAAAGATCACCAGGAGTTCTTGGTGAAATGGCAGGGATGTGATGCAGAGGAGAATACTTGGGAGAGGGGAACAAACCTCAAAGCCTACAAGAGCCTGATTGATGATTACCTTGCAAGGAAGGCGCCGAGGACGTCGCCAACTCAGGTGGGGGAGAATGTCATGGGCGGCTTTCCAGCCATGCCCCATGATCCCTTGGACGCGCCCCGTGGCGTCCTGGCCAGCCTCCCAACGCCCGTCGCCACGGTCGGCCCCGTGGTCTCGGCAGCTCCAAGTGACAAGCGCGCATGTGCCTCTGTCGCCCCACCGATAGCCATCGCCAGCGCCCAGCCACAGGCAAAAGCCAACAGCGCCGCGCGCGCAGACAATGCCGCGCGCGCAGACCCTGATGCTAAAGACAAAGTTGCTGCCAACGGACTTGCTGCTGCTTTGTAGAAGACTAAGTCCTTTTCATTGTAAATATAGAGTAGTTTTGCTGCATTTTCTTTAAGTGTGATTTTCCAGCTTTCATAGGTCTAGTCATGTAACTTTGGTTTATTTTTTTTAAGCATTATTAAGGGGGACCAAGCAATCAAAACTTTCAAGCAAGCAAACAATTCTCTGTACTGGTGTCTCTCCCCCCGACACCGTCTTGTTTTCTGTAATAGCTTTCATTCAATGCAATCAAGCTTTCTTTCATTCTCAATTCTCTTTTCTGCTCTCTTTCAATTGCTCATGACATTGGTTTTCCCGTACGGCACTGACAATCTAGTCTAGCGTACGGAGGGGACCTCAGTTGGCGGACAGCAACCGTACTGACATCGGTTGCCTAGCCTTACGTCGCCCTTCCAAGGAACTTCAGGAAGGCGCCGCGTAACAGTACATATGGAATAGTACTAGTATGTAAAACTAAATACCCTCTCAATAGAATGAGTAACAGTAAAATGAGAAGGAAACATGGAATCAATGAGAGCTTCAACAATATAATTGTGACAAGTTAAGAGAAATGTACGTTTCAAGTAAATATCAACATTTTTAAGTTGGGAGATCTTTAGTACCGATATAACATCGTGCTTTTAACACAGAGTCCGATCTTAGCCCGATCGGCTAAGCCATCTCACCCCAAGAAATCCAATCACAACACCACCATGTGCGTGGCATGGTATTCGATCTCAGCCCGATCGGCTAAGTTGTCACACCACAATGCCATGTGGGTCGACATCACATCACATCCCAGTAGCTATCATCTCATCCCATTTAAGGAAAATATCTTAACACATCAATCTCATCCCATATAAGGGGAAACAATCTAATCACAACAATACAGGGATTTACCACTCAATCTCTCCTACACCGGCACATGTAGTTTCGAGGTTAGATTATTTCGACCTACCCTTCCTCGGTGACTAAACGATACTCCCAACATTTATTATTTTAAGGATTTACAACTCATTTCATAATCTTCCACACATCGTTCCATTTCACTGGCACTAGTGACCATAATTTGTACTATCATTCTTAGCACGTCGGCCATGTTTCATATTTCATACTCACCCCTATAACTTTCAAGCGTTACCATGGATTATCAACGATAAGAGAATTTCAATTCAAGACCTTAACTATATAAGAGTCTTAATCACGCTGAGTTTCTCTTCCTTAATTAGGCATACTAACTTTCCCGAAATGAAGTGGGGCTCACCAAGTCAGCTGAGGAGAGGGTGCACTGCTATCACTAATCAATGCCGCCTATTGTGGAACCAGTTGCATCCATTAAAGATACAACGCCCCCATGCAAAAGGGGCGTTAGTACATATGGAATAGTACTAGTATGTAAAACTAAACACCCTCACATTAGAAAGAGTAATAGTAAAATGAGAAGGAAACATAGAATCAATGAGAACCTCAACAATATTAGAGTGTCAAGTTAAGAGAAAGGTAATTCGAGTAAATTTCAACATTTTGATGTTCGAAGATCTTTAGTACCGATACAACACCGTGCTTTTAACATAGAGTCCGATCTTAGCCCAATCAGCTAAGCCATCTCACCCCGAGACATCCAATCATAACACCACCATGTGCGCGGCATGGTATTCGATCTCAGCCCGATCGGCTAAGCTGTCTCACCACAATGCCATGTGGATCGACTTCACATCACATCCTGGTAGCTATCATCTCATACCATTTAAGGAAAATATCTCAACACATCAATCTCATCCTATATAAGGGGAAACAACCTCATCATAACAACACAGGAATTTACCCCTCAATCACTCCTATACCGGCACATTTAGTTTCGGGGTTAGCTAATTTCGACCTACCCTTCCTAGGTGACTAAACGATACTCCCAAAATTTATTATTTTAAGGATTTACAACTCATTTCATAATCTTCCACACATCTTTTCATTTCACTGGCACTAGTGGCCACAATTTGTAATATCATTCTCGGCACGTCGGCCATATTTCATATTTCATACTCACCCCTATAACTTTCAAGTGTTACCATTGATTATCACCAATAAGAGAATTTCAATTCAAGACCTTAACTATATATATATATGAGCAATAAGAGTCTTAATCACGTTGAGTTTCTCTTCCACAATTAGGCATACTAACTTTCCCGATATGAAATGGGGCTCACCAAGTCAGCTGAGGAGAGGGTGCACTGCTATCACTAATCAATGCCGCTTGTTGTGGAACCACCTGCATCTATTAAAGTTGCAACGCCCCCGGCAAAGGGGACGTTAGTACATATGGAATAGTACTAGTATGTTTAAACACCCTCTCAATAGAATGAGTAATAGTAAAATGTGAAGGAAACATGGAATCAATGAGAGCCTCAACAATATTATTGTGTCAAGTTAAGAGAAAGGTACGTTTCAAGTAAATATCAACATTTTTAAGTTGGGAGATCTTTAGTACCGATACAACACCGTGCTTTTAACACAAATTCTGCTCTCAGCCCGATCGACTAAGCCATCTCACCCCGAGACATCCAATCACAACACCACCATGTGCTCGACATGGCATTCGATCTCAGCCCGATCGGCTAAGCCGTCTCACCACAATTCCAGGTGAGTCGACATCACATCACATCCCGGAAGTTATCATGTCATCCCACTTAAGGAAAATATCTCAACACATCAATCTCATCCCATATAAGGGGAAACAATCTCATCACCACAACACAGGGATTTACCCCTCAATCACTCCTACACCGGCACGTGTAGTTTCGGGGTTAGGTTATTTTGACCTACCCTTCCTCGGTGACTAAACGATACTCCCAACATTTACTATTTTAAGGATTTACAACTCATTTCATAATCATCCACACATCTTTCCATTTCACTGGCACTAGTGGCCACAATTTGTAATATCATTCTCGGCACGTCGGCCATATTTCATATTTCATACTCACCCCTATAACTTTCAAGCGTTACCATTGATTATCACCAATAAGAGAATTTCAATTCAAGACCTTAACTATATATATATGAGCAATAAGAGTCTTAATCACGTTGAGTTTCTCTTCCATAATTAGGCATACTAACTTTCAATCGAAACATGATTTTTAAATCACAACACCTTTAATACATTGGTCATACTAGATTACATTCTCGGAGGGAATCATGATATGATGGGAACATTTGGAACATTTTTTGAGTACATTCCTATTTAAACACAACACTTATTTTAGAATAATCAAATTTACTAGGAAGGACTCGGAACATGGGAAATAAGAAATTGAGCCAATCATAATCGCAACTTATGAGGACACTATAGAATTCGATTTTTACAAGAGGAGTTTAGCCAAAATACCTCGCTTGAGCTTTCATTAAATTAGTACAATGTTCCGGAAATCCTAGTGACTTCAATCTAGTAGAGACATGACAAATTTGAACCACAATTAGGAAGATATTCGTGGGTTAAGCTTATTTGAGTATTTTATCAAACACTAGGTAGGCATTATGATTTCGAGGTCCTCCTATGATGGATTCCTTCATCCCACAACTTAATATCTACCCTTTTGAGCTCAACAACCTTCCCACAACTTTGTTGGTACATGAATGCATAGATAACACCCCCATACCTAAGAATCACACTCCCTATTACCCATCTTCTACCACAAACTCGAAATTGAAGACTAGGGTATGGAACCTTACCTCTTGCATGAAGACCTTGTGAGTTTTCCTTGTGAATTCTTCAAGACTTGAGCAAAGATTGGTGAACCAAGCACTGGGGCTTCCTCCTCTCTCTCTAAAACACTCCCCTCTCTCTAAAATGGCAGAATTCCTCTTCAAAAATGGTCCTTTAAGTCTATTTCTTAAAACGAGGTCGGGTTTTAAAAATAGGAAAATGGACCCTCCAAACTCAGCTCTGCGGTCGCAGAGTGGACAGTAGAATAGATATGCGGCCCATAAAATGGGCCGCAAAAGTGATGCCAAAAATTGGGTTGTTGTGATTCTGTTTGCGGTCCGCAGGCCAGTTCTGTAGCCGTGAAATGGACCGCATAATCACCCTCCGAATTTCTTCATGCCAACTCTGTGACAGAAGTACGGCCTGTAAAACGATTATGCGGTTGCATAGTTGATTGCAAAACGACCTCCAAAATTGGCCATTTCTCTCCGCGGCGGATCTGCGGTCCGTGGAGTAGTTCTGCGGTCGCTTAATAGACTGCAATAATGCCCTGTTTTGCAATAATTTTTCTTAAACTCCCCAACGCACTATTCAACCCAAAAGGTCCGTACTGCGATGAGCATTTTCTACAACCCTCAAATACATTAGCCTACCTCGGCACCATAAAACCCTGAGTTTTATGTGAAAATTTACGGGGCCTTATAATCATAAATTGAAACTTACCTCATGCAAAAATAACTCTACTCATGAAAGTGATATAATGAATCAACTCGGAGTATCACCTTCTTTCTTAAACAAATGAGGATACTTGAATTTCATTTCTTCCTCAACTTCCCACATCATCCCCTCAATGTTCTTATTTCCCAACAATACCTTCATTAAAGCCACATCCTTGGTCCTCAATTTGCGGATCTGCCGATCTTGTGTGGCAATTGGAACCACTTCATAAGATAAGTTTTCTATAATCTAAATATCATTAACTAGGATAACCCGAGAAGGGTATCCAATACACTTCCACAGCATAGATACATAAAATACTGGATGGACAAATTTCATAGACAGTTGCAGGAAGAGGCTGCATAATTTGGGACTAGCGGAGTCCAATGGGGTAGACTTAACAACTTTTTTAGTTAGAGGGGAAGGCCAGTAGATGGTGGCAGTCTTATCTTCTAGGTAGGCCAGCATGTTCACCTCCCTTGACTTGGGATCAGTTCACGTACGTCTTCTTGGAGAAGTATATTTCCGCCTCAAATACATTAGCCTACCTCGGCACCACGAAACCCCGAGTTTTATGTGAAATTTTATGGGGCCTTACATCCTCCCTCGCTTAGGATCATTCGTCCTTGAATGAGGGTCAAAATCCACCATTAGCATCCAATGCGACCCAACTATTACTTCAAACACCAGCAGTTCCAAATATTGACTAACTCCCCAAATTTCAAAAACATTCGCTAGAGACTCCCCTATAATTGGGCCTATCCACATGCCAGAGAATCCTAGAACCAGTCCTAATAGCATAACCATAACACAACGATGTAAAAGAACATAGAAAGAACACTGGCCTCAACGCCATAAACATTACATTACCAAAAAGGAGTATCCTTAACATAAGCTGTACAGGGGAAACATAATTTGTAGAAAGTTAGCTTTTAACATTTTTCATGGACACAACTACAAAGCTACTCAAACAAATGAGGATACTTCTTCTTCATCTCTTCCTCGGCTTCCCAGGTGGCCTCTTTGACCTGTTGGTTTCGCCATAACACTTTCACGGAGGCAATCTCTTTGTTTCTTAGCTTTCAGACTTGCCTAACAAGAATGGAAACTGGAATCTCTTCATAAGTAAATTCCTCATTGACCTCAATAGTCTCAACCGGAACAATAAGCGACGGATCTCCAACCACTTTCTTCAACATGGATACATGAAACAACGGGTGCACTAAAGACATCTCTGGGGGTAGTTCAAGCCTGTAAGCCACCTGACCAATCCTCTGAATGATTCTGTACGGTCCGACATACCTCAGACTCAATTTTTCTTTCTTACCAAACCGCATTATACCCTTCATGGGGGAAACCTTTAAGAATACTGAATCATCCTCTTGGAACTCCAAATCCCTACGACGTACATCCGAATAGGACTTCTGGCAACTCTGGGCAATTTTCATCCGTTCCTTAATGATCTTAAACTTCTCCACAGCCTGATGCACGAGGTCTGGCCCTATCAACTTCGCTTCCCCAATATCGAACCACCCAATGGGAGATCTATATCTCCTACCATATAGAGCCTCGAACTGCGCTATATGAATGCTAGCATGATAACTATTGTTATAGGAAAATTCTATGAGTGGCAAATGATCATCCCAGCTACCCTTGAAGTCAAGAACACAAGCGCGCAACATATCCTTGAGCGTCTGAATGGTCCGCTCTGCTTTCCCGTCGGTCTGTGGATGGAAAGTTGTACTATGATTTACCTGAGTACCCAAACCTAGCTGAAATTTCTTCCAAAAATTATCTATGAACTGTGCCCCTCCATCTAAGATAATAGAAACTGGAGTGCCATGCAACCTGACTATTTCCTTGATATACAACTGAACATACTGTTCCGTTGTGTCGGTAGCCTTAATAGGTAAGAAGTGTGCTAATTTTGTGAGTCGATCCACAATTACCCAAATGGAGTCGAACTTGCAAGGAGTGCGAGGTAGCCCTACCACAAAGTCCATATTGATCATCTCCCACTTCCACATCGGAAATTCTATGTTCTGTGCCAACCCACCGGGCCTTCGATGTTCGGCCTTCACTTGCTAACAATTTGGACATCTCGCCACAAAGTCCGCTACATTCCTCTTCATATCATTCCACCAGTAAACTTCCTTAAGTTCATGATACATCTTTGTAGAGCTCGGGTGCACGAAATACCTAGAATTGTGAGCCTCGATCTTGATTCTTTCCCAGAGACCATCTATATTTGGAACACATAATCTCCCTTACTACCTTAGCGTACCATCATCCATACCAAGAGAAAAAGCCATAGTTTTATGCTTATGAATCCCCTCTTTCAACTGCACCAACAATGGATATTGCTTCTCCTTCACTTCCACAATAAGCAATGATTCGGCCCTATTTTGCACAATTACCCCTCCTTCACTAGAGTTTGCAAGATGAACTCCCAAACTAGCCAACCGGTGAACTTCCTTGGCCACCAACCTTTGATGTGCCTCCAAGTGAGCCAAACTACCTATGGATTTTCGGCTAAGAGCATCCGCCACAACATTAGCTTTCCCCGGATGATATAGGATATCGATGTCGTAGTCCTTGAGTAACTCAAGCCATCTTCTCTGACTCAAATTCAATTCCTTCTTTTTGAAAATATATTGAAGGATCTTATGGTCCGTGAATATATCCATATTGAACCCATAAAAATAATGACGCCAAATCTTCAACACAAATACTACCGCCACAAGTTCTAAGTCATTGTGTTGGATAGTTCTTCTTATGATTTTTGAGTTTCCTAGAAGCATAAGTGATCACCTTGCCATGTTGTATCAATACACACCCAAGACCGATCCTTAAAGTATCAAAATATACTACAAACCCATCTGTACTCTTCGGTAAGGTCAACACCGGTGCCGTAGTCAATCTTGATTTCAACTCTTGGAAGCTCTTTTCACAAGCATCAGACCATTGGAACTTAACTGTCTTCTACATCAATTTAGTCAATGGAGAGGCAAGAGTAGAGAACCCCTTCACAAACTTTCTGTAATACCCAACTAAGCCCAAGAAATTGTGAATCTATGTTGGAGTTGTAGGTCTAGGCCAATTCTTCACCACTGCAATCTTCTGAGGGTCAACCTTAATTCCTTCTTAGTAGATGACATGATCCAAGAATGTGACGGATTCAAGCCAAAATTCACACTTCGAAAACTTCACGTACCACTTGTGTTGATATAGAGTCTGCAGAACTGCCCTGAGATGATCAACGTGGTCCTCTCTACTTTGTGAATATACAAGAATATTGTCAATGAATACTATCAGAAAAAAGTCAAGAAAAGGCTTGAAGACTCGATTCATAAGATCCATGAATGCTACCGGGGCATTTGTTAGCCCAAAAGACATCACTAGTAACTCAAAGTGCCCATATCGGGTTCTGAAAGCTATTTTAGGAATATCCTGCTCCCTGATCTTCAATTGGTGATACCCGAATCTTAAATCAATTTTGGAGAAGTACTTATCACCCTGCAATTGGTCAAAGAAATCGCCTATCCTTGGCAGCGGGTACTTATTCTTGATCATGACCTTGTTGAGCAACCGATAGTTAACACACATTCTCAGTGACCCATCCTTCTTCCTTTCAAAGAGGACCGGTGTGCCCTAAAGCGACACACTAGGCCGGATGAAACCCTTCTCTAACAAATCCTTCAACTGCTCCTTTAGCTCCTTCAATTCTGACGGTGCCATTTTGCAGAGTGGAATAGATATAGGCTGCATGCCTGGCATCACATCAATCCCAAAATCAATCTCCCTGATCGGTGGGATCCCAGGGAGCTCATCAGGAAAGACCTCTAGAAATTCATTCACCACTGGCACAGACTCAAGTGTAGGTATCTCAGCATCGATGTCTGTAACCCAGACCAAATGGTAAATACACCCCTTGTTGATCATCTTCGTGGCATTAAGGTAAGAAATAAACCTACCCTTCGCCACCACATCATCCCCCTTCCATTCAATAATTGGCTCATTTGTAAATTCAAACCTAACGGTTCTGGTTCGGCAATCGAGATGGGCAAAGCATGAATAAAGCCAGTCCATCCCCATTATTACATCAAAATAAACCATCCCTAATTCAATGAGGTCAGCCATTGTGTCCCAACCATGCACCGTGATAACACAATCCCTATAAACCCGCGCAGCCATGATAGACTCACCAACTGGAGTAGATATGGAGAACAACTCATGAAGTTGTTTCGGTTCTACCCCAAATCGACAACATCTGGAGAAGCCTCTAAACTCTGGCGACCCCTCATAGCATAGAAACGGCTGGGTCCTCCAGAACTTTGTGCGCCAACCCTAGCTATACCATGCCCTGCGGGTGCTGGAGTGCCTCGAGCTGGAGGAGGTACTACAGAGTTGGCAGGCCCTAAAATGCATCTTCTCACACCTAGGGCATGGGGACCTCCGTTGCTGCTAAACGCTCCCTCCAGGCTAACCCTACTGGTTGTGCACTGACCGAATACTGAGCAAAGGACTGAGAAGGCCATGAAGACACTCCCTTGAATGTTGTCCTATCACCACCACCGCCGAAAGAACCACCAAAGTTGCCCGCGGACCGGGCCTTTGTTGCTACCCTCTCACACCATTCTATTCTTCAATTTGCTGGTCTCTCTTGCTTGGAAAAATGCCACCATCTTCCCATAGTTCATATCAGAATTCAAGGCAGCTGTAGTGGCCTCATTAATAACCAAGGGGTTGAGGCCATGCACAAATCGGCGCACTTTAGCCTCCATAGTGGGCAACATGCAGATGGCATACTTGGACAGGCACGCGAATCTCATATGATACTCGCACACACTCATGCTACCTTGTTTAAGGCTCTCAAACTCAATGGCACGGGCTGCCTTAGTCTCGGTAGGCATGAAATGATCAATGAAGGCATTGACAAACTCACTCCACCTCGCCGGAGGGCTCCCCTCCTCACGGGAGTCCTCCCACATCTCAAACCAAGAATAGGCCACCTCTTTCAGGCAGTAGGAGGCCAACTCCACTCCCTCCGTCTCAGTAGCACGCATAACTCGGAGGGTCTTGTCCATCTCATCAATAAAGTCTTGGAGGTCCTCCTCAGGTTTGGTACCCGTGAACACTGGAGGATCCAACTGAAGAAATCTATTCACCCTGGAACTAGAAGAATCCCCTTGCTGGTGGGAGGAAGTAGGTGCAATATTCGATCTCTAGGCCTGGGAAGCCACTATCTGAGCCAACATCTGTATGACTCCCCTAAGATCTCCATCAGAAACACCGGGACTGAAAGTTGGGGTTGGAGGTGGAATAGCTGCACCCTCAGTAGGAGTAGGGATTGGTGCAGTTAGAGCAGGAGTGGTAGAATGAAGCGGTATAGTAGCTGGGGGAATATCCTCATCCCTCGGGTGCTCACACGCATCACCTGGTATAGAATCAACTACCACTCCTAGGGTGGCATTGGCTCCTTGGCCAGTTCTTTCTTTCTTACGTGGCACCATACACTGAAAATTAGAGCAATGCACGAGTTAGAGGAGGAAAATTCTTACAAATTAGCTGTATTACACGATCTAGAACATCAAAGAAGGGTATTATTCCTAAATGCCCAAGTAGCCTCCTAATTATAGATGTGGTCGACAACCCACCGATAAGAAGAACTCTACTAGAAAAGGCTCTGAGATATCCTTGGACACTTTAAAACCTTAGGCTCCGATACCAAGCTTGTCACGCCCCAACCTCGGGGAGCGCGACCGGCGCTCAACCTAGATACCCGGTCGAGCAAGCCTATACAATGCCTTCTACCCAAACTCACCCGTGAACAAAGAGAATATATATTTCATTAATTAGGAAATAAGAGGTAATGTGAACAACACCAGTTTATTACCATTAGCTACGTAATTTACAAGTCTTAAAATACATACACTATCATGGTTTGAAGTGGAACTTGTGATACAAATACAACGCATTTAGTTTGACTTTCCCAAAACAAAGGTACCGCCCACACTATGTCTACGGAGCCTCTAAAAGATACAAAAGAGTAGAATGATGGTGCTGGCAACAAGACTCCGGCTATACCTCAAAACATTATACATAGAGGACAGGAGATACAACCAAGTCAACTGAGGAGAGGGTGCACTGTTATCACTTATCAATGCCGCCTGTTGTGGAACCACCTGCATTTATTAGATATGCAGTGCCCCCATGCAAAAGGGGCGTTAGTACATATGGAATAGTACTAGTATGTAAAACTAAACACCCTCACATTAGAACGAGTAATAGTAAAATGAGAAGGAAACATAGAATCAATGAGAACCTCAACAATATTAGAGTGTCAAGTTAAGAGAAAGGTAATTCAAGTCAATTTCAACATTTTGATGTTTGGAGATCTTTAGTACCGATACACCACTGTGCTTTTAACACCGAGTTCGATCTCAACCCAATCAGCTAAGCCATCTCACCCCGAGACATGCAATCACAACACCACCATTTGCGCGGCATGGCATTTGATCTCAGCCTGATCGGCTAAACCGTCTCACCACAATGTCGTGTGGGTCGACATTACATCACATCCCGCTAGCTACCATTTCATCCCATTTAAGGTAAATATCTCAACACATCAATCTCATCCTATATAAGGAGAAACAATCTCATCACATCAACACGGGGATTTACCCCTCAATCACTCATACACCAGCACATGTAGTTTTGGGGTTAGGTTATTTCGACCTACCCTTCCTCGATGACTAAATGATACTCCGAAAGCATTTATTATTTAAAGGATTTACAACTCATTTCATAATCTTCCACACATCTTTCCATTTCACTAGCACTAGTGGCCACAATTTGTAATATCATTCTCGGCACGTCGGCCGTATTTCAAATTTCATACTCACCCTATAACTTTCAAGCGTTACCATGGATTATCACTAACAAGAGAATTTCAATTCAAGAATTTAAGTATATATATATATATATGAGCAATAGGAGTCTTAATCACATTGAGTTTCTCTTCCACAATTAGGCATACTAACTTGCAATCGAAACATGATTTTTAAATCACAATACCTTTAATACATTGGTCATACTATATTACATTCTCGGAGGGAATCATGATATAATGGGAACATTTGGAACATATTTTGGGTACATACCTATTTCATCACAACACTTGTTTTAGAATAATCAAATTTATTAGGAATGACTCGGAACATGGAAAATAAGAAATTGAGCCAATCATAATCACAACTTACGAAGACATTATGGAATTCGATTTTTACAAGAGGAGTTTAGAAAAAATACCTCGCTTGAGCTTTCCTTGAATTACTACAACATTCTGAAAATCCTAATGACTTCAATCTAGTAGAGACATGATAAATCTGAACCACAATTAGGAAGATATTCGGGGGTTCAGCTCATTTGAGCATTTTATCAAACACTAGGTGGGCATTATGATTTCAAGGCCCTCCTATGGTGGATTCCTTCATCCCACAACTCAATATCTACACTTTTGAGCTCAAAAAGCTTCCCACAACTTTGTTGGTACATGCATGCATAGATAATACCCTCATACCTAAGAATCACACTCCCCATTACCCATCTTCTACCACAAACTCGAAATTGAAGACTAGGGTATAGAGTCTTACCTCTTGGATGAAGGCCTTGTGAGTTTTCCTTGTGAATTCTTCAAACTTGAGCAAAGATTGGTGAACCAAGAACTTGGGGCTTCCTCCTCTCTCTCTCTAAAACACTCCCCTCTATCTAAAATGGCTGAATTCCTCTTCAAAAATGGTCCTTTAAGTCTATTTCTTAAAACAAGGTCGGGTTATAAAAATAGGAAAATGGACCCTCCAAACTCAGCTCTATGGTCGCAGAGTGGACCGCAGAATAGATTTGCGGCCCACGAAAGTGATGCAAAAAGCTGGGCTACTCTGGATCAGTCTACGGCTAGGTGTGCGGTCCACAGATCAGTTCTGCGGTCGTGAAATAGACCGCAGAATCACCCTTCGAATTTATTCATGCCAACTCTGTGACAGAAGTGCGGCCTACAAAACGATTATGCGGTCGCATAGTTGACCGCAAAACGACCTCCAAAATTGTCCATTTCTCTACTTCACTGCGCAGTTGATCTGCGGTCCGCGGAGTAGTTCTGCGGTCGCATAATGGATCGTAGAAACGCCCTATTCTGCAACAATTTTTCTTCAACTCCCCAATGTACTGTTCAACCTAAAAGGTCCGTACCACGGCGAGCATTTTCTACAACCGTCAAATACATTAGCCTACCTCGACACCACGAAACCCCGAGTTTTATGTGAAATTTTACGGGGCCTTACAATCATAAATTATAACTTACCTCATGCAAAAATAACTCTGCTCATGAAAATGATATAATGACTCAACTCGGAGTATCACCTTATTTCTTAAACAAATGAGGATACTTGAATTTCACTTCTTCCTTGACTTCCTAGATCATCTCCTCAACGTTTTATTTTCTCAACAATACCTTCATTGCAGCCACAACCTTGGTCCTCAATTTGCATACCTACCGATCTTGTGTGGAAATTGGAACCACTTCATTGGATAAATTTTCTATAATCTGAATATCATTAACTAGGACAACCCGAGAAGGGTATCCAATAAACTTCCGCAGCATAGATACATGAAATTCTAGATGGATAAATTTTATTGACCGTTGCAGGAAGAGGCTGCATAATTTGGGACTAGAAGAGTCCAATGGGGTAGACTTCACCACTTTTCTGTTGGAGGGGAAGGCTTGTAGATGGTGGCAATCTTATCTTCTAGGTAGGCCAGCATGTTCACCTCCCTTGACTTGGGATTAGTTCATGCACGTCTTCCCAGAGAAGTATATTCTAGCCTCAAATACATTATCCTACCTCGGCACCACGACACCCTGAGTTTTATGTGAAATTTTATGCAGCCTTACATCCTCCCCTACTTAGGATCATTCTTCCTCGAAGAGGGTCAAAATCCGTCTTTAGCATCCAATGCGACCCAAGTGTTACTTCACACACCAGCAGTTCCAAATTTTTACTAACTCCCTAAATTTCCAAAGGTTTTGCTAGAGTCTCCCCTGTAAATAGGCCTATCCACCTGCCAGAGAATCCCAGAACTAGTCCTAACAGCATAACCATAACACAACGATGTAAAATGACATGAAAACAACACCGGCCTCAATGCCATAAATATTACATTACCAAAAAGGAGTATCCTTAACATAAGTCGTACAGGGGAAACATAATTTATAGAAAGTTAGCTTTTAACATTTTTCATGGACACAACTACATAGCTACGCAAACAAATGAGGATACTTCTTCTTCATCTCTTCCTCGGCTTCCCAGGTGGCCTCTTTGACCTGTTGGTTTTTCCATACCACTTTCACGGAGGCAATCTCTTTGTTTCTTAGCTTTCAGACTTGCCTATCAAGAATGGCAACTAGAATCTCTTCATAAGTCAATTCCTCATTAACCTCAATAGTCTCGTGGAGAAAGCTCAGTGAATCGAGATTTCACATCGAGGGATAAAGGCCCCGATATTCTGGGAGGTTCAGTGGTGCCTCATCTGGGGGCAATCAGTTCGAGAGGGGCCATCCAAGCAGGCCCATGTATTTAGCACCACAGCTTATTCGGGGTGCTCCAGTGCGACCTTACTCTAGCACCATTCCAGAGATTAGTTACCGTCCACCAGGTATTCAGGGTTCCTCTAGTGAGCACTCAAGCTATAAGGGTCATATCCAGAGTCATCAGTCTTCCACACCTAAAGGTTGTTTTGCGTGTAGGGAGTTGGGTCACATGAAGAGGTTTTTCCTAGACTTTAGGGGAAGGCAGTGTAGTAGGGCCATCAACCCTTGATTAAAATACTAGCTTCCGCATTGCCTGTCTAGCAGGCTAGAGGCGGAGGGCAGGTGGACAGGGGTCGTCCTAGAGATGGAGGCCAGTTAGGTAGTTCTTCGGCTAGATTGAATGCCTTTCCTTCTAGACCAGAGGCAGTAGCTTTCGACACCATGATCACACGTATTATATTCTTTTGCCATAGAGATGCTTCAGTTCTATTTGATCCAGGTTCTATATATTCCTAAGTATCTTCTCTTTTTTCTCCTTATCTAGATGTATCTCATGAGTCTTTAGGTGTTCTTGTATATGTGTCCACGTCGGTGTGTGATTCTGTTGTTGTGGATTGGGTTTATCGGTCTTGTGTGGTGACTTCCTATAGGTATGAGACCAAAGCAGATCTTTCATTGCGTGACATGATTGACTTCGAGGTCATCCTTGCCATAGATTAGTTGTCTCTGCATCATGCCACTCTTGATTTCTTGCCATGGCTGTTACCTTGGCGATGCCAGAGTTGCCTAGGCTAGAATGGAGAGGTTCATTTAGTAGTGCATCCAGTCGGGTTATTTCTTTCTTGAAGGCTCGACATATGGTCGAGAAGGGTTTTTTGGCTTGTCTGGCCTTTGTTCGAGATACTGTTGTGGAGACTCCAATGATAGATTCAGTGCCTGTGGTGCAGGAGTTTTTTGATATATTTCATGCTAACTTACTAGGCAAGCCACCGGATCGTGATATCGATTTCAGCATTGATTTGGCACCAGGCACCCAACCAATCTCTATTCCGCCTTATCGTATGGCTCTCACGAAGTTCAGAGAGCTAAAGGAGCATTTTTAGGAGTTTCTCGAGAAGGGATTCATCAGGCCGAGTATGTCACCTTGCAGCGCACCGGTGTTATTTGTGAAGAAAAAGGTCAGGAGTATGCGAATGTGCATTAATTATCGTCGGCTGAATAAGGTCACCAATAAGAATAAGTATATGTTGCCGCATATTGATGACTTATTTGATAAGCTTTAGGGTGCTAGGGTGTGTACGAAGATCGACTTTATATCTGGGTTGTAAGGCCCCGAAAACTTTTCTAATGATTTAAGACTTTAAAGTGCACCAATGGCGAATGAGGATAATATGTTTGACTACTAAAAGAGACCTATGGGATAGAACCCCCATCATTTTGACATGAAAATACATGAGAAAATTGTTTTGGAACATATTAAGGAGGTTTATAAGTGGGAAGAAATTGTTTGGAACGAGTTGGAAATATTAAGTGGAAAGATGTTCTAATTTGCACAACACCTGAATTTGAATGGGCATAACTCTCATAATATGAATATATTTTCCATGAATTTTGTCCCTAATGTTTAGTCCTTCGAGTCTAGTTTCAAATGCATCAAGCCGTTTGTCATATGGATATTCCTACTAAAAGGTATGATCAAACTACCAAAGTCAGACCATCAATTTATTTTGGCAGACAGCGAAGCGAGGCTCGCTTCGCCAGACAGGGCATGAATCCTATCTTCCTTTGTCTGCAGTGGACAGAAAAGTGAGACTCGCTTCAAAAGACCAGGGGTGCCCTAGCTAGAAATTTCTTTTAAGTCATTTTTGGGGCTCATTTACCCCATTTCACTTGGACAGTTTCTGTAGCTTATCTCCCCTCTCTCAAGACCCCAACTCCTCCCATCTTCAGTGTAAGAAATCCCCATTATCTTGGTGTGAAATTCTATCATTTCTACACTACTATTGATGAAATCTACACATGAAATCCTAAGATTTTCAAGAAATTTCTTCAAGAACTCAAAAGAGGGTTTTGCAAGATTTCTTACAACTACTATTGCGAAATTTAAACACGTAACCAAGGGAGATATAGATTCCAGGATTGTGGTCGGTTTATCAATCCTATTGAGTTTGTAATTACACTTGTTAATCCAAATTATCTATGGTTGCTCGATGACCGGATCATTTATATAAATAGCATGTTCCCACAATACTATCCGTCTATCCACAATATATCAACCCTATTTTCCAATGTTATTGAATCTATCATGTATGAATATAATACGATAGTCAACTAAGCAAGATTATTAGGTATATTCCTATCCTAACCGCGAAATCTTTCCCCGAGCCACGGGTCCAGAAATAAGCTCTCTCTAATTCTACTATAATTTAACCACAGATTTCCCAAGCATAGCATAGATAGTAAATAGAACTCAACTGCTGGCCAAACAATTAAGAAATTATGCACAGAATTAGAGAAACAACCAACAACGATAACTTGTATTAACGATAATGTAGCTCCACATAGACATTGTAGAACGATAACTAGAAAGCGAAGTTTAGCTCGATAACTAGAACGCGAAGTTTAGCTCCACATATACATTGTAGCAAAACTACAATTCATCCAAAGAAAAGTAAAGATTACTAAGTTTGATGGAAGAAAGATGGAATCTGATAAAATTTGGCTTCCACGGCGGCTCTGTGCTCCTCCTTGGTCCAAGATATGTTCGTTCCCTTCAATAATAGGTTTAGAACCCCTTTTATACTTGTTGGGGACGTGAAGGGTTGAAATCCCTAAGTCCCAGCTGAAATAGAACAAAATCCGCCCTTTGGCGTCTCGCTTGGTGCCTGGAGCCAACCTGGACAACAAACTTTTTCCACTTATGTCAATGGCGTTTTGGTTGGTGCCTAGCACCAACCTGGTCACTAACTTATACTTCCTCCAGATTCTTCCGTTTTTATTTCACCTCGCATACAAATTTTCCAAATCACTTCCAATTGACTCCTACACATATAAATAATATTATTAAGCTCGAGTCACAGCTATTCACACAAAAACTAACAAGATCAAGGTATAATGCAAGGAAAAATACATGCAAAAACATGGATTTTTAGCCAAACATCAGCACCCCACACTTAAGATCTTGCTCGTCCTCGAGCAACCAACAATAACACTGTTCTTGAGCACTTTATATTTACTATATTTAAAGTACACTACACCAATGACCACGGTTGATAGAAACAATTAAACTGTAACATATGCAATCACTTATACTTCCCTTTTCTTATGCCATTCTTCAAAAATATTCACAACAAAGACGACATGCTTATAACAGTTGACTCAGTGTCACAATGCACTCACGGCTTGAACACCCAACATCCTAGAGAAGTCTAATAACGTTACATATCCCTTATGAAACTATGTGCCCTCACAACAAGAACAAAAGAGTAAGTTGAATCCACAGATTCAAATCAAATGCTCAAATATATATTAAGGACTCATATATATATATATATATATATATATATATATATATATCAAAAAAAAATTGCTCACTCTCACAAAAGAAGTCACATGTATGCAATTGGCACCATAGGCTTGGCCTTAATGTAAATCTCTACTAATGTAGGCGCGCTCGATCTAAAATCAATTAGGACTTTTTCATGGTTGTAATGTGGGCTAAGGAACGGGAAGGATATATTTAGGAATAGTGACTAATCCCCCTAAGCACTTTAACACATCTCATAATCAACTGTAAGCGCAAATTCTTCAATCCCAACTTCAATTTCACAACTAAAATCAACCCTAACAACGTTCCCTCTTTATTTAGGCACTACTCTAATTCATACCCACTAGCAAGAATAAGATGTCAATTTATTCTCTTGCACTCATCTTTTTTTTCCTGATTTTTCTTTCTCTTCTTTTTACTTTTCAAAGACAATTTCCTCTTTCTCTACACTTTCCACTAGTGGTGTATTCTTTTACATAACAAATGCACCTTTCTTCTTTTTATTGGTTTCACTCGAAAACACCCAAATTTTCTCCTTACTTCTTTTAGCGCTCATTTCACAATTAAAGTGCTTTAAGAGGTAAAAGGATCAAAACAACGGAAATTAAGAACAAAAAGGGATATAGGCTTGTAATGCGGGTGCCAAATAAAAGTCTATAGGCTCAAAATGGTTTACTAGGGATGGATTTTATTTGTGATCAGCATTAAGCTCAAAAATAACAAAGACAGCCTAAAATTATTTTTCAAACCGAGTCTCACCTAAAATTTCGCTTCGACTCACATACCGGTTAAGTTCTAGATACAAGTACAATGACATGGACTACACAAAAATCTCACTTCACACATGGCACATGACTCACTAAGGACGGTCTCATTCCGACTCTCAAACTAATGCAAATATTCACGGAGCCACAAGATATTAAGTATTAAGCACAAAGTAAACATAAGTCAAGAATACAAGACATAGGCATCACGAGACATGCAATCCAATTTATAAAGGCATCATGATCAATTTCAAAATATAGGGAAGATACTACACATGCCAAAAACTAAATATGTTATTATCAAACAAGTCAAGAGCGCCTAGGACTCTAATCTTTCCTCCTTCATTTTTTCCTAAATCCTACACTAAACAAAAATCACTACCCAGTTCAAACTATATCCCATGGAAAAAAACCGAGGCACAAAGAAAAACCATGGGCGATTATTACTACCTAAAGAAAACTAAAAGACATATTTTTAGATTTTTGTTTAGACTTTAATCCCTCAAGAAAACTGTCTAGGAGATCCATCGTCGGGAAATGTCTAATTTTTCTACCCTTTTTTCGATTTTTCTTATTTTCCACATTTCTAAAAAACAACAATACAGGCATCACGTTCGATATTATGTACTTCTTGGATTTCTACTTCTTGCACCATAGATGAGCTCTCAAATTCGTTTTCAAATTCATAAAACTCGTGACCACTATCCTCTACAATTGACTTTCGGACCGTACACGGCTTAGCCATTTCACTCACTTTAGCCTCCATTATCTTGATTGTTTCCTTGAGATTTTCAAAGTCTTTTCGTCATTCAACAGTTTGTTCTACTAATTGCCTCAACATGTCCATAGTCTGAGCATCATATTCCACATTCTCCACTTTGTTCCTGTCAAACTCACAAAACTTATCAGAAACATCATAATAAGTGCTCGAAGAAGGATAAAAAGAATTAGGACAGTCATCCCAATGGGTACCTTGACCACCACACATATTACAAATATTCCACTCATAAGATTGAGATGGTGCACCGAACTCACTCCCGAAAATAGTTTGACAATTTTTCCACTAGTGGGGTCCTCCACAATATGGACAAGGATCATTAAAGTAAGAATAACTATCATTCAAATAATTTTCATTCCAAGGTGCCATGTGAAAATAAGAAAAAGAAAAAAAATACTAACTAAATAAGAAAATTAAAAACTTGAATAGAAATCAATTAAAAGCTTAACTTAGATAAACGATCAAATATTAAGTCCCCGACAATGACACCAAAAATTTTGTAGTTTTCAAGTACACGCAAGTATACGTGGCCGTCAAGTAATAAAGTGATTTGAAATCAGATGTCGAACCCACATAGACTTAGATTAATCGTTAACTAAGCAAACTAAAATCAATTTAATGTCCAAGATAATCAAATGTTTGGTTTTTCTATTATAACTACCATTGCAAAATTTAAACACGTAACCAAGGGAGATATAGATTCCAGGGTTGTGGTCAGTTTTATCAATCCTATTGAGTTTGTAATTACACTTGTTAATCCAAATTATCTATGGTTGCTAGTTGACCGGATCGTTTATATAAATAGCATGTTCCCACAATACTCTCCCTTTATCCACAATATATCAACCCTATATTCCTATGGTATTGAATCTATCATAAACGAATATAATACGATATTCAACTAAGCAAGACTATTATGTATATTCATATCCTAACCGCAAAATCTTTTCCGAGCCACGAGTTCAAAAACAAGCTCTCTGTAATTTTTTTCTAATCTAAACAACACTTTCCCAAGCATAGCATAGATAGTAAATAAAACTCAACTGCAGGCCAAACAATTAAGCGATTCTTCACAGAATTAGAGAAGCAACCAACAACAATAACTCGTATTAACGGTAATGTAATTAATAAACTTCAATATTCATGACAACCACAACCCTAGAACGCGAAGTTTAGCTCCACATAGACATGGTAGCAAAACTACAATTCATCCAAAGAAATGTAAAGGTTACTAAGTTTGATGAAAGAAAGAAGGAATATATTGAATTCGGGCCTCCACTACGGCTCTTGCTCTCCCTTGGTCCAAGATATGTTCTTTCCCTTCAAAAATAGGTTTAGAACCCCTTTTATACATATTGGGGACGTATAGGGTTGAAATCCCCAAGTCCCAGTCGAATTAGGACAAAATCCGCCCTTTAGCGTCTCGCTTGGTGCCTGGCGCCAACCTGGACAACAAACGTTTTCAATTTCTGTCAATGGCGTTTTGGTTAGTTCCTAGCACCAACCTGGGCACCAACTTATACTTCCTCCAGATTCTTCCATTTTTACTTCACTTCGCATGCAAACTTTCCAAAATACTTCCAATTAACTCCTACACATATAAATAACATTATTAAGCTCGAGTCACAACTATTCACACAAAAATTAGCAAGATCGAGGTATAATTCAAGGCAAAATACATGCAAAAACATGGAATTTTAGCCAAACATCGCCAAAAACATGTTGTAGTTTTCAAGTACACGCAAGTATACGTGGCCATCAAGTAATAAAGCAATTCGAAAGTCGGATGTCGAACCCACAGAGACTTAGATTAATCGTTAACTAAGAAAACTAAAATCAATTTACTGTCCAAAATTATTAAAAAATATTATTTTTCTACTAAACCACTATTGCAGAAATTAAATAAGTAATTAGCTAAATTAATTAGGAGCAAGCGATTGTGGTTGGGTTTTAATCAAAGGAGATGAAGATTCAAGGGTTGTGGTTGGTTAGTCAATCCTATTGAGTTCATAATTACACCTGTTAATCCAGA
Organism: Nicotiana tomentosiformis; assembly: GCF_000390325.3. Taxonomy (NCBI): domain Eukaryota; kingdom Viridiplantae; phylum Streptophyta; class Magnoliopsida; order Solanales; family Solanaceae; genus Nicotiana; species Nicotiana tomentosiformis. The sequence goes on along the minus strand of NC_090819.1, from coordinate 47,470,926 downwards.
GTATCTATGATTGCTAGTTGACCGGATCGTTTATATAAATAGCATGTTCCCACAATACTATTCGTCCATCCACAATATATCAACCATATATTCCTATGGTATTGAATCTATCATGAACGAATATAATACGGCATTCAACTAAGCAAGACTGTTAGGTATATTCCTATCCTAACCGCGAAATCTTTTCCTGAGCCACGGGTTCAGAAACAAGCTCTCTCTAATTCTACTCTAATCTAAATACGGCTTTCCCAAGCATAGCATATATAGTAAATAGGACTCAACTGTTGGCCAAACAATTAAGCAATTATGCACAGAATTAGAGAAACAACCAACAATGATAACTCGTATTAACGGTAATGTAATTAATAAACTTCAATATTCATGACAACCACAACCCTAGAACGCGAAGTTTAGCTCCACATAGACATGGTAGCAAAACTACAATTCATCCAAAGAAACGTAAAGATTAGTAAGTTTGATGGAAGAAAGATGGAGTCTGATGAATTCCGGTCTCCACGGCGGCTCTGTGCTCTCCCTTGGTCCAAGATATGTTCGTTCCCTTCAATAATAGGTTTAGAACCACTTTTATACATGTTGGGAATGTGTAGGGTTGAAATCCCCAAGTCCCAGCCGAATTAGGACAAAATTCGCCCTTTAGCATCTCGCTTGGCGCCTGGCGCCAACCTAGACAACAAACATTTTCCACTTCTATCAATGGCATTTTGGTTGGTGCCTAGCACCAACCTGGGCACCAACTTATACTTCCTCCAGATTCTTTCATTTTTACTCCACTTCGCATGCAAACTTTCCAAGTCACCTCCAATTGACTCCTACACATATAAATAATATTATTAAGCTCGAGTCACAACTATTCACACAAAATTAACAAGATCGAGGTATAATGCAAGGCAAAATATATGCAAAAACTTGGATTTTTAGCCAAACATCAATTATTATGTGACCGAGAAGATGTAAGTTATAAAGGCCTACACCTGAAATTACACCTGATGGCGTAGAAGATAATTGAGGGAAAATCCCCTTTCGCACTATGATGACATTATTCCCCTTAACTGTGATGAATTCATTGCTAGCATCAGTCCGTGTTCCCATGTTTACCCACATGGAATTATGGTGAGACGGCTTAGCCGATCGAGCCGAGATCGGATGCCATGCCGTGCACATGGTGGCTCCTCCTTCCTTTTCCATATCGATTCGCACACATCGTAGTGAAACAGCTTAATCGATTGAGCTGAGATCGGACGCCATGCCACACGCATAGTGGTATGTTCTTTTTGTTACTATATTGTATTCACATTACCATGTAGACCCACACACATTATAGTTAGATGGCTTAGCCGATTGAGACGAGATCGGGCGCCATGCCACATGCGTGGTGGTATGTCCTTCATGTTACTATATTAGATTCACATTACCATGTCAACCCACACACATCGTGGTGATACGGCTTAGCCAATCAAGCCGAGATTAGACTCCTTTCCACGCGCATGGTGGTTCATGTTGGTAATTAATGATCTCCCGGCAAGAATGGAAAAGGTATGTTTGAAAGTTTTTGTCATGCCCCGACCATGGGGAGCGGGACCGGCGCTCGACTGAGTAATCCCAATCAAGCAAGCTTACTTAGTGCCTACCATTCCACCTTACCCATGAATAATTTGAGGATAAACATAAAGAGTTAGGCCAATAAAGAGAATCGTATGTACAACACCAACCTTCATTTTTATAGGAGCTTCGTTTACAGTTACCAAAATATTTCAAATTCATAGTTAAAAGAGGAAACATCCAACAATTGCAACAACATTTTTAATTAGTTTTCCCCACTCAAAACACAATCCACAGTATGTCTACAGAGCCTCTAAGTGAACAAGAGTACAATATGAAAGTGCCATTGATAAGGCCCCGGCTATAAATTAAAACACAATGTGTAAAATCAAATGTCATAAGGCCTCGAAGTAGAATAGGGCTCATCAAATCAGCTGAGAAGAGGAGCACCTATCAAGAGCATGAGCCACCTGTTGCGGAGTCACCTGCATCCATTAGAGATGCAGCGTCCCCTGCAAAAGGAATGTTAGTACATATGGTATAGTACTAGTATGTAAAGCTAAATACCCTCTCCTGAAATAGAATGCAAATATAAGAAGGGGATAATCATGAACACAACAAGGAAAAACCAATAATATCCAAATGCCAAGTTAAAACATAACAATTTTTTAATTAAAAATTAATATTTTTTATTGGGAGATCATTAGCCTCCGATCATCACACCATGCACGAAGCATAGAGTCTGATCACAGTTCGATCGGCTGATCCATCTCCCCATGAATGAATATGGATCGACATGGTGATGCGAATAAAATATGATAATAAGAAGGAGGAACCACCATGGGCGCGACATGGCATCCGACCACCACCCGATTGGCTAGGACGTCTCCCCACATATGTCGTGTGAGTCGACATCCAATTCCAGCAACAAGCTCATCCCAATTAAGGGGAATAATCTAAATCCATAAATCTCATCCCAATTAAGGGGAATAACTTCAATCAACTCCTACAGCGGCACGTGTAGTTTCAAGTGTGGGCCGTTACAACCCACCCTTCCTCGGCTGGCTAATGATACTCCTAAAAATATTTTTTTTGTCTACAAAGGAAATAGAAATATAAATGTATTCATCTCATAGACTTTCATTCCATATATAGCTTCATTAGCACTTCTAACCACTCACAACATCATTATTTCATTGGCTCTCTTGGCCATTTCTAGAGTTCTTCATTCATGGCAAGATAGCCGCATTTCATATTTCACACTTACATTTCTTTACTTCTAAGTATCACTGTCATAAGCATCAACATATAGAACAGTCTAGAAATCATGACTTTAAGTTAATTTGAAATGAATGCCATAAACATATTTAAAATACTTACAAAGGAGTGCATGGTGATTTACAATTGAAACATGGATTCAAATCATATGCATTAATTACAGAAACCATATTCGAACATTTTTCCACTAAGGGGAAGCATTATAGGATAAGGTCAATCCAAACGTGACTCGAGTATATATGAATTTGAGCAAATCAATAATCGAAAGTAATTTAAAACAGTAGGAATAGGAGTTTGAACAAACAGCATTTGGAACTTACGAGGAACTCATGGATTCCGATTCTAGAAAGGGAGTTTAGCCAACATATCTCAAATTTGCCCCTTAATGATATTAAAATGATCCACTACACTAAGAAACTTCAATCTAAAATAACAACATCCAATGGGACCAATATTAGTAGCAATTTCCACAATTTAGGTCATCTAGGCACTTTATCAAACACCTAGTAGGCATAATTCTCTACAACTCTTAACCATGAAGTTTGTTCATCCAAATACCACCTTTTTTACAAACACTCCATCACACTATCATCTTTAAATAGTTTATAACTTCCAACATCATATGCATATCTTACCATCCACACCCAACTAACAAATTCCACCAAATAACCACCCCTCAATCTCTACAATGGCTATGAACTTAAACTGGGAACATAAGACTTCCAATCACTATCCTATAGGTTCCAAAATTTAATTCATTTTCACATATGCATAATAAATCCATGCATGTAAGTTTAGGGGTGAAGAATTACTTTTTGGAAGAAATCTTGCAAAATCCTCCTTTGAGATCTTGAAGAAACCCCCAAAGCATAGCTTAGTGGTCAAGGGGGTTCAAAATATTTGTAAGGTCATTGGTTCAATTCCCACTAGCTACAAATGTTTTTTTTTTTAAAAAAAAAAGAGATCTTGAAGAAATTTCTTAAAATCTAGGGATTTTATGTGTAGATTTCATCAATACTAGTGTAGAAATGATGGGATTTCACACCAAAATAATGTGGATTGATTTCCTTGAAGAAGAAAGGAGTTGGTGTGAGAGAGTGGATAATAGCTCCAAAATCCGTCCAAGGGAAGTGGGAGAAATGAACCCCCAAAGTGAGTACTTAAAAAGGCTTCAGAAGGGGGGAAGGTAGCGTGCCATGTCCAGCGCCAATTGCCTATACTTCACTAGTTTTCAAAGTTGCTGAGAGGGCTGGCGTGCCACAATCCGCGCGTTGCATGGACCTTAGCACGCTCACAGTTGTTTTCTTTCTTTTCCATTTCTTGTGTCCCCACTCACTCTCATTTGATACCTTACTATGATATAGACCCAAATTGACTTCCAAACCTTCATATAAGTATGAAACCATGTTTACATAATAACATCCTCGTCCATGGCCATTCGTGGTACACAAAACAAAAAGTGGAGATCTCGAGACACGCTATAAGGCCTTAAACTTCTAAGAATGGTCTTAAAACCATGTAGAATCAAAATCCATTGGAAAAGACTTTTATATTGAGAAAGTTATACTTGCCCAAAGTCAAGGGGGGTGCACGACTTAGGACATCCTATTCCACTTAACTTTTTCAACTTTTTCCAACCAAAACCCTTTTCACTTTTAAAACTTCATTAATATGCTCCAAACAACTTCCCTTATAAATCCACATGACCAAATTATATAGTTCCAATCCGTAGGTATCCTTTGGTACTCAAAAACGTCATCTCCATTCACCATTGGTGCACTTTAAAGTCTTAAATCAATAGAAAATTTTACGGGGCCTTACATCCTTCCCCGCATTGGATTATTCGTCCTCGAATGAGGGTTAGAGTCCGCCATAGAGACTCGATACGACTTAACTCTTTATTCACACATCAAGACCTCCAAATTTGGCTAACTCCCCAAATTTTCAAAAATTTCGATAGAGTTTCCCTTGCATTTGGGCCTATCCAACTGACAGCGAGCCCTTGAAACCAATCCTAGCAATATATTCATAACACGAACATGAACCATAACTTGGAAACAACATCAACCATATCATTATAAGCATTGTATTGCACAAAGAAGTGTCTTAGCATAAACTACACAGGTTCAATATAGAAAGGGTAAACTTGTAATATTCCTTTAACCACCACCATTTGGTTTGTGATGGGGGTATTCTCTTTTCTTTCCTTCCTCGGCCTCCCGGGTGGCCTCTTCAACTTGTAGGTTTTGCCATAACACTTTGACGGAGGCTATCTCTTTATTCCTCAACTTTCGAGCTTGTCTAACAAGGATGGCAATCATGTACCTCTTCATAGGTCCATCCTTCCTTAATTTCCAACATTCTCCACATGGGCAATGCATGACAAATACCCAATCACTTGCTCCCATAGGGACACACAAAACACAAGATGAATGGAGGACGATTCTGGAGGTAGTTCAGGCCTATACGTCACTTCACCAACCTTCCTCCGAATTCCATAAGGTCCGATACCTTGGACCCAACTTACTTTTCTTAAAAAAATCACATAACGTCTTCATGGTGAAAATCTGGAGAAGCACTCCTTAACTTTCTTCAAACTCCAAATCTCTACGTTGATCACCCGAATTGAACTTTTGGCGACCTTCAACCTCCCCCACCTTATTCTACGATGTGTTTGAATGAATAAGACCATAGAGTTTCCTACACAGTATGCTTAATCAGTGAGTGATACTTTTTTTACATGTTTGAACCTCCAATCCCCTATAGATTTAATACAAATAGGAACGGCGAGGTTCGAGATGAGCTAGAATTGTTCAAGAATCCGCCAACGTGTTGAGTAGCTACATTTCTAGAAGTTGTATCTTAAGAAGTAACAAGGTAGCGCTATCATAGTTAATCATGGAGATAAAATCATTAATTCAACTAAAAGAGACCTAGTGTCAATCAGTACCTATGGTTAACGTGAGAACTATGAATATGATCCCAAGGTGTAAAAGAAGAGATTCATTTTAGACTTGTGATATATGGGAGGCATGGCTAGGAGGGTAAAGATGATAGCATAGGTTACTCTTCGGGTATGAGGAGTCATGAAAGAGATAGTGGTTTGTTCTTTATGCCACATATGCCCATCTTGGCAATGATAGGTCTAAGGAAAAATAGCCAAGTTTGTGACACAAGATGTCTCCTTGAGGGTAGGGAAAATCAGCTGAACTCAAAATGAGAAGATCTTTGTACCATGAAAGTGATAGAGGTTTCAAAAAAATACGCGAAGTTCTGTTACACTCTTAACAGTAATTGACATCAGGAATTTAGGCCCCAAGCCCATGAGGTTGAAATAGAGGTTGAGCACTTATGAGGTTATTACCCTGACAACTTAACCCTTCCCGATAGTTGATCTTATACGAGAGGTCTAGAGATATGATAGACTTGTCCCTCAAGTTGAGATGTTCAAAACGTGTGTCAAAATTCTGGAACATCCACCCCAAGTGGGGAAGGAAAGGTCGCAGTAAGGCTACTTAAGTTCAACCTCATAATAGTGTGACCATGTAGCTAGGACATCCCAATATTAGGGTGAAATCATTCATGGGTTAGAGAGGTTCTAATTGTTAATGTGATGCTCTGGAGGGACATGCAAAAGATAAAACCCCATCCACCCAAGGATGTGGAATGTTAGGGAAAGTAAATTCTCTGCACATGATAATGACATAGTAAATAATTCTAGAGGTCGCGTGTTAAAGATAACGGAACCCAAGGAGGTACTGTAGAGTAAGCAAGGAAAGATTTGCGAATGTTCATAATGAGTTCGCCACGAGTTTGTGACTTGGAAAGTGCCCAGATGCTAATGAAGGATGGAACAAACATGTGAAACAGATGCGATGCTACGATAACCCCAAAAGTGCATTTGGACTTGATGGAGAGCCCCTTGAGAATCCTAGGAGAAGGGGAGTGTTAAAGCAGCACAAGGAAGGATGCGCTCTCTCATGGTTATGCCAACTAGTGTCAGGAGACTAGCGCAATGAATTTACTAACTAAGGAACACAATCAGAACGTGTTGCAGAAGTGGGAAGAGAGAATGAACACTTGTTATGAGTTAGACATATTTTTTCCATAATAACCCTCAAACTATAATACTAGGCTACGTCATTGGTAGCTACAATATTGGGAACGAGGTGAGTTACTTATTGAAAACGGAATCAAGTGGACTAAGTGTACACTCAAAAGGTAAACAAGAGGTCGTTCTATGATGAATTTGTGAGGACCTCAAATTTCAGAGGAAGCCTTATACGGTCAAGTGACCCTGTCGAATTAAAACACACACACACACACATACACACACACACACACATACATATATATATATATATATATATATATGTATATATATATATATGTGTATATATATATATATGTATATATATATATGTATATATATATACATATATGTATATGTATATATACATGTATATGAAGGGTATTGAGATGCGCTTTTAAGTTGTTAAGTAGGGAAGATGATAATGTTCACAAAGGAAGTAAAGTGGTTTCTTACATCCTACAAGCCACATTCGAAAGGGGGAGAGGGTAGTTCAAGAAAGATCTCAACACTAGGTTGCTTTAAATTAGACTCGATGCCATGTAGGTTAATATTATGACGGTGTGTGCACAAGTGAGCAGATGTTATTAATTTAAATTAGAAGGTTCTATAAGAAACTCATCAAGTATAGTCCTTTGTCAAGAATTTGGGGAAGCAAGTGGGAAGTATTAACCTAGGGTTATAACTCGATTCAAGGAAATAATTATACAACTCAATTCCTTAAGAGGTTGTATGTAAGAGAATTGTGGTAAAGAGGCTTCACGAATAATGCATCTCGTTCAAAAAGTAGGTGCATGCAATGTTTTGTGATTCAGTGTCTTGTTAAGACCATGTTTATGTTGGCTCTTCAATACAGATATACATATACGACAAGGAGGATTATGTGGTGTTCATAATGATGTAGTAAGGAGTGACTTACTTGGTGACTTTAGGTTGCCGAGGCCGTGCTTTAACTGATTCCCCTCGACTATATACCCAAAACATGCATTGATACAATAGTGGCATACCCCAAAATGACACCTCCTACACTTCTGGCAACGAGGATGAAATTCGCTAACCTGGCTCGCCCTACTGACCTGAGATTTACCCTTTTTGCATGCATCATAAACATTCCCCGTATCCTTCCTCCAGGCCCCCATAGCAGGAGTAATAATATCGGTACCAGCTTGTTGTGTGGGCCCATGGAATTCCAAGCCTGCAGCCCTTAAAACGCTTATAAGTATACCTCCGACATGGCGCAAAATGTTCCTTTCCGCACGACGGGCAGACTGGGCTAGATGTACCCAGCCTGGGGTATTTATTTTTTTTGTACCCCCTCATCCCACAACCATAACATATTTCAATAGGCATCAAACATATCCCCAGGTGGAGCTTCTTACAAATTGGATATTCTAGCTTATTGGTACAAACAACCCTCTTTTGTTTCCTAGGTGCTCGTGCCACATAATCTGGTGGCGGGGCGACATAAAGGGGAACAAGGGCATTCACCCTAGCAACTAATTACAAAAGATAAAAGAAAAAAATTTAAACATTATTCTTTGCTGTCAGAACCTGAAGGGAGAGAAGGGTCTTCATTCTCCCTAGTGGAAGAAGGTTGTTTCGCTGCCGGTTTTGGGCCTTCATCCTCTTCGATTTCCCATGCGGTTCTCGAATACTCAGAACTAGTATTCGAGGAGTCAGTTGCAGTGGATCGAGCAGGAAGATTCTCACAGGCAGATAACTACTGTCTCCGAGCCTGGGCAATGCAGTCATCAATATTAGCAATGCCTTCTTTGGCCTCCTCCAAAGTCTTCATCTTTGTGTGGTGCATGTCGTTGGTTTTCTCGAAGACAAGTGAGTGTTATTGGTACTGGAGTTTTGATTAGAGTTTATCAATTTTGCCTAGGATCTCTTCATTTTCATCCTTCATTGCACTAAATCTGGAATCAAGCTCAACATTGGTGTTTGAGTGAAGCCAGTTTTGCTCCATGAATCTCTTAGGCCTCTCTTCCATTTGGGCCCTCCTCTCCTCGGCAGTCGTGGCCTCCTTGGTATTGGTACGCAAACCGGCCTTCAAGTTACTAACTTGTTCAATGAAGGTTGATTCATGTTTGGCAGCAGTAGTCAAAACAACTTGAAGCTCAGCCCACTTAGCCTTTTCCTTCCTTTAAGTTCTCACGAAGCTGCGCGGTTTCTTGGCTATGAGCCATCCTGTCTTGCTCTGACTCTTGCAGTCGGGCCTCGAGCTCATCCGTTTGTACAACTTTGGCCTCCAGCACCAGGAGGTGCTCAGCGAACTGATTCCTCTTAGCCAACAGTTGTTCTTGTTCTGAAGAAAGCTCTTTCTTATCCAGAATCAACCTTTGCAGGCCCTCAAAGGTGAGAAGATTGGCCTGAAAAAGGGATAAGATCAAGATTTTTACTTTGAAACGTAAATGGAAAGAAGATAGAGAAAGGTGAGATTGTTACCTGTGCCGAGCAGTGCATGCTATTGTTTATTAGGCACTCCCAAGAAACAGAGTTCATCTTTTTCCAGTCCTTTGCCGAAGCCAGCGGCTTTAGGTAATTATCAAGCTCTACCGGCTTGGAGAAAATAAGGCACTCTTTCGAAATCGAAAGAGTAGAACTTCACCTCCCACGATGATCTTGAGAAGGGGGAGAGTACGTGTTTCCCAAGTTCCCGTGGTCAGGAGACCGTGGAGGAGAAACATTCCCTACTTGTTCGGTCGAAGTCAGTGGAAGAGAAGCAGTCGGTGCTGGTGAAAAGGGGGCAGCTGGTGTCGGTGGATAAGGAGTTGTTGGTGTGGGTGGAGAAGAACCAGTTATGGTAGAAGGAATGGTAGTTGTTTCTTGCTCAAATGTTGATGGTAAAAGGAGGTCAAGGGCTGAGTTCCTCTGACAGGAGACGACAACGGGGGTCGAAAAGCGAGAATCGGCATTCTCAACCAAGTCCTCCCCCCCCCCCAGAGCGCCTGAACTTCTTCTGCTGGTGGGTCTTGGAGCTCCCCCGGCTGAGCATTAGGTTGAGCTGATGAAGATCTTTTTCTTCTTTGAAGGGAAGCCTCTTCATCATTGGCTTCCTCTTCATCATCAAGGACCACTATGGCCGGCTCGGTTGGCGTTCTCTTTATTCTTTTCTCCTGATTCCCAGCCGAAGAGGAACATCTCCTCTTCGATTTCTTATTTTTGGGTCGTGGACTCCGAGAGGAGGTACCCTCTCTAGAGGCTCAGGCAGATCCATGAGCCGTGCACTAGTTGAGGGAATTCTGCAGTAACCGCTCATCCTCCTCGGGGTCATCGAGAGCATCGACATCGGAGCACACGACAAAACCCCTAGGAAGCCCTATACAAGTAGAAAGACGGTTAGTAAATTGTTCTTAAATTGTTTTACATAAATGATATTGAAAGAAAGAGGAATTTTTCTCACCATGGTTCTTGGATCTTCACCCGTATTTGGGAGCTATTTCTTTACACCGTAGGGATTCCGGAGTTGTAATATCTAGAATTTTCTAAACCCATCAGTCCAGACCATGAACCCGTGGTGGTTCGTAGCAAGTAGCTGAAATGAAGGGAGTAAAAAATCAGCAAAGGAAGAAATTATATTTCTACGAAGAAAGGAAACGAACACCCGAAGACTTACAGAAAAGATTCCATGATTTGGGAAAAGCTGGAGTTGTGGTCGGGATGATGTCCTGGTAGCAATAACAACGAACCGCTCCATCCATCCACAGTCGTCGTCGTCATCTATGCTGGTGAGAAGAGCGTGGTGACCATGCTTACTGAAGTTTATCACACACCCCACAGAAACTCTTGGGGGAGTAAAGATTCATCATATGTGTGAGAGTTAAGGTTTCCCCAGTCTTGACGCACAACTGACGAAGGCAGGCCACCGTACGCCATATGGATGGGATTACTTATACCAAGCAGACCTGGTACCGGTGGCAAAATTCCATAATTATTGGGTCGAGTCCTTCACTCGACCCCAAGGTAAAGGGACCCAAAGTAAAGGGATATGTATAGACATACATGAACCCCCCTTTCAAGTACGTAACTCGTTCTACCCCATTTGGGGCGAAGACTTCAACATTGGAGCAATTGCAGCACTCCTTCACAACAGAGATGCTAGAAGGACAAATGGAGGAGGGGTACCTACGAACAGGCCAAAACCTGCCACTTGTGGAATTTGCATATGCTTTTTGTTTCTAGAAATCGGATGCGGTGCTAAGATGATGAGGTATGCTGGTGTTTACGGTTGGAGGTTAAGGCTTGACGTCAACCTCTTTGGTTTTGTTTTTCTTTGGGACTCCACCGAAGAGAAGACCAGCGTTTCCAAAGTTAGCAGTGTAAGAAGACATGGTGGTAAAAGACTAGTGCAGAAGTTCTTGCTGAGAAATTTGAATGTTGTAGAAAAGTTCTAAGGAAACTCAGAGAGGGAGAAAGAGTTGTGAAAGTAGCGGAAGTGAAGAAGTAAAAATGATGAGTAGTAGAGAAGTTATACACAGAAAAATCGTGGTCATGATTACCTCAAAAACCGGCAAAAATACTCGCTGAATCACGGGGCAACACGTGTTCGGAGTATTAAGGAACTTTCCCACCAAGAAAAAAATTCTCATCTACTTCTTGGTAACACTGAGTTGCGTCACCAGAAAGTAAGGTGACTATCTGTATGGGGTGTAATTGGTTGATAACAGGTGGTCAAATGGCGAGGTGACACGTGGAAGCGAAGACAGACAAAAGATGAGTCAACAAATAACTGGCACCAGGTGTGAAGTGTGTAACCGGCATTGGATGGATCCCGAAGGAAATATATCCGATAATAAATATTCAAAGGTTTGACATAGGATAGCATTTAATAAGCAGTCATTACTGAGAATATCTACATTAAGGCCAGCCGTTATGCACCCATCAATGACGTTTTTATTCTCATTCAAGAATAGCTTGATTTTAGGATCTCGTCCCCCTAAGTAGGGGCTATAAATAGAAGGATTAACAACCATTATAGGAGATGAAACGTTCTTCACACAAAATCTATAATCTACTATTTTACGCTCGATCTAAACAGCTTTATCGTTGCTTTCACTTTTGCTCTCAGAAAGACTGAGTTCAGAGTTAGGCTTGTCATCTCCTTTAATTTCAGTCGTTAATCTTATTTTTGTTCCTATTTCTTTATCATTTTTTGATCAAGTCGATTCGCTTGTCTATAAACTATGCTATAAATTAAACTGTACCGTTTTATGGGTAAACAGGACTCATATTGGAATGAGTATTTAGAATTTGTGAATTTGATCGGGTTTCGGGATGCAAACCCGGGGTTGACTTTTGGGTTGAATTTTTTATTTTAATTAAAGATTAAAGCTTTATTATTTGGAATCATATTTTATGGCTTTTATTTATGATATTAAGTTATTTTGGCTAGATTCGAGCCGTCCGGAGGTTGATTAACGCGGCAAGGACTTCTTAGAGTACTGATTTGGCTTGCTTGATGTACGTATCTTACCTAAAAATTGGTTGAGACACTAGTTGCCTGAGTTATTTGTGATAGCTATGTGCTATGGGTGGCATACATGTGTGGGGTTAAGCCCATGTGCGTGCACCGGGGTATTATCCTTGCTCGGGGTAGTGCTTAGGCTAGGACATGCCTTGAATTGGTTGCTAAGCTTAATGACGTGATATTTCTCCTTTTTGTACCTTGTTGTGAGCTATTTGAGCCATGTTTGATGGTACATAGAGGTTAATCTCATGATTAAACCTGATAATTGCTACTTTCGTGATGTATTTGTCTGTTTGAGTTGTGATAGCATACTTAGCATATGTATACACCTTAGCATGTAACTTATGCTAGTCCGGGAGTAAGAAATTTGATGTTCATTGATCATGTACATGTATTCTTGTACATCTACTTTTTGTGTGATATAGATTGGACTGGTAGCATGTGACCACGCGGCAGATTGTGATATTGAACATGTTACCATGTCGGGCTGATTGAGATTGATCATGTGACTACGCCGGGCGGATTGTGATATTGGCTATCCGTGAAGCGCGTGAGTTGTCTGTGTGAATCCGAGATATTGATATTATTGGCACATGAGTTTCCGTGCAACACGTGAACTGTCAGTGCGGTTGATATTATTAGCACGTGAGTTGTCCGTGCAACATGTGAGTTGTCCGTGTATCATGTGAGTTGTTTGTGCAGCGTGTGGATATGGATTCATCTCCCTAAGGTCACCCTCTCATGTTCCTTCTTTTTGGTGTACATGCAATTTTAGCAAACTGATTAGTGGTTTGGTACGGTTATGGAAATTCGAAGGAAACGCTAGCCAGTGTTTGATTTGGTTATTCTTTTCATCTTTAGTTGCAATTTCCTTGGTTGTTTACCTGATTTGTTTGCATATCTTCCTTATATGTTGGATTGTTGACTGAGTAGAGTACATTAAGTTATTATGAGCACGAAGGTGGTTTCTATCATGATTTATGACTTGATCATATTATTATTCTGTACTTGTTGAAATCAAGAACTGTACAGGTGATTAGCGAGTATCATGTATAATATTTGCTCCTATTACCTCGTCTAGGTTAGTTATGATACTTGCTATATACATGGGATCGATTGTACTCATCCTATACTCTGCACTTAATTGTGCAGATTCAGGTGTTGGACCGAGCCACTAGTAGCTAAAGGGTGTTCGTCTGTCGGTACGGTACGATATTTAGATATTTTGGTTCGGTATTTTCGGTATTCGGTTTCGTAAAATGCTATACCAATACTATACCTAATTAAATTCGGTATGGTTCGATTTTTCTCCTTTCGGTTTCGGTTTATTCGGTTCGGTAACTTCGATTTATTCGGTATGAATACTAACTAGTGCATAGAGTCATAGACGGTAATATTTTTAATTAAAGTATTCAAAAGTACAAATCTAAAAACGTTTATTGATAAAAGTTTTGTCCAAAACCAGCAAATACCAACCTAGAGAGAGAGAGAAAACTTAGAGAAATATCTTGTTACTTGCTTATAGTTAATTGATGAACTTAGAGAATAAAGAAAAGTAAAATTTTAGATTTCTTATATTTATGTTATAATTAATAAAATATGTATTGTATAATATAATATATATTTCGGCACGGTATCGATATTTTGGTATTTTATTTTAAAATACCAAATACCATATCTAATACCAATTTTTTTTAAACTTAAACCAAATACCATACCGAATACCAAAATTTTCTGTTTCGGTACGGTAATTCGGTATTTACCAAATTATGCACAGCCCTACCAGTAGCTGAGGTTTATTGTTGAGTACCTTGGAGAGACGAGGTAGAGCTGTATCTCGACTGCAGTCTTAGCGTCTCTTTTCCTTTATGTACCATTGTTTTTCATTTAGACAGAATTGTTATTTGCCATTTCAGACTTGTACTTTCGTTCTAGAGCTCATGACTCTGTATTTACCAGTTTTGGGGGATTTGTTATGTATTGACGTTGTTGTTTATATTAATTGGCCTTAGACTTGCACAATTTCTATTAATTTAGAATTTACATTTTGCTTTTGTTATGTTTGGCTTGCCTAGCAAGTGAGTTAGGTGCCATCACGATCAGTTTGTGGTTTTGGGTCGTGACATGTTGGTATTAGAGCCATAGGTTCATAGGTTCTACAGGTCATGAATGAGTTTAGTAGAGTCTTGCAGATCGATTGGGAGACGTCTATTTTTATCTTCGAGAGGCTACCGAACTGTTAGGAAAAACTTCACTTTCTTGCATTCTTGTCGTGCGGATTTATTAATTCCAAAGTTTGAACATTTACTCTTCTATTCTCTCACAGATTGTGAGGACACGTTCGATGGATCAGGCGGGCAGGCACCAGTACCACCAGTCAGGGCTACGAGAGGCCGGGGCTGAGGTGAGGATCGCACTACAGCTAGAGCAGCACCTATGGAGCCACCAATCGCACCAGGGGAGGAGCAGGTTCCAAATACTATTGAGCTGCTGGGACCAGCTCAGACACCGGCAAAACCTATTGTTATACATGGTCTTTAGGAGGCCTTGGATCAGGCGGGTATGGTATCAGATGCACTAGCTACCTCACAGGTTGGGGGAGGAACACAGACTCCCACCGCTCGTACTTTAGAGCAGCTAGCTCAGGGTTATCAGACACCAGGGGTGTTACCAGTTCAGCCAGTTATTGCTGCTCGGGCCGAGGTTGGTCCACCTATGACTGATGAGGAGCAAAAGAGGTTGGAGCGATTTAAGAGGCTTGATCCTCCCGAGTTCAGTAGAGGAGAGTCAGGACTTTAGAGGTTTTCAAATCGGTGTCATTAGATTCTTCGCACAACGGGTATTGTGGACATCAGTGGAGTTGCTTTTACTACTTTTTAGCTAACAGGGGTAGCCTACAGGTGATGGCAGACCTATGAGTTAGGCAGGCCAGCTGACGAAAATACCACTTACATGGTATCAGTTCTCTTCTTAGAGAAGTTTGTCCCACAGACTCGTAGAGAGGAGTTGTGTAGGGAGTTCGAGCAGCTATGCTAGGGGGATATGACTATGACCCAGTACAAGATGAGATTTGCAGATTTGGCATGTCATGCAGTATAGTTGGTTCCAACAGAGAGGGAGAAGATCAGGAGGTTCATTGATGGCCTCAACTATGGGTTACGTTATAGTTTGGCTCGAAAGGCCAGACAGATGCTAGGTTTGACCTGGTGGTTGAGATTGCTAGACGTCTGGAGCATATTTGCAAGCTCGAGCGTGAGGAGAGATAGTCCAAGAGTCCTCATGGTTCAGGTGATTTTAGCAGTGCCTCATATGGAGGCCAGTCATATTACAGTAGAGGTTGGCCTTTTAGGCCCACTCAGGCAGATCGCAATATTCCTTGTGGCTCATCAGTTAGACACAGTTCATACAGTGTCTGCCCAGTGTAGTCAAAATTTAGTGCATTGCCGGCATAGAGTTCTTATCATGCTCCATCCGCTCAGGGTTCTGCAAGCAATTATTCATATTATCGGGGTCAGCAGCTTCGTTAGAGGAGGGGTTGCTTTGAGTGTGGAGACTTGAGTCATCTCAAGAGGGATTGCTCTATACTTTTGAGTAGGGTTCCATAGTAGAGCTCGTAGCCTATGATTTTAGCACCAGTAGCTATGCCACCCGCACAACTAGCTAGGGGTGGGTCTTAGTTAGTTTGAGGTCTCTCTAGAGGGGGAGGTCGGCTAGGCGGAGGCCAAGCACATTACTATGCATTTCCTGCCATGCCAGAGGCAGTTGCTTTCAATGCCATGATCATATATAATGTTTCAGTGTGCCATAGGGAAGCTTCAGTGTAATTTGACCCTGGTTCCACTTATTCATATCATCATACTTTGCTCGTTATTTGGATATGTCTCATAATTCTTTAGATATGCTTGTTCATGTATCTACACCAATGTGTGATTCTATTGTGGTGGACCATGTATATCGGTCTTGTGTGGTGACCATTAGGGTTTATGAGACTAGAGTCGATCTCTTATTGCTCAACATGGTAGATCTTGATGTGATTTTGGGCATGGATTGGTTGTCATCATATCATGCTATTATTGATTGTTATGCTAAGATCGTGACGTTGGCGATGTTGGGGTTGCTGATGTTAGAGTGGAGAGGCTCCCTAGATCATGTTCCCAGTAGAGTGATTTCATATTTGAAGGCTCAACGGATGGTTAAGAAGGGGTATTTGGCGTATTTTGCCTTTGTGATGGATGTTAGTGATGATACTCCTACTGTGAAGTTAGTTCCAGTAGTGAGAGAGTTCCTAGACATGTTTCCTGAAGACCGGCCGGGAATGCCACCCGACAGGGATATAGACTTTGGTATTGATTTGGTGCCGGGTGTCAGCACATCTCTATTCCATTGTAACGCATGACACCAGTAGAGTTGAAGGAGTTGAAGGGACAGTTACAGGAGTTGCTTGATAAGGGTTTCATCAAGCCTAGTTTGTCACCTTATGGTGCACCAGTACTATTTGTGAAGAAGAAAGATGGCTCTATAAGGATGTGCATTGACTACATACAATTGAACAAGGTTACTATTAAGAACAAGTACTCATTACCGCGTATTGATGATTTGTTTGATCAGCTTCAGGGTGCTAGGGTATTCTCGAAGATGGCTTTTAGGACCGTTATGGTCACTATGCATTTTTAGTGATGTCTTTTGGGCTGACCAATGCCCCAACAACTTTTATGCACTTTATGAACAACGCATTTCAGCCCTATCTTGATTCCTTCATCATAGTTTTCACTGAGGATATATTGGTGTATTCTCACAGCCAGGAGAATCATGAGCAGTATCTAAGGATCGTGCTCCAGACTTTGAGGGAGAAGACGTTATATGCCAAATTCTCCAAGTGCGAGTTTTGGTTAGACTCGGTGGCATTCTTGGGCCACTTGGTGTCCAGTGAGGGGATAAAGGTTGATCGGAAGAAGATTGAGGCAGTTCAGAGTTGGCCCAAACCGTCTTTTGCTACTGAGATCTGTAGTTTCCTTGGGTTGGCTGGGTATTAACGCCATATTGTGGAGGGGTTTTCATCCATAACAGCCGCGTTGACTAGATTGACGCAGAAGGGTGCCCCATTCAGGTGGTCCGATGAGTGAGATGAGAGATTTTAGAAGATCAAGACTACCTTAACTATATCTCTAGTTCTGGTTTTGCCTTCGGGATCGGGTTCTTATACAGTCTATTGTGATACTTCACAGATTGGCATGGGATGAGTGTTGATATAGAAGGGTAGAGTAATTACTTATGCTTCGCTTCAGTTAAAGCCTCATGAGAAGAACTACCCAATACATGATTTGGAGTTGGCAGCCATTGTTCACGTGCTTAAGATTTGGAGGCATTATCTTTACGGCGTGTCTTGTGAGGTGCTCACGGATCACAAGAGTCTCCAACACTTATTCAAGCAAAAGGATATGAACTTGAGGCAACGGAGGTGGTTAGATTTACTAAAGGACTTGATATCATAATTCTTTATCACCCGGGAAAGGCCAACGTGGTGGCCGATGATTTGAGTAGGAAGGTTGAGAGAATGGGGAGTCTTGCTTGTATTACAGTTGGGTAGATACCGTTAGCATTATATGTTCAGGCTTTGGCCAATCGGTTCGTGAGGTTGGATATTTTTTAGCCTAGTAAGGTTCTTGCGTGTGTTGTACTACGGTCATCCTTGTTTGAGCGCATCAAGGCGCGTCAATATGAATATCCTCACTTGATTGTCCTAAGAGACACAGTGCAGCACGGTGATGCCAAGGAGGTTAGTATTGGTGATATTAGGGTATTGAGGCTACAGGGTTAGATCTGTGTTCCAAATAGGTATGGGTTACGAGAGTTGATTCTTGAGGAGGCCTATAGTCGCGGTATTCCATTCATCGGGGGGCGGCGAAGACATACCATGATTTGAAGCAGAACTATTGGTGGTGGTGGATGAAGAAGGATATTGTTGAGTATGTTTCTAGGTGTTTGAATTGTCAGCAGGTGAAGTATGAGCATCAGAGACCCTACGGTTTACTTTAGAGGCTTGATATTCTGGAGTGGAAGTGAGAGCGTATCACTATGGATTTTGTAGTTGGGCTTCCACAGACCTTGAGGAGATTCGATGCAGTGTGGGTCATTATGGACAGACTGACCAAGTTTTCACACTTTATTCCAGTCATGACTACCTACTCTTCAGAGTAGCTAGCTCGGATTTATATTCGGGAGATTGTTCGCCTTCATAGTGTGCCCATGTTTATTATCTCAGATCGAGGCATGCAGTTTACATCACATTTTTGAAGAGTAGTGCAGCGTGAGTTGGGCACACAGGTCGAGCTGAATACGACATTTCATCACCAAACAGACGGGCAGCCCAAGCAGCACCATTCAGATTTTGGAGGACATGTTACGTGCATGTGTCACTAATTTCGGAGGTCCATGGGATCAGTTTCTCCCGTCAGCAGAGTTCGCCTACAATAGTATCTATCAGTCGAGTATCTATATGGCTCCTTATGAGGCCTTATATAGGAGGCAGTGTCGTTCTCCGGTTGGTTGGTTTGAGCTTGGGGAGTCTAGGTTATTGGAAACTGATTTGGTCTGTGATGCTTTGGAGAAGATGAAGTTAATTCAGGAGCGACTTGGTACAACGCAGTCTAGGCAGAAGAGTTATGCTGACAAGAAGGCTCGTGATGTTGCATATATGCTGGGTGAGAAGGTTCTACTCACAGTTTCGCCCATGAAGGGTGTGATGAGGTTTGGTAAGAAGGGAAAGCTGAGCCCTAGGTAAATCGGTCCTTTTGAGGTTCTTGAGAGAGTTGGAGAGGTGTCCTACAGACTTGCCTTGGCACCTAGTCTATCGGGAGTTCACCTAGTGTTTTATGTTTGTATGCTCCGAAACTATTATGGATATTCGTCACATGTTTTGGACTTCATCATGGTGCAGTTGGATGAGGATATGACATATGATGTGGACTTGATGGCCATTTTGTATCAGCAGGTTTGAAAGTTGAGGTCAAAGAATATAGAATCGGTGAAGGTTCATTGGAGAGGTCAGCTGGTCGAGGAGGCTACTTGGGAGACCGAGCAGGATATATGGAGCAAATATCCTCACTTTTTTTAGACTCTAGGTATGATTCTAGACTCATTCAAGGGTGAACGTTTATTTAAGAGGGAGAGAATGTAATGACCTGGCCGGTCGTTTTGAGCCGTTTCCCTTATTTGATGCTTTACATATGTGTGTTTGTGGTTACATGACTTGTCGGGGCTGTTGGTTTGGTTTCGGGGAGATTTTGGAGTGAATTGGGATACTTAAGGGTCGTTTGGCAATAAAAAAATCACTTTTTTCAAAAATAAATCACTTTTTTCGAAATCAATGTTTAGCCATCAAATTTTCAATTTTCACATGAAGATGCATTTAAAATTTTTTGAAAAACTCCAAAAAGTTATTTTTCAAAATTTTCACTTCAAATCACTTACAAAAATTAAAAAACAACCCAAAATTATATTTATGTCCAAACACAACTCTAATTTTCAAATATCATTTTTATTTGAAATGTTTTTTATTTTTTTTGGAATTTTACAATTTTTATGTCCAAACGCCCACTTAGTTCCAAGGTTAGAAGCTTAAGTTGTAAGAGTTGACCGGAATTTGACTTTTGTGTAGATGACCCCAAAATAGAGTTTTGATGGTTCCAATAGCTTTGTATGGTGATTTTGGACTTAGGCGTATGTCTGGATTTGGAGGCCCTAGGTTGATTTGGTTCTATTTGGCGGAAGTTGGAAACTTGAAGGTATGGAAAGTTGATAGATTTGACCGAGAGTTGACTTTAATAATATCGGGCTTAAATTTTGGTTCTGGGAGTTAGAATAGGTCCGTAATATCATTTCTAACTTGCATGCAAAATTTGAGGTCATTTCGAGTTGGTTAGGCATGTTCGGCGCAAATTTTGAATTTGAAAATTTGGATTAGTTCCATAGGCTTGAATTGAGGTGTGATTCGTGATTTTGATGTTGTTTTGTGTGATTTGAGGCCTCGAGTTAGTCCATGTTATATTTTGGGATTGGTTGGTGTAATCGAACGGGGTCCCGAGGGCCTCGGGTGTGTTTCGGATGGATTCCGAACCATTTCCACCATGTATTGGACTACTGATTCTGAGTTGTGGTTTCCTTCTTTGCGATCGCAAAGAGGTTGTCGCATTCGCGAAAGGTTGGAGTGGACTGGGCAGTCGACCTTCTATGCATTCGCGGTGGGGCTATGCATTTGCGATGTAACCGGGAGGAGTTGTCCTACACGTTCGTGAGGGCTATGCCGCATTCGTATAGGTTGTGATGTGTCCTTCATCGCGTTCGCAATGGTGCGAATGCGAACGCGAACGCGAAGGCCTTTTTCTGGGCGGCTTATTTTCGTTCACCGCAATCGCGATGAATGTCCTGCGATCGCGATGCATATGCCTGGGCAGAATATTTAAGTACTCTATTTCGAAGGTTTTGATTATTTTATCACATTTTGAATTTTAGAGCTCGAATTTGGGCGATCTTGGAAGGGATTTTCACGATTTAGATTGGGGTAAGTATATTTTACTCATATTTGTTCATTATTCATGATTCCAACCTTAATTGTAGCATTTAATTGGTGAATCTAAGTGAATAAATTGGGGGTTTGTAGTAAAACAAAAATTCTAAGGTATAAATTGACGATTTGAGGGTCGATTTGAGGTCAGATTTGGATGAAACACATATATTGGGACTCATATTGGAATGGGTGTTCGAAATTTGTGAGTTTGGTCAGGTTCCGAGGTGTGGGCCTGAGGTTGACTTTTTGAGTTGACTTTTTGATTTTAGTCAAAGATCGAAGCTTTATTATTTGGAATCATGTTATATGGCTTTTATTTATGATATTAAGTTATTTTGGTTAGATTCGAGACGTCTAGAAGTTGATTCACGCGGGAAGAGCTTCTTAGAGTATTGATTTGGCATGCTTGAAGTATGTATCTTACCTAAACTTGGTTGAGGCACTAATTGCCTGAGTTATTTGTGATAGTTATGTGCTATGGGTGGCGCACATGTGTGGGGTTGAGCCCATGTGCGTGCACCAGGGGTATTATTCATGCCCGGGGTAATGCTTAGGCTATGACATGCCTTGAATTGTTTGCTAAGCTTAATGATGTAATGTTTTTCCTATTTGTACCATGTTGTGAGCTATTTGAGCCATGTTTGAGGTTAATCTCCAGATTAAACCTGATAATTGCTACTTTCGTGATGTATTTGTCTGTTTGAGCTGTGATAGTACACTTTGCACATTTATACTGTCACGCCCCGACCTCGGAGAGCGCGACTGACGCTCAACCGAGTGAACCCGGTCGAGCAAGCCTATTAGATTTTTTTCTACCCAAACTCATTTATGAATAAAGAGGAGATGCACTCCATTAGTCAAACACTGAAAAGATTTCATTAACAACTCCCATTTCATTCCATTAGCATCTCCGTTCATAATTTCCAAAATATTACAAGTTTATAGATATAATGAAAAATATGTTTGTCAAATACCAACATTTCTAGTTCAATTCCCCACATCAAACACCACACACAACCTGTCTACAGAGCCTCTAAGTACAACAGAAGACTAATATGGAAGTGCCGACAACAAGGCTCCGGCTATACCTAAAAACACAAAGTAAAACATCAAATGATATCAGGCCCGGAATAGAGTAGGGCTCACCAAAACCTGCTGAATAGGGAGTAACTGCTAACGAGGACTAAAGTTGCCCGTTGATGAACCACCTGTATCCATTGAAGATGCAGCGCCCCCGGCAAAAGAGACGTTAGTACATATGGAATAGTACTAATATGCTAAATGTCCTCTTTCAAAATGGAATGTCCATATAAGAAAAGGAAAACCATAGAAACAGCAAGCCACAATCAATAATATCCAAATATCCAGTTAAACCACAATAATTTTCAAAATACGAACTTCATATACAATTTTGGTTGGGAGATCATTAGCACTGATATACCACCGTCTTTGTTAGCACGGAGTCCGATCACGCCCAATCGACTAGGCCATCTCCCCCCGAACAATGTGTTTTGACATGTGATGCGTAATAAAGTTGTTGCCAAGAGTAGTACCACCATGTACGCAACATGGCGTCCGATCTCTACCCGATCAGCTAGGCCGCCTTCCCACATATGCCGTGTGGGTTGACTTTTCCAATTTACAGTTATTACCAGTTTTATCCCAATTAAGGGGAATAATTATAATTTTACCAATATTTCAATTTCATCCCAAATAAGGGGAATAATCACAATCCACCCCTACACCGACACGTGTAGTTTTAGGTGCGGGCCTTATCACCCACCCTTCCTCGGTTTTGCTAATGATGCTCCCAAAAATATTTTTTGATTTGCTTTGCACACAAAGGTAGCATAAATACAATTGTACTCACCTAAACATCTTTCACTTTATATAAATTCTCATTAGTATTTCCATTCACTCACAACAACAATATTCCCTTGGCTCATTTGGCCATTCACAAAATTCTTTATTCCAGGCACAGTGGCCGTATTTCATAATCCACATTTTCACCTCTTTAAATATCAAAGATCACCATTAAATATCAACATATAGAATATTTCAGCAATCATATACCTCAAATTCATTAGTAATGGAAACTTTAAACACAAAAGGTTTCTTCCCAAAGAATGGGGCATACCGACCAGCAATAGAAACACACATCAAAATCATATACAATCAATACACCATTTATTCTTGCAATAGTCTTTTCCAGAAATGACAATATACAATTTCAATGCCTGAGTATGTGAGAACTCGAGCCACACTGGATATATTTTTAAAGCAAAGCATTAGTTAAAATAGCCACTTATGGGCATGAGTTGAGTACAAAAGCTTTTAGGCAATTCTATTTTCGAAATCATTTTTAAACAGTTGAGTCGAGGCTCATTTCATAATCTTTATCACACCCTCTCATTTCCTTGGCACCACTAGCCATAATTATAACTTAAATTCTTGGCACGTTGGCCACACTCTATATCCCCAATTCATTTTTTTTATTTTCAAGCATCTTTATAGATTATCAACAACACGACATCTTCAATCAAGACTTTAGGTACACATATGATGAATTTAGAGCCTTAAACATATCGAGTTTTTCTCACACAATTTGGCATACTAGATTTCATTTGAAACATGACTCAAAGCCATAACATTTTAATACGCAACCCATACTTTGAAACTTACAGGAACATTATGGAATTCGATTCTAAGAGAGAAAGTTTAGCCAACATACCTCGCTTTGAGCTTTTCTTTAATTAATACAACGTTCTGGAAATTCTAGCAATCCCAATCTATTTTGAGACAAAACAAAATTGAACACAAATTAGGAATATAATCATGGTTTCAGCTCATTTGATCATTTTATCAAACACTAGGAGTGCAAATTTGGCTACAAGGTTCTTCTACAAGATTTCCTTCATTCCACAACCCAATCTTTACTTATTTAAGCTCAACAATCTTCCCACAAACCTTATTGGTATATCCATGTATAAATAATACTCTCATACCCAAGAATCATACTCCTAATCAACCATTTTCTATCCAAATTCGAAATTGAAAACTAGGGTATGGAACCTTACCTCTTACATGAAGAACTTGTGAGATTTCCTTGTTGGATTTCAAGGCTTGAACAAGATCATGATGAACAAAACACTTCATCTACTTCCTCCCTCTAGAACACTCTCACTTCTCTCTAAAATATCAGGTTTTAGCTCAAGAAATGACTTAACCCCTCTCTCTACCCGGCCTTGGGGTTATTTAATGGGCTCCTATGTACACGGCCGTGCACTTGGGCAAGTGGCCATGCATCTGGTCGTGCACACAAGGCAGAAACTTTCAAATATGCGCGGCCGCGTATCTGGGCGCTCATATGACACAGGTCCAGTAGAATGGCCATACCTTTCAGTAGAAATATCCAAATGATGAACGGTTTGATGCTTTGGAAACTAGACTCAAAGAGCTTTAATTTGATAGGTAGATCACCACCTAAATCATTATATTGAGGGAGTTCTATTCATTTGAAGTCTGGTCTTATGCCAATTGAAATATCCTTTCCACTAAATGTATCCAACTTGTTCCACACAAGTTCTTGCCATTCACAAAACTCCTTAGTATGTTCCAACACACCTTAAACATACATTATCAATTCAAAATGATGTGGCTCTATCCCATAGGTCTCCTTTAATACTCAAATACGTTATTCCCAAATATCGTTGGCGCACTTTAAAATCTTAAATCATTAGAAAAGTTTTACGGGGCCTTATATTCTCCCCCACTTAGGATCATTCATCCTCTAATGAGGAGTAGAGTCTGTCCCCAAAAACTTAAAACTCGACTCTTCTTTCAAACATTTCAAGCCCCCAAATTTTACTAACTCCAAAACTTTTCAGAAATTTCGGCAGAGTCTCCCCTGTAATTGGGCCTAACCACCTGCTAGAGAATCACCAAAACCACCCTAACAACATATCCATAACTCAACAAAGCATCACAGTATATATCAACAATACTAATCTCAACATTAAGGGCATTACATTAAAAGAAGTGGTATCTAGACATGAGTTGCACATATTTAAATCATAACATATAACAAGTACCCTTTTGAATCACAACCATTTGGTTATACAAGCAAGTGAGAGTACTTTCTTTACTTTGACGGAGGCAGATCTCAATTTCCGGACTTATCTAATAGGGGTGACAACTAGGTACCTCTTATAAGCCAATTACCCATTAACTTCACCTTCAATAGTTTCCACCGGAATGATAGGAAAAGGATTTCCAACAACCTTCTGGAACCTAGATACATGATGCATCGGGTGCATGGCGGACAACGATGGGAAAATATCATACTCATAGTTTGGCCTATTTCCTTTAATATTCCATAAGGCCTAATATTACTACACATACTTTACCTTCCTTAACAATTCACCCAATATATTCATAGAGAAAATCTTGAGAATAACCCGTTCACTTTCTTCAATTCTAAATCCCTACGCCGAACACCCAAACTAAACCTTTGGCGACCTCCAACAATTACTCTAAGATGTGCTAGCTTGAATATTACCATAAAAATTCCTATCCAATATATTTGATCACGGGATAATGCTTCTTCTTTGACATGTTTGAATCCTTCAACCCCCATAGGTTACTACCAATAGGAACAATGAGGTTCAAGATTTGACTGGAATTATTCAAGAATCCATCAACGTGCTGAACAAGGTATTTTAAGAGGTTATATTCTAAGAGACATGAGGGTGACCACCAAAAGTGCTGCCACGATTAATCATTGTGACGAAATCATCGATTCAACAAATGAAGCATAGAGTTGCCTAGTAGGCATTGATAATGTAGGGACCGTGTACATGATTCTTAGTTTTAAAAGAAATGAGTCATGAAAAAGACAACAATAATTGTTTTATTCCATATGTGCCTTGTTTGGCAATAGTAGGTCTCAAAGAGAAATAGCACAAGTACGTGATACCAGTCACCTCTTGGAATGTAGGGAAAATTAGTTTATCTCGAAAGGAGAATATTCTGGCACCTTGAATGTGATATGGGTTTCAAAATACATATAGTTGCATTACGCTCTTAACATTAACTAACACAAGGAATAGATATGCCACAAGCCCATGAGGATGAAAAAAATAAGTTGAACACTTGTGAGATTATTATCATTCTGACAGCTTAACCCTTACAATAGTTGATCCTATATGAGGGGACTAGAGATACAACAATCTTGTCTTTCAAATCAATATGCTCATCATATGTGCCAGAATCTTAAACATCCACCAGAAGTGGGGAAGAAAAGTCGTTGTAAGGCTGCTTAACTTTCAACCACACACAAGGGAAACCATGTAGCTATAACATCTTAATGTTGGGATGAAATCATGTATTGGTTAGAGAGAATGAACACTTTGCTATGAGCTAGACACATTTCCACCATAATAACTTTCAAGCTGCGATACCAAGCCACTTCATGGGCAACTACAATACTAGGAACAAAGTGAGCTACTTACTGCAGAATGATCTAAGTGTACATGAATGTCGTACTGAGATGGGCAAACAAAAAGATCTTCCTGTGACGAATTTGTGAAAATCTCAAATTTCCCAAAAACTTTTATGCGGACAAGTGATCCCTTTCAATTGACAGGTACACATATGATAGGTGCTGAGATATGCTCTCATGTTACTAAACAGTGAAAACAATTCATGATAATATTCACAAAGGAGTAAAGTGATTATTCAAACCATATGAGTCACGTGCACAGGAGAAAGAGACTAACTCAAGAAAGATCTCGGCACTAGGTTGCCTTACATTAGATTTGATACCACATAGGTAAACTTAATGATTGTGCATACATAAGCACAAGTGAGCAGATGTTATCCATTCGAATCAAAAGGTTTTGTAAAATTTCATCAGGTATAGTCCCTTGTTGAGAATTTAGGGAAGCAAGTGGGAAATATTAACTTAGGGTTATAACTCATTCCAAGGAAATCATTATAGAACTCAATTCCTCAAGAGGTTGTAAATAAGAGAATCTGTGATAGAGTGGCTTCATGAATAATATGTCTCATTTAGAAAGTAAGTATATGCAATGTTTTGTGATTCAGTGTCTTGTTAAGACCATATTTATGTAGGCCCCTTCAATATGGATGTACATATACAACAAGGAAAATAATGTGGTGTTCACAATAAGGTAGCAAGGAGTGACTTACTTGGTGATTTTAGATTGACAGGGTAATACCTTAATTGATGCCCCTCGACTCTACATCCATAACATACATCGGTACCATAGTGACATACCCCTGAATGATATCTCCCACACTTCACACAACCGGGATGAGGTCCGCTAAACTGACTCGCCCCATTGACTTGATATTCACCCTTTTTGCATAAGTCATAAGAACCCCTCTTATCTTTCCTCCAGGCCTTCACAGCGGGAGTAAAAATTTCTATACCGGGTTTCTTTGTGGGCCTCTAGAATTTCCCAAGCCTACCACCCCTAACACATTCCTGAGCATACTCACAACACAACACCAAATATTCCTTCCCGTATATCGGGCAGACCGGGATAGTTGTACCCAACCTAGGGCATTTGTTCTTCGTGCGCCCCCTTTTTCTAAAACCATAACATATTTCAAGATTTATTCAACACCTCCCCAAGTGGTGCTTCTTACAAATCAAACATTCTGGCTTATTGATGCCAATAATCCTCTTTCATTTCTTAGGTGCTCTCACCACATATTTCGATAGCGCGGTAACATTAATAGGAACAACGACACTTCCCCTAGCAACTGGTTCTTAACCCATGGGTTACTCATATGGAAAATAAGACATGACGAAGAATTTAGCTTCCTACCTTGATCTCTATCGCACGATCTGGAGTATCAAATAAGGGTGAAATTCCTAAATGTCCAAGTAGCCTCCTCATTATAGATGTGGTCGACAACACACTGATAAGAAGGACTCTACTAGACACGGCTCCGAGACATCCTAGGACACTTTAAAACCTTAGGCTCTGATACCAAGTTTGTCACGCCCCGAACTCGGGGAGCGCGACCGGCGCTTAACCGAGTGAACCCGGCCGAGCAAGCCTATTATATTTTCTTCTACCCAAACTTATTCATGAATAAAGAGGAGATGCACTCCATTAGTCAAACACTAAAAAGATTTCATTAACAACTCCCATTTCATTTCATTAGCAGCTTCGTTCATAATTTTCAAAATATTACAAGTTTATAGACATAATGAAAAACATGTTTGCCAAATACCAACATTTCTAATTCAAATCCCACATCAAACACCACCCACAACCTGTCTACGGAGCCTCTAAGTATAATAGAAGAGTACTATGGAAGTGTCGGCAACAAGGCTCTGGCTATACCTCAAAACACAAAGTACAACATCAAATGATATCAGGCCCGGAATAGAGTAGGGCTCACCAAAACCTGCTGAATAGGGAGTAACTGCTAACGAGGACCAAAGTTGCCCGATGATGAACCACCTGCATCCATTGAAGATGCAGCGCCCCCAGCAAAAGGGATGTTAGAACATATGGAATAGTACTAGTAAGTAAAGCTAAATGTCCTCTTTCAAAATGGAATGTCCATATAAGAAAAGGAAAACCATAGAAACAGCAAGCCACAATCAACAATATCCAAATATCCAGTTAAAACACAATAATTTTCAAAATACGAACTTCATATACAATTTTGGTTGGGAGATCATTAGCACTGATATACCACTGTCTTTGTTAGCACGGAGTCCGATCACGCCCGATTGGCTAGGCCATCTCTCAACGAACAATGTGGTTTGACATGTGATGCGAAATAAAGTTGTTACCAAGAGTAGTACCACCATGTGCGCAACATGGCATCTGATCTCCAGCCGATCAACTAGGCCGCCTTCCCACATATGCCGTGTGGGTTGACTTTTCCAATTCACAGTTATTACCAGTTTCATCCCAATTAAGGGGAATAATCACAATTTCACCAATATTTCAATTTCATCCCAAATAAGGGGAATAATCACAATCCACCCCTACACCGGCATGTGTAGTTTCAGGTGCGGGCCTTATGACCCACCCTTGCTCGGTTTTGCAAATGATGCTCCCAAAAATATTTTTTGATTTGATTTGCACACAAAGGCAACATAAATACGCACTTTAAAATCTTAAATCATTAGGAAATTTTTATGGGGCCTTACACATACACCTTAGCATTTCACTTATGCCAGTCCAGGAATAAGAAATTTGATGTTCAGTCATCATGTACATGTATTCTTGTATATCTGCTTTCTGTGTGATATGGATTGGACTTGTGGCCTGTGACCATGCAAGGCGGAATGTGTTATTGAGCCTGTGACTGTACCGGGCGGATTGTGATATTGAGACTGTGACCACGTCGGGCGGATTGTCATATTGAACCTGTTACCATGCCGAGCGGATTGTAATATTAGCACATGAGTTGTTCGTGTAGCACATGAGTTGTCCGTGCGGATCCGAGATATTGATATTATTGGCACGTGAGTTATCCATGCAGTTAATATTATTAGCACGTGAGTTGTCCGTGCATCGTGTGAATATGGATTCATCCCCCTAGGATCACCCTCTCATGTTTCTTCTTGATGGTGTACACGCTATTTGAGAAAACTGATCAGTGGTTTGGTACGGTTGTGGAAATTCTGAGGAAAAGCTGGCCAGTATTTGATTAGGCTATTTCATTTCATCTTTAATTGTAATTCTTGGTCGTTTACCTAATTTGTTTGCATATCTTCCTTATATGCTGGATTGTTGACTGAGCATAGTACATTAATTTATTATGAGCACCAAGGTGATTTCTATCGGTGATTCATGACTTGATCATATTATTATTATTATTCTGTAATTGTTGAAATCATGAATTGTACAGGTGATTAGCGAGTATCATGTATAATTCTTTCTTCCATTACTTCGCCGAGGTTAGTTAAGATACTTGCTGAGTACATGTGGTCAGTTGTACTCATTCTACACTCTGCACTTAATTGTGCAGATCCAGGTGTTGGATCGAGCCACCAGCCGAGGTTTGTTGCTGAGTACCTTGGAGAGACGAGGTAGAGTTGCATCATGGTCGCAGTCTTGGCGTCTCTTTTCCTTTTGTCACGACCAAAAATCCGACTAGTCGTGATAGCACCTAACCCAACCCGCTAGGTAAGCCAATTAACCACTAACCAATTCCAATAACAATTTATAAAGAAATTAAGTGATGAAATATCTTAATCTTATACATTTCCCAAGAACTGGTAGTACAAATCATGAGCTTCTAAGAATAGAGTTTACAAAGCAGAAATAAAATAAATACATAGTCTGTTTGAAAAGTACCTAAACAGAGTTTTATAGATCTAAGGCTACCACGAACAAGAGGCAACTACAACAGGAATGCAGGGACATCTTCAAATTCGGCAACCATCGAGCACATCAACAATAACAGCCAACATCTTCATGTAATGTGCAAAAGTGTAGTATCAGTGCAACCGACCCCATGTATTGAGTAAGTAACAAACCTAACCTTAGGTTAAAAGCAGTGACGAGCTATCACAAGGTCGGGTCCAATATCGATATTCTACAACAGTTCATAACAGCATAATATAAGTAATCAAAGGTATCTCTGAAGTAAGAGTGCTCAGCTCGTTTACAGTTCTAGAAAATGGCCATGCTTTCAAGTATCTCAGTGAGAAAATCCAAGGCTTTTACCAAAAATACCAAAAATACGAGCAAGTTTGAAAACTGTAATTTTTTTTTCCAAATAGCCTTTCCACAATAAATAAAATGTTTCATTTTCTCTCCAGATAACAAGTATAAAATCCCTCTCTATGCCCACATATCAATGTATAATAAGTCATGAATGACGTGATACCGTACAACATGAGGAAAAATGCATCTATATGCATGTATGTCATGTGTGCATGCCAATGCCATGTATCTCAGAGATGAATCATGTACTCACACTCTCAGAGTACTCAATCTCACTGTCTCACACTTTCCACTCATCATGCTCAACCACTTGGTACTGTATATGGGCCATGCGGCCCAGGGAAATCCATCCCAGAACAAATACAATACTGACTATAAGTCACCCAGTACCGAGGAAAAAGGGCAATCCAACCCTGTGGAGAAATTCATCTCCAGGTATCAAGTAATTCGGACAAATCCGTGTCCAAGTAAATCCATCCCTCAATAATATCATTTGCGCTCACTGGGGGTGTGTACAGACTCCGGAGGGGCTCCTACAGCCCAAGCGCTATCATAAGCCAGATCCAGGCATAAATCAATATAGCATGCTGCGACGTGTAGCCTGATCCCATAACTGTCACTCATAATCAGGCTTCCGGCCTCACTCAGTCATCAATCTCTCCAGTCTCACTCACGGGCTCACAATGTCATGAAACTAGCCCGACAATAATGATATGATGTATCAATAAATAAATAACAACTGAGACTAAGATATGATATGAATGCATGAATATTACTGAGTACAAAATATCAATGAAATCAGTGAGATGACAACAAGAAACGACCATTATGGGTCAAAACAATATCAGCATAAAGCCTAAACATGATATTTAGCATGATTGACAACTCAGTTACTATCTCATATGGTGAAAACACAAATATCAATAAAATAGGGCCACTATACAGTGCCATGGGAATAATAGAATCCAAATTCACAGGGTGCACGCCCAGACGCCTGTCACCTAGCATGTGCGTCACCTCTATACCAATCACATAACACGTATTGCAGGGTTTCATACCCTCAGCACTAAGTTTAGAAGAGTTACTTACCTCGAACAAGCCAATATCAATGCCGAGCAAGCCAAACGATACTCCAAGAATGCCATCACGTGTGTAGCGACCTTTGATCGGCTCAAAACTAACCAAAAGCAACTCAAATACATTAAATAAATCCCAAGGAAATAATTCCAAATGATAAAGATCGAATCCTAAATCAAATCCCAAATCCGGCCAAAACTCACACCTGGGCCCGCACCTCGAAACCCGACAAAACTCTAAAAATCCAACAACCCATTCAATTACAAGTCCAACCATACTAGTTTAACTCAATTCTGACTCCAATTCGATGTTCAAAACTCAAAAATCTATATTATAAAACTTTAGGCCAAAACCCCCAATTTCACTTTAAAATTCCTCAACCAATTGCCAAAAAATGAAGATAGATTCATGAAATGTAATCAAAGCTGAGTAGAGAACACTTACCCCAATCCCTGTGATGAAATTTACTTCAAAGATTGCCTTAATCCGAGTCCCACATCTCAAAATATGAAGAAAGAACAAAACCCTCGATTTCTATAACTCTGCCCAGCTATTCCGCATTTGCGGTTAAAATATCGCATCTGTGACCTCCGCTTCTGCGGATGATGCCTCGCATCTGCGAAGCCCATGGAGACTGGCCCTTCCACACCAGCAAATATCAAATCCCGCTTCTGCGAAGGCTTACGCACCTGCGATCCAAATCCCGCATCTGCGCGCATGCAGGTGCGCTACAAAAATCCGCTTCTGCGGTCTTCCTCACCCAGCCTCTTCTCGCTTCTGCGACCATCGCACCTGCGCAAACCAGCCGCAGGTGCGGTCATACAAGAACCAACAATAATGAACCTTAGCCAAAATTTTCAAAATGCTCTGAAATCAATCAGAAACACGCCCGATCCCCTCGGGACCACGTCCAAATATACCAAGTGAGTTAGGAGTCATCACCACCAGTTGGTGATTTTGGGCCATGATAATTATAGTTAGTTGTAGTCATGTTTAGACCCTATCTCAGATGTTTATATTTATGATATTAGGTTGAGACTAATCCTGCTTTCTTATTATATTATGATTATGTTAAAGACTTAGATAATCGGCTTTAATTATGATTGATTGAGTGTTGGCTTTATTAGCGAGCGGGTTAGGTGATATCATGACCTTTGGTGGAGTTTCGTGTCGTGCCACAAACCAATCCAAATCAATAAGGATCGACAATACAATCTCAATGAAACATTATCACTCCATTTCAACTAAAAATAAGCAATGGATTTTCAATGTTCTATAACTTATATCTCATTCCTTTTTAATTTAAGTTGTGTGTTCATAATTTATTGAAAGAAGAACAAGGAGAAAGAGGAAGAGAAGGAGAAGGAGAAGGAGAAGGAGAAGGAGAAGGAGGATGAGAAGAAAAAGAAGAAGGGAGAAGGGAGAAAGAGGAGGAGAAATTAATGCGGAAATTTGTATATGTACAACTTTTCTTAACGGGTTCAAAAATTAAACACCAATCCTTAGGAAGGCCACTCCATAAAAATTCTTCACTAACAAGCATGAGCTAAGTTGGTGTTAGAGACACAGGGACGAAGCTAGAGTTTGGGATACGGGTTCGGCCGAACCCAATAGCTTTGCTCCAATCCTATATTTTTTTAAAAAAAATTGCTGAATGTGTACAATTGCTAATTTAAAATCCATTAACTTAAAATGACTAGAATCACGAATCCATAAACTTCAATCTTCGGTTCACATCTGATTAGAGATTAACTATTTGGGCGTACACACCATCCGTGCTTGAAACAGTTTTAGCAGAAAAACTAATAACTTAAATAACTTAAGAAAAAATTGAATTGTCGAAGGAAAAACAAAAGTCAAATTAAGAGTTTATAGTTTCAAATTCTAAAACGTCAATAGGCCATTTCATGTACCTCATAGACTTCAAAAATCGTTTCACTTTCCTAAAATTTCTCTCATGCGAGACCAGTATTATCTTTTTTAACTATTCGAATTATACTTCTCGTAAAAAAAGATAATATTTTAACTTAAAAAATAAAGAGAGCAGTAGAAAACGGCATTCTTTGAGGATATTTAATGGATGCAATTCTATTTAGCATTTCAGTTCTTCCCAAAACTTTTTCATCCCATAATTACGGACGATCTCATAAAATCAGAGAGGATAAAAAAGACCCACAGAATATCTTACCTTACAGCTTTGTTGGGTGATTGTTATGTATTGTTTCATAATTCTATTGTATCATTTTGATATATATAATGTTTGAATAAATTATATTATTTGTTGTCATTTTATGATGTCATGCACCAATTGTATAGGGTAAAATATGCTATGATACGTGGCCGTTCAAAAAAGAGACACGTGGAACCCAAGACGGGGATGGCCAAAGACCGAAGACAACCGTTTCGTTTGTCACTGAAAAGAATAACGCTCATAAAGATGTGATAAATGCTCTTCGTCCGGTAGCATTTAATAGAGAATATTTCATGGCATTAAGAGCAATTACCCATTATAGGGAGTTTGGCATTTATGTTTACCGTTACACCTTCATCAATGTCCCTCATAATTGACAAAAAAGAAGGGCACGATCCTAGGACCTCTTTCATAGCTATAAATAGTGAGCTCGGTTTTCATTGTAAAGGATACAAATTTTCTGGCAAACTTACGCTACATTCTATACAAAGCTCAATACAATCTTATCTTCTTACTTTTTGATTTCGTTGTTGTTGTGCCTGGAAAGCTTGTTCCCGGAACTGTTGCTTCTGCTGTTTCGTCTATATCCTAAGGCTAAGTATTGCATAAATCTTCGATTATTTCATTATTTCACGATCAAATAATTCATTTGTCTAGAAACCACATATAAATTTAACTGTACCGTTTTACGAGTAAATAGTTTGGCGCCCACCGTGGGCCTAGACAGCCATGTAATTAAATTGATCCTTGCCTTTTTTACTAACATGTTTTGATTATTTTGTCTTAGAAAAAATCATAAGAAATGGCAGATAACACTATTAACGACATGCACAACCCCGAAATTCGAAGGGGTCAGCCTCTATTCGAGGATTCAATCAGTGACACCCATAATGAGGGGAATGGCGCTACACCGGTGCGTGATAAGTAATATCCTCGACATGTTTGGGAGCCAACTCCCGGTGATGCTGATGAGGAACATGTCATTGACGCGGTAAGGGTCTTGCAAGAGAAACAAGCGATCATTCTAGGCCACCTCACGCGACAGAATAAGGTTATGACGGAGTTGAAGAAGGCACTGTCGGAATCTTCAAATAATGAAAATAGATAAGATCTGATTCCTCTCGGGGTTCCCACGAATCAAACAACGCAGAGGGTCAACAATAACACTCCCAGGGGTGAAATTGGCTCCGATGGAGCAGGGGGGAACGGATCCTGCCTCAACAACGAGAATGATCCTTTCAAGAATGAACTTTTATAGTTTATGAGGGAAGTGAACGCCCGCATAGACCAGATCCCCGGCGCACCACCAGTGCTGAAAGGTTCGGACTCAAAAAAGTATATTCAATTGCCATACAAGTCAAGTGCGGAACCAGAGTTAACCCTGAAGCGGTTCAAAATGCCTGAAGTGCCAAAGTATGATGGAATTTCTGACCCCCAGGAGCATATTACTACCTACACAACGGTGATAAAGGGAAATGATTTAGCTTCTCACGAAATTGAATCTGTGTTGCTAAAGAAATTTGGAGAAACCCTCACGAGGGGAGCCTTGACGTGGTATTTGCTATTACCCGAGCATTCCACAGACTCCTTTGAAATGCTCGCGGATTCTTTCATCAAGGCTCATGCCGGGACTAGAAAAGTACCGGCCCGAAAGGCCGACATATTCAGGATTGCGCAAGGAGAGTCTGAGCTGCTACGAGAGTTCGTTACCCGATTCCAAAAGGAGAGAATATTGCTCCCGGCTATCCCGAATGAATGGGCGGCTGAAGCATTTACCAAGGGATTGAATCTGAGGAGTTCAGACGCTTCTCGGAAATTAAACGGAAGCCTACTTGAGTTTCAAGCAATGACCCGGGCGGATGTCCACAACCGGTACGAATCAAAAATAAGGATCGAAGATGACAAAGTTGGTTTTCCATTATCGACCAAAGGACGAGAAAAGAACATAGAAAAATCAAAGGATGATTATGACGCGGACAGACATACTTCAAGGGGCCGGTGGTTTCCCTACGAACAGACCGAAGGCCGCAGCAGAGGTTTCTGGACAGCGGACAGGTTCGCCATTGACAGGAGGACTGATCTCGGTCGGAACAATCGGTCACTGCAGGATAAAGAAGCGCCAGGGTCGCGAGATCCTTCTTACCCCAAGTTATCGGAATTCAACTTCAACTTCAGTATAGTGGAGTTGGTGTCGGACATGAGAAACATCAAAGAAGCACGGTTCCTGAAACCGATGAGATCTGATCCTAGCCAGAGGGATCCCAACATGTGGTGTGAATACCATGGGATGAATGGCCACCGGACATGGGACTGCCGACACCTACGGGAGAAAGTGGCAACATTATTGAAGAATGGTCACCTCAGATAATTCTTGAGTGACCGAGCAAAGAACAATTATGGTCGTAACCGGGACAACGCGGAACCCTCGAAAGCAGGAGAAGATCCCCCGTGTCAAACAATCAACATGATCTTCAGAGGGAACCAGATTAATGGAGTCACATTTTCAATAGCAAAGAAGATGAAAGTATCAATAACGCATAGCAAAAGTCTTCGGGAAGACGATATCACCTTTACAGAGGATGACACAGACGGATTGCTGCTACCACACAATGATGCACTGGTAATTTCTTTAAATGTGCTAGATTTTAAGATTAAACGTGTTCTAGTGGATCCAGGAAGTTCAACTAATATCATACAATGGAGAGTATTGGAGCAAGCTAAACTCACCGGAAGCATTATTCCGGCCACAAAGCTCATCACCGGATTCAAACTCGCAAGTGTGACAACCCGGGGAGAAATTATATTATTCACGAACGCTAAAAGAGTAATGAAACAACTCTTTTCGAAGTGGTAGATGGTGATATGGGATACAATATTATTCTGGGAAGGCCATGGTTACACGACATAAAAATTTTACCATCAATGTATCATCAATTTCTGAAGTTTCCAACGCCCGATGGAATTAAGCAGATACGGGGTGATCAACCGGCAGCAAGGGAGATGAATGCAATTTCGGTCTCCAGTAGCAAAGGAAAGGAACACATGGCATAGCAATTATAGGAACTGGTACCTACTCCCGAACTAGATGAAGTTAGCCCGGGGGCAGAGGCGTCGGAATATTATTAGGTGCCGAGATATTTCCAAGTTCCAGAAGAGACCAATGCAACGAAGTCCACAACAGAAGAGCTGGAGCAAGTGGCATTGTTTGAAGAATTCCTACAAAGGAAATTCTACTTGGGGACAGGACTGCACCCAAAACTCAGGTCCGACTTTATTAAATTTCTTAAATCTAACGCCGATTGTTTTCCATGGTCACATGAGGATATGAGAGGAATCCCGACAGAGGTATCCATACACAAGTTAAGCTTGGATCCCAGCATACCTCCGGTAAGATAAAAGAAATGCTTGATTGCCGAAACCAGTAATGAATTCGTCAAAGAAGAGGTAACACGATTACTTAATATTGGTTCGATCCGAGAGGTAAGATATCCATACTGGCTAGCCAATGTAGTAGTAGTTCCTAAGAAGAACAATAATTTTCGCATGTGTGTAGACTATAAAGATCTTAACAAGGCGTACCCGAAAGACTCGTTCCCACTGCCAAACATCGGTCAAATGATTGAAGCCACGACCAGGCACAAGTTAATGAGTTTCCTTGATGCTTATTCCGAGTAGAACCAAATTAAGATGAACCCAAAGGATCAGGAAAAAACTTTGTTTATAACGAATTTTGGTATATATTGCTACAATGTGATGCCCTTCGGGTTGAAAAATGTCGGAGCCACGTATCAACGGATCGTGAACAAGATATTTGAAAATCAAATAGGAAAAACTATAGAAGTTTATATGGACGATATGCTCGTTAAGTCTTTAAATAAGGTGATCATCTTAAACATCTGCAAGAAACTTTTGATATCCTAAGGAAGCATAATATGAAACTTAATCCCGAGAAATGCGCGTTCGGGGTCAGCACTGATAAGTTTTTGGGATTTCTGGTATCACAAAGGGGAATTGAGGTAAACCCCGATAAGATCAAGGCCATAGAAGACATCCCGAAACAACTATCAAATGTAAAGGAAGTCCACAGGCTTATGGGGAGATTGGCAACTTTGAGCAGGTTCATTTGCCGGTCATCAGAAAAGTGTCATCGTTTATTTGCACTGCTCAAAAAGAAAAATAATTTCGAATGGACCCCGGAGTGGCAGCAGGCTTTGAGGGATTTAAAGAAATACGTGTCAAGCCCTCAATTGCTTTCAAAACCAAAGAAGGTGAAACGTCATTGGTTTATCTCGCGGTCTGGGAAGTTGTGGTAAGTGCGGTTTTAGTCCGAGAGAACGAAGGTACACAATCTCCTATTTATTATGTTAGTAAAATTTTAACGGGAGCAGAAACTCGTTACCAACATTTGGAGAAACTGGCCTTAGCTCTCATAGTCGCCGCTCAAAAACTGAGGCCCTACTTCCAATGCCACCCGATAGCCGTGGTGACTACTTTCCCTTTTTTGGAACATCCTCCATAAACTCAAGATCTCGGGTAGATTGGCCAAATGGGTCGTCGAAATGAGTGAATTCGACATAGAATATAAACCAAGGATTGCAATTAAGTCGCAAGTCTTGGCTGACTTCGTGGCCGATTTCAGTCCAAGATTATTGCCTCTGGCAACCAAAGAGGCAGTAATGGTGTCGGAATCGACATCACGATTTTGGACCTTATTTACGGATGAAGCTTCCAATGTAAAAGGGTCTGAGCTCGGTATAGTCTTATGCCTTCGGAGGAAACCCTAAGGCTAGCCATCAGGACGGTCCATTTAACTAACAATGAAGCTTTGATTGCTGGCCCGGGGACTTGACTCCGAGGTCATCGAAATAAAATGCGACTCGCTGGTGGTAAATCAGGTCTATGGGATCTTCGAGATCAAAGAGGAGCGCATGCAACAATACGTGGTAAAGGTTCAGGCTCTGTTGGTGCGATTCCGGGAGTGGTCAATTACTCATATCCCAAGGGAAGAGAACGCAGAAGCAAACACATTGTCAAACCTACGATCATCGACGAAAATAAAGGGATCAGAGTCCAGGACGGTAGTACAACTGATGAACTCAGTCCTAGATACAGAGGGTTACTATAAGGTAAATTCGACTAATCTGGTCTAGGACTAGAGGAATGAAATCATCGATTATCTCGAACACAGGAAGCTACCTAAAGACCCCAAAGTATCTCGGGCACTGCATGCCAAAGCAGCGCGATATAGCTTCAAGAGAGGCCAATTGTATAGAAAATCTTTTCAAGGCCCGTTGGCCCGATGCTTAGGGGCATCCGAAGCTAACAATGTCATGAGAGAGGTTCACGAAGGGATATGCGGCAACCACTCGGGCGCAAATTCCTTAGTGCTGAAGTTGGTAAGGGCATGATATTATTGGCCCCGCATGGAACAAGACGCCAAATACTTCGTACGAAAATGTGATAAGTGTCAATGCTACGTACCACTGGTGCATCAACTGGCAGAACCCTTACATTCGGTTTTGTCCCCGTGGCCGTTCATGAAATGGGGGATGGACATCATCGGACCACTGCCACCAGCTCCCGGAAAGGTAAGATTTCTTTTAATTTTGACTGACTATTTTTCTAAGTGGGTGGAAGCAGGTCCTTATTAGAAGATCGGAGAACGTGAAGTTGTGGATTTCTTGTGGGAAAATATAATTTGCAGGTTCGGAATACCAAAAGAGATAGCATGCGACAATGGGCCATAGTTTATCGGCACAAAAATTACAAAGTTCCTCCATGATTTAAAAATAAAGAGGATCACATCTTCACCCTATCATCCGAGCGCAAACGGTCAAGTGGAGTCGATGAACAAAGTGATTATTCAAAACCTCAAGAAAAGGTTGGAAGCGGCTAAGGGTAATTGGCCCGAGGAATTACCCGGAGTTCTATGGGCATACCGAACTACGGCCAAGTCGAGCACAGGGGAAACCCTTTTTTCCCTCGTGTATGATACAGAAGCTTTAATCCCGGTGGAAGTAGGGGAACTCACCTTGAGATATTTCCAGGCAGATAAAGAATCGAACAACGAAGCAATGTTAGTCAACTTGGAACTGCTCGATGAATACAGGGACTTGGCGCATGTAAGAATGGTAGCTCAAAAGCAGAGAATGGAGTGGTATTATAATCGAAGAGCCAACTTCTGTTATTTCAAAGTAGGAGACTTGGTCCTAAGGAAAGTAACTCAAAACACCCGGGAGCAACGCGGGAAAGCTAGGTCCAACGTGGGAAGGCCCCTACCGGGTTTCAGCTATCACCGGGAAAGGTTCATACGAGTTGGAAAACCAAAATGGAGAAAGGTTGCCCAGCAATTGGAACGTGGCACACCTCAAAAGATATTATTGCTGATGAACATTATCCGATCAGAAAGTATGTGCTGCACTCTTTTTCCTTTTGTTCAGTTTTTGTCCCAATTGGATTTTTCTGGCAAGGTTTTAAATGAGACATCAACAAAAATCATACTACAAAGACATCAGTAATAAGACCTTTAATAACAAAGCACACAAGCAAAGATCCACTCGGGGATGGTTAGATAATCTTTTGCTCTATAGCAAATTCCCACCGGGAAGTTAAGTTTGCTATTGAGCAAAGGTTACCTGATCGTTCACGAGCACAAACCACTAGAGGGTTGTTAGATAGTCCTTTGCTCGATAGCATAAATTCCTAAGGGGAAGTAAAGTGTGTTACCAAGTTAAGGATTATCTAGCAATGCATTAGTGGATTCTTCGAAGATACAAGACTTCTAGTGTTCCAATTCGCACTTTTCGCATTCGAACACTGGGGGGAATAATATGAGGATACGGCAACAATGACTTCCACGTCGACTGGAAAATAAAAAACCGGAAATATAATTGCATCATCGGGATCGGGGACTACGTTGCCAACCCCGTAGAAACAAGTTGTATAAATTAGCCACAAGTAATGGCAATTTCTTTTCAGCATAGCAAATGCTTATGTACTTTTTGAAAATAGAAGGAATAAAATGAAATCCTTTTGTTTTTATCTTGTTTTTTGTCTGAATGATGAATTAACTTTGTTATTTGAAAGTTAAACAAGTACTTCAATGCTAGTGCCGTAATGAACAGGAGACGTCCTCTTCAAGAGCACCGTAAACATAAGAGGGCCCTCTCTTATAAAAACTCTCACATTAAAGGGTTGGTTCCGAAAGAATTTATGCCCGGAATCAAAATGCCTTCGGGGAAAGATACACCCGAAGCCGTATACGAAAGGACGCAAAAAGTAAACTTGCGCAAATACTTATTAAAGCCCTCACGAAAAAGGGCTGATGCCC
This sequence comes from Nicotiana tomentosiformis, assembly GCF_000390325.3. Classification (NCBI taxonomy): domain Eukaryota; kingdom Viridiplantae; phylum Streptophyta; class Magnoliopsida; order Solanales; family Solanaceae; genus Nicotiana; species Nicotiana tomentosiformis. The sequence goes on along the minus strand of NC_090819.1, from coordinate 47,429,639 downwards.
GAGCCAAATATGCTTTCGGGGAGAATACACCCAAGGCTTCACATAATAAGACGCAAAACAGAAAAGCTAGCGTAAAATTCTCAAGTAAAAGGAAGAAAGTGCAAATATTAAAGACTTGCATGAATATTCAAATGAAAGGAAGACTCAAACAAAACTTGAGCATAAGATGTTTTTATTTACAAAAAAATGTCAAAACAGCACAGGTACAAGAATTGGAAAAAGAAAAGAAAATCTAAACTGTAGTATCTCCAAAACCAGGAGGAAGAAAAGTGTCCACGCCCCCGGGAGAAGTAGACGGACCCACCGATGGCTCAACATTTTTACCAGTTTGGCCTTCAGCATCATCATCCTCCAATTCTTCTTCAGTCCCGAGAACTCGGAACCGGAACCAGAAGGACCAGATGCATCATACCTCGCTGGGAGTCCACTTTTAGCAGCTAACTCAAGCTCACAGGCCTTAGCAATTTCGGCATCAAATTCAATAACACCATCTTTGGCCTCTTCCAAGGTTTTTCTCCTCATGCTGTACATAGCGCAAGTTTTCTCAACAATGAGGGAAGCCGCTCGATTCTTAAGTTCTTCTTTGAGTTGGGTTACCTCGGCAGAAAGGTTTTCCCGGGCGGACCTAGCAGATTTGAGGCTAACATCAAGGTCACGGACAGTTGAACTAAAAAGCCTATTATGCTCGATAGTTTTCCTGTACTTCTCTTCCAACTGGGCGTGTTTCACCCCCGTAGCAGCAAGCTCTTCAATTTTGAAGTTCAAGGCTACCTCTAAGTTGATCGTTCTTTAAGCAAAGACAGCCTCGCGTTCGGTTGCAGTAAGAATAGCGTTATGGACTTCAACCCATTTGGCCCTGGCTTCAACAAATCTAACCCTCAGCGGGCCAATTTCTTGGCTAAGGG